>NC_091368.1:8812205-8889705 GCF_038502225.1 Cherax quadricarinatus
AGGGTAACAAATGGAATAAACTGAGATGCAGAGATGCTGGAGGCAAACTTCATACAAAGTTTCAAAAATAGGTATGACAGGGCCCAAGAGGCCAGGAACCAGTATATAGAGTCTAGTTTCTGAAGCTAAGAGGGAGGGCTAAGAGCGAGTCCTCGACCCCCGATAAATATAACTCGGTGAACGCGCGCACACACACACACACACACACACACACACACACACACACACACACACACACACACACACACACAGTTAAGGGGAATGTCCTACGAAGAAAGGTTAAGGGAAATCGGCCTGACGGCATTGGAGGACAGGAGGGTTAGGGGAGACATGATAACGACATACAAAATACTGCGAGGAATAGATAGAATGGACAGAGACAGGATGTTCCAGAGATGGAACACAGAAACAAAAGGTCACAGTTCGAAGTTGAAGACTCAAATGAGTCAAAGAGATGTTAGGAAATATTTCTTCAGCCACAGAGTTATCAGGAAGTGAAATAATTTAGCAAGTGATGTAGTGGAGGCAGGAACCATACATAGTTTTAAGACGAGGTATGATAAAGCTCATGGAGCAGGGAGAGAGAGGACCCAGTAGCTCTCAGTGACGAGCCGGGGCCAGGAGTTGAGTCTTGACCCATGCAATCACAAAAAGGTGAGTACACACAAACACACACACACACACACACACACACACACACACACTCGATCGAAGACCAGGCAGAACTACAAAGGGATCTGGACAGGCTGCAGACCTGGTCCAGCAATTGGTTCCTGGAGTTCAATCCCACCAAGTGCAAAGTCATGAAGATTGGGGAAGGGCAAAGAAAACCGCAGACGGAGTACAGTCTAGGGGGCCAGAGACTACAAACCTCACTCAAAGAAAAAGATCTTGGGGTGAGTATAACACCAGGCACATCTCCTGAAGCGCACATCAACCAAATAACTGCCGCAGCATATGGGCGCCTAGCAAACCTCAGAAGAGCATTCCGACATCTTAATAAGGAATCGTTCAGGACCCTGTACACCGTGTACGTTAGGCCCATATTGGAGTATGTGGCACCAGTTTGGAACCCACACCTAGCCAAGCACGTAAAGAAACTAGAGAAAGTGCAAAGGTTTGCAACAAGACTAGTCCCAGAGCTAAGAGGTATGTCCTACGAGGAGAGGTTAAGGGAAATCAACCTGACGACACTGGAGGACAGGAGGGATAGGGGGGACATGATAACGACATACAAAATACTGAGAGGAATTGACAAGGTGGACAAAGACAGGATGTCCAGAGATGGGACACAGCAACAAGGGGACACAGTTGGAAGTTGAAGACACAGATGAATCACAGGGATGTTAGGAAGTATTTCTTCAGCCACAGAGTAGTCAGTAAGTGGAATAGTTTGGGAAGCGAAGTAGTGGAGGCAGGATCCATACATAGCTTTAAGCAGAGGTATGATAAAGCTCACGGTTCAGGGAGAGTGACCTAGTAGCGACCAGTGAAGAGGCATTCCGACAAGGTGGACAAAGACAGGATGTTCCAGAGATTGGACACAGTAACAAGGGGACACAGTTGGAAGCTGAAGACACAGATGAATCACAGGGATGTTAGGAAGTATTTCTTCAGCCACAGAGTAGTCAGTAAGTGGAATAGTTTGGGAAGCGATGTAGTGGAGGCAGGATCCATACATAGCTTTAAGCAGAGGTATGATAAAGCTCACGGCTCAGGGAGAGTGACCTAGTAGCGATCAGTGAAGAGGCGGGGCCAGGAGCTCGGACTCGACCCCCGCAACCTCAACTAGGTGAGTACACACACACACACACACACACACACTCACACATACAAACACAAACACAAACACACACACACACACACACATACACACACACACACACACACACTCACACATACAAACACAAACACACACACACACACACACACACACACACACACACACACACACACACACACACACACTCACACACACTGCTAACTTGTCATATATTTCAAAAAAAAAAACTCGAGCTGCCGCTGAGGAAATTGTAAGAACCCTTGTAACAGAACTTGTATAGTAACTAATGTGTGTTGGTTATGTAGTAGCCGGTGGTTGTATTATCCGTAGACCAGAGGAGCAGGAGGAAGAGGAGGAGGAAGAAGAGGAGGAGGAAGAGGAGGAGGAGGAGGAGGAGGAGGAGGAGGAGGAGGAGGAAGAGGAGGAAGAGGAAGTGGAGGGAAAGGAGGAGGAGAAGAAGGAAGAGAGAAATAAGGAAGAGGAAAAGGAGGAGGAAGAGGGAAAAGGAAGATTATGAAAAGAGGAAAAAGGAAGAAGAGGAAGAGGGAAAATAGAAGAGGAGGAAGAAAGAAAAAAAGAAAGAGGAGGAGAAGGAGTAGGAAGAGGAAAGAAGAAAGATAAAGAGGAGGAGGAGAAGGAGGAAGAAGAGTAGAATGAATCTCACATTAATATAATTTAATTCAAATAACAACACAGTGTTACATTATACGTTGTTACGTAACACATGGAAGCGACTGTCACAGCTACGCATGTTACACTTAACATAATATACAGCTCAAGTTCAGGTATTTAACATTAAAGTTCGTGAAGTTTTAATAACATTATGTTGAGTTAGAAGAGTTACGTACAATGATTCTACTCGGTAATAACTCCTGAGAGTTACAAAGAGAGCAAATTTATCCTCACCGATCGCTGGTCCTGTTAATCTCGGCACCTCTGTTCGAATCTCCCGTTCATACTCACCAGGTTCATCCCTGTTACATGTTCGGTTCATACATTGCAATGTATTATGGTAGACTTCGGCTCCTTCTCAGGTTTGGTCAGTCCTGCTGCTGTGAATGGTCGTGCAGAAATGTCAACAGTGTCGTGGTTGTGCCAGGCTTCAATAACAGTAATGAAATGACTCAACAAACAGTAATAACACGATGGAAAGAAATCACACACACACACAAACCATACATAGTTTTAAGACGAGGTTTGATAAAGCTCATGGAGCAGGGGGAGAGAGGACCCATTAGCAACCGGTGAAGAGGCGGGGGCCAGGAGCTAAGACTCGACCCTTGCAACAACAAATAGGTGAGTACAAATAGGCGAACACACACACACACACACACACACACACACACACACACACACACACGTGCCCTTGACAACTATTAATTATGTCAAGTAAAGGACACGTGCAACTAATGTTGACATTTTATTGTGGCAACGTTTCGCTCTCCAGGAGCTTCACCAAGCTCCTGGAAAGCTTGATAAAGTTCCTGGAGAGCGAAACGTTGCCACAATAAAATGCCACATTAGTTGCAATTGTGTCCTTATACTTAACATACTGTGGGTAATACTACTAATATTAATAAAACTAATAACCAACTCAACAGATCAAATAATGAGTAATAGCATTAACATTTCAGAGATATTAACTTATTTAATATTTAACCTTAATAACAATATTTAACTTTTAATACTATGGTTAGCGCACTGGCCTGGGAGCTTCAGGACTCACTTGCCATGGGTTCAAGCCCGACCTGTTCTGTTTATTTCTTATAAGAGTAATGAAAGTTATGGTGGCGTGTAATGAGTCTAGGAATCCAGTGATGCCATAACTGTGTTCACCCTGGGATCTAGTATTGTAATTAAAAATGGATATAGAGTATTCTTGGTATTGTATACAAAAAGCCTGTGCATTTGAGAGAAGCTTAGGAAGACGTGTTGCGACGTTTTGTTCTTTCTTCTGGTGTTGCTTGGAAGAGGTTTATTCTTCTTAATGGTTCAATGCCTGAAATGCTTTATTGAAGAAAGGCAGTAAATTTGTTAGACAAGAACGGTTCGAGAGACCGTGTTGAAACTCATTAATCAAATTATGAGGAACTAAAAGCCACAATGCCGTGACTGGAACAATAACGTATAACCTGCACTTAGAAGAGAGAAGCTTATGGCGACGTTTCGGTCCGACTTGAGCCATTTACAAAGCCACACTAACACAAAAGAGTAAGGGAGGCAGTATATATAGGCGAGGGGGACAGGGACGGGACCAAGAGAGGAAGAAAAAGAAATAGTGGTAGTGGTAAGTCTAGCAGTGGAAGTAATAGTAGTAATAGTAATAGTAGTAGTAGTAGTAGTAGTGGTGGTAGTAGTAGTGGTAGTAGTGGTGGTAGTAGTGGTGGTAGTAGTGGTGGTAGTAGGAAGTAGGGAGAGTAGTTTTAATGGCTCAAGAGAAACGTGAGTGAAGGGAGACAATAGCAATGGTAGTAACAATAGTAGTAATAATGAAGTGTTAGTGCGACTTTGTTAATGGTCCAAGAAAGACCCAAACGTCGTCGTAAGTTTCCCTCTCCTATGTGCGGGTTATTTATAGATCATGTTCTTCAGGATTCACGAAATCGTAATAACACGATTGCAAACAAATCACAAAGGTGGCCCATGCTAACCTTCCTATGGTGTATAGAAATATACCTAGTTGGATGAATCTTATTGTAGCCACCTGGCCCAGTGGTTAACACACTGGCCTGTGAATTTTAGCATACACTGGTCATAGGTTTCAACCCTAACCTACTCCCTGATCTAATATATTCATCAGGGTGGTTCCACTGTGTATCGACTATTATTGATTCCAATAACAATTTCACAGATGAGGAGATTGGAATCCCATAATATATGCAGTAATAAAAAGCTAAGAATATAAATAACGTTAAGAAAAATAACTTCTTAAAATTTTGCACAATGAAGAATAATAAAGAAAAACACTGACGACATTAAAACATTTTATTTCGAGATCAATGAAATTTGTAGGGAAAAATGAAAAGTAAATAGAATTGATTGAAATGGGAATATAAGAAGGAATTCTATGTTATTTAATTAAGAAAATTTTCAGGGATTAGTTGTGTCTGTTGTGGTAATAATATATTAAACGTCAGTCAGGTTATATATATATATATAAAAAAAAACAGTATGGTTTGTGTGTGGTGACATAAATAAAGTTAGATTATGAATAAGCGAAATAAAAGAGAGGAAAAATGAAAGTAGGTAAGAATTTAGCTCCAAAAATAATAAGAGAGAGTTGATAAAATAAAAGTTAATTGGATAAACAGTGTATTTGGTGTAATATATGTCGTACTCTAGCTCAAGTCCCCTCGTCTGTTCCATTCTCCTATCATGGATGTGTCGTACTCTAGCTCAAGTCCCCTCATACGTTCCATTCTCCTATCATGGCTGTGTCGTACTCTAGCTCAAGTCCCCTCGTCTGTTCCATTCTCCTATCATGGCTGTGTCGTACTCTAGCTCAAGTCCCCTCGTCTGTTCCATTCTCCTAACATGGATGTGTCGTACTCTAGCTCAAGTCCCCTCATACGTTCCATTCTCCTATCATGGCTGTGTCGTACTCTAGCTCAAGTCCCCTCGTCTGTTCCATTCTCCTATCATGGCTGTGTCGTACTCTAGCTCAAGTCCCCTCGTCTGTTCCATTCTCCTATCATGGCTGTGTCGTACTCTAGCTCAAGCCCCCTCATACGTTCCATTCTCCTATCATGGCTGTGTCGTACTCTAGCTCAAGTCCCCTAATACGTTCCATTCTCCTATCATGGCTGTGTCGTACTCTAGCTCAAGTCCCCTCATACGTTCCATTCTCCTATCATGGCTGTGTCGTACTCTAGCTCAAGTCCCCTCATACGTTCCATTCTATCATGGCTGTGTCGTACTCTAGCTCAAGTCCCCTCATACGTTCCATTCTCCTATCATGGCTGTGTCGTACTCTAGCTCAAGTCCCCTCATACGTTCCATTCTCCTATCATGGCTGTGTCGTACTCTAGCTCAAGTCCCCTCATACGTTCCATTCTCCTATCATGGCTGTGTCGTACTCTAGCTCAAGTCCCCTCATACGTTCCATTCTCCTATCATGTCTGTGTCGTACTCTAGCTCAAGTCCCCTCATACGTTCCATTCTCCTATCATGGCTGTGTCGTACTCTAGCTCAAGTCCCCTCATACGTTCCATTCTCCTATCATTGCTGTGTCGTTCTCTAGCTCAAGTCCCCTCGTCTGTTCCATTCTCCTATCATGGCTGTGTCGTACTCTAGCTCAAGTCCCCTCGTCTGTTCCATTCTCCTATCATGGCTGTGTCGTACTCTAGCTCAAGCCCCCTCATACGTTCCATTCTCCTATCATGGCTGTGTCGTACTCTAGCTCAAGTCCCCTAATACGTTCCATTCTCCTATCATGGCTGTGTCGTACTCTAGCTCAAGTCCCCTCATACGTTCCATTCTCCTATCATGGCTGTGTCGTACTCTAGCTCAAGTCCCCTCATACGTTCCATTCTATCATGGCTGTGTCGTACTCTAGCTCAAGTCCCCTCATACGTTCCATTCTCCTATCATGGCTGTGTCGTACTCTAGCTCAAGTCCCCTCATACGTTCCATTCTCCTATCATGGCTGTGTCGTACTCTAGCTCAAGTCCCCTCATACGTTCCATTCTCCTATCATGGCTGTGTCGTACTCTAGCTCAAGTCCCCTCATACGTTCCATTCTCCTATCATGTCTGTGTCGTACTCTAGCTCAAGTCCCCTCATACGTTCCATTCTCCTATCATGGCTGTGTCGTACTCTAGCTCAAGTCCCCTCATACGTTCCATTCTCCTATCATTGCTGTGTCGTTCTCTAGCTCAAGTCCCCTCATACGTTCCATTCTCCTATCATGGCTGTGTCGTACTCTAGCTCAAGTCCCCTCATACGTTCCATTCTCCTATCATGGCTGTGTCGTACTCTAGCTCAAGTCCCCTCATACGTTCCATTCTCCTATCATGGCTGTGTCGTACTCTAGCTCAAGTCCCCTCATACGTTCCATTCTCCTATCATGGCTGTGTCGTACTCTAGCTCAAGTCCCCTCATACGTTCCATTCTCCTATCATGGCTGTGTCGTACTCTAGCTCAAGTCCCCTCATACGTTCCATTCTCCTATCATGGCTGTGTCGTACTCTAGCTCAAGTCCCCTCATACGTTCCATTCTCCTATCATGGCTGTGTCGTACTCTAGCTCAAGTCCCCTCATACGTTCCATTCTCCTATCATGGCTGTGTCATACTCTAGCTCAAGTCCCCTCATACGTTCCCTTCTCCTATCATGGCTGTGTCGTACTCTAGCTCAAGTCCCCTCATACGTTCCATTCTCCTATCATGGCTGTGTCGTACTCTAGCTCAAGTCCCCTCATACGTTCCATTCTCCTATCATGGCTGTGTCGTACTCTAGCTCAAGTCCCCTCATACGTTCCATTCTCCTATCATGGCTGTGTCGTACTCTAGCTCAAGTCCCCTCATACATTCCATTCTCCTATCATGGCTGTGTCGTACTCTAGCTCAAGTCCCCTCATACGTTCCATTCTCCTATCGAGGCTGTGTCGTACTCTAGCTCAAGTCCCCTCATTCCTTCCATTCTCCTATCGAGGCTGTGTCGTACTCTAGCTCAAGTCCCCTCATACGTTCCATTCTCCTATCGAGGCTGTGTCGTACTCTAGCTCAAGTCCCCTCATACGTTCCATTCTCCTATCGAGGCTGTGTCGTACTCTAGCTCAAGTCCCCTCATACGTTCCATTCTCCTATCATGGCTGTGTCGTACTCTAGCTCAAGTCCCTTCACATGTTCCATTCTTCTATGAGGTTTACTTGTGCATAAGACCCGCACCAGGAAACACTTGTCCTGTTTCCTGATCAACTTTACCTAACCTAACTAAGATAGTAATTGTAGATCTCACATAATGCGGTATTAAGTCTTTTGCTCCTAATTACCGACAAATTAGCTTTGCCCTCACAACAGGAAATTTACTGACATCAATAATTGCTAATGTAATGAGGAGTCAAGCTTAATTAACATAACTGGATCAATGAGTTTCAGAGGCTTCACAAGAGGTCGTTACTGACTACCTAATTTGCAGACTTTTGTATCTGATAAATCTAAAACAACGGGCCAGAGCAGGACTTGATTTGCATTCATAAAAGATTTTTTGATAGTGTGCCAGACGGCACTGTGTAACCCTGACTTGTTTAACACTTGCCGTGAATACTGCTACTACTACTACTACTACTTATGGTAGTAGTAGTAGTAGTAGTAATAATAATAATAATAAAATAGTTCATTAGGAGGCTGAAGAAAGTACCAGCACACGGTATTAGAGAAGAAATTCTCTCGTGGACAGAGGCAGGGTTGAGTGTTAGAACCAGAGGCATGGCTGCATAAATGACAGGGAAGCTGAATGGGAGCTAATCCTACGTGGATTTCAACATGGATTAGTGTTGAGCTTCTCGCTGTTCAGAGTCTAAATCCCCTGACATACCCGACAGAATAAATAGCAACACAGTTCAAAATATATAACTTAGAACACCAGAGAGCTGCAGGCTGACTTAAATGATGTAGTGTTGGCAAAAAAGCTCATTGCGGACGGTAGCGAGATCCAATCCAGTTCCACGATCAATATTATTGAACTCAAGTCAGAGACAAGACAGAGACAGGAGTTCGTAAGTGTTGACAGTAATACGAATCGTCTTCTCGGCCTCATATCAAGACGTGGGTTTTAAAAGAACAAAAAGGTACAATACCATGGCTGGAACAATACACAAATAACCCGCACATAGGAGAGAGAAGCTTACAATGAGGTTTCGGTCCGACTTTGACCATTTACAAAGTGGAAGTGAATGGTTCAAGTCGTACCGAAACGCCGTCGTAAGCTTCTCTCTCCTATGAGAGGGTTATTTGTGTGGGTTTTAAAAAGTTGTGAAAACGACAGGAATGAACACAAAAACAAATGAACAAATAAACAGAAGATTGGACAGTTGGTGCCTCTGACGGAATGTAAAGAGAGGTTGTTGAGGTGGTTCGGACATATAGAGAGGATGGAACAAAGTAGAATGACATCGAGAGTGTATAAATCAGCAATGGAGGGAAGGCGGGATAGAGGCCGGCCTAGGAAAGATTGGAGGGAGGGGGTAAAGGAGGTTTTGTGTGTGAGGGGCTTGGACTTCCAGCAAGCATGCGTGAGCCTATTAGATAGGAGTGAATGGAGACAAATGGTTTTTAAAACTTGATGTGCTGTTGGAGTGTGAGCAAGGTAACATTTTGGGTAGATGCTTGGAAAGTATTAGCTTTGCAATAGAATTGTAAACTAGCGTAACTACTTATTAGTGTCAATTAAGAGAACACCTTGGGTAAATTTGAAATAAGTTAGACTAACATACGAGCAGAGATAGTTGGGTATGAGTGGAAGTTGCCTAGTATGGGCTAGCAGGACCTGGATAGCATAAGCTAGTAGAATCTGCTAAGTCTTACAAATTATGCTATTTATTAGCGCAAATATTTACCAGAGAATACTAAGTCAAGCAAGGAAGAGTAAAAAAAAAAAAAAAAAAAAAAAAAAGACACAAATGAAGCATAAACAACTCTGGGTCAAGCAAGAAAGTCAAAAAAAAAAAAAAAACGACACAAATTAAGCATAAACAACTCTGCGTCAAGCAATAAATTAAAAAAAAAAAAAAAAGACACAAATCAAGCATAAACAACTCTGCGTCAAGCAAGAAAGAGAGTTAAAAAAAAAAGACACAAATCAAGCATAAACAACTCTGGGTCAAGCAAGAAAGAGACTCAAAATAACCAACAATCAACAAGTCTTCCATTAAAGGTACAAATTATTGAATAAAGACAAATATCCCGCCCATACGAGAGAGAAACGTTCGATGACTTCTCTGTCCGATTTGTACCGAAACATCGAAGCCGTTCAAGTCGGACCGAAACGTCGTCTAAGCTTCTCTTATGCGTTGGTTAATTATGCATTCTTCCAGTCACGTTATTGTGCCTCTTTGTTCTTTACTGAATAATACTTGAGTAACTAACGAACCCTGACGGAATGTATGTAAACAGTATGCGTATAGAGTGCATAATGCTGAGTGCGTAATGCTGAGTGCGTAATGCTGAGTGCGTAATGCTGAGTGCGTAATGCTGAGTGCATAATGTAGAGTGCATAATGCTGAGTGCATAATGCTGGGTGCATAATGCTGAGTGCATAATGCTGGGTGCATAATGTAGAGTGCATAATGCTGAATGCATAATGCTGGGTGCATAATGTAGAGTGCATAATGCTGAGTGCATAATGTAGAGTGCATAATGCTGAGTGCATAATGCTGAGTGCATAATGCTGAGTGCATAATGCTGAGTGCATAATGCTGGGTGCATAATGTAGAGTGCATAATGCTGAGTGCATAATGCTGAGTGCATAATGCTGAGTGCATAATGCTGAGTGCATAATGCTGAGTGCATAATGCTGAGTGCATAATGCTGGGTGCATAATGTAGAGTGCATAATGCTGAGTGCATAATGCTGAGTGCATAATGCTGAGTGCATAATGCTGGGTGCATAATGTAGAGTGCATAATGCTGAGTGCATAATGCTGAGTGCATAATGCTGAGTGCATAATGCTGGGTGCATAATGTAGAGTGCATAATGCTGAGTGCATAATGCTGAGTGCATAATGCTGAGTGCATAATGCTGGGTGCATAATGTAGAGTGCATAATGCTGAGTGCATAATGCTGAGTGCATAATGCTGAGTGCATAATGCTGAGTGCATAATGCTGAGTGCATAATGCTGAGTGCATAATGCTGGGTGCATAATGTAGAGTGCATAATGCTGAGTGCATAATGCTGAGTGCATAATGCTGAGTGCATAATGCTGAGTGCATAATGCTGGGTGCATAATGTAGAGTGCATAATGCTGAGTGCATAATGCTGAGTGCATAATGCTGAGTGCATAATGCTGAGTGCATAATGCTGGGTGCATAATGTAGAGTGCATAATGCTGAGTGCATAATGCTGAGTGCATAATGCTGAGTGCATAATGCTGAGTGCATAATGCTGAGTGCATAATGCTGAGTGCATAATGCTGGGTGCATAATGTAGAGTGCATAATGCTGAGTGCATAATGCTGAGTGCATAATGCTGAGTGCATAATGCTGGGTGCATAATGTAGAGTGCATAATGCTGAGTGCATAATGCTGAGTGCATAATGCTGAGTGCATAATGCTGGGTGCATAATGTAGAGTGCATAATGCTGAGTGCATAATGCTGAGTGCATAATGCTGAGTGCATAATGCTGGGTGCATAATGTAGAGTGCATAATGCTGAGTGCATAATGCTGAGTGCATAATGCTGAGTGCATAATGCTGAGTGCATAATGCTGAGTGCATAATGCTGAGTGCATAATGCTGGGTGCATAATGTAGAGTGCATAATGCTGAGTGCATAATGCTGAGTGCATAATGCTGAGTGCATAATGCTGAGTGCATAATGCTGGGTGCATAATGTAGAGTGCATAATGCTGAGTGCATAATGCTGAGTGCATAATGCTGAGTGCATAATGCTGAGTGCATAATGCTGGGTGCATAATGTAGAGTGCATAATGCTGAGTGCATAATGCTGAGTGCATAATGCTGAGTGCATAATGCTGAGTGCATAATGCTGGGTGCATAATGTAGAGTGCATAATGCTGAGTGCATAATGCTGAGTGCATAATGCTGAGTGCATAATGCTGAGTGCATAATGCTGGGTGCATAATGTAGAGTGCATAATGCTGAGTGCATAATGCTGAGTGCATAATGCTGAGTGCATAATGCTGAGTGCATAATGCTGGGTGCATAATGTAGAGTGCATAATGCTGAGTGCATAATGCTGAGTGCATAATGCTGAGTGCATAATGCTGAGTGCATAATGCTGGGTGCATAATGCTGAGTGCATAATGCTGAGTGCATAATGCTGGGTGCATAATGTAGAGTGCATAATGCTGAGTGCATAATGCTGAGTGCATAATGCTGAGTGCATAATGCTGAGTACATAATGCTGAGTGCATAATGCTGAGTGCATAATGCTGGGTGCATAATGTAGAGTGCATAATGCTGAGTGCATAATGCTGAGTGCATAATGCTGAGTGCATAATGCTGAGTGCATAATGCTGGGTGCATAATGTAGAGTGCATAATGCTGAGTGCATAATGCTGAGTGCATAATGCTGAGTGCATAATGCTGAGTGCATAATGCTGAGTGCATAATGCTGAGTGCATAATGCTGGGTGCATAATGTAGAGTGCATAATGCTGAGTGCATAATGCTGAGTGCATAATGCTGAGTGCATAATGCTGAGTGCATAATGCTGGGTGCATAATGTAGAGTGCATAATGCTGAGTGCATAATGCTGAGTGCATAATGCTGAGTGCATAATGCTGAGTGCATAATGCTGGGTGCATAATGTAGAGTGCATAATGCTGAGTGCATAATGCTGAGTGCATAATGCTGAGTGCATAATGCTGAGTGCATAATGCTGAGTGCATAATGCTGAGTGCATAATGTAGAGTGCATAATGCTGAGTGCATAATGCTGAGTGCATAATGCTGAGTGCATAATGCTGAGTGCATAATGCTGAGTGCATAATGTAGAGTGCATAATGCTGAGTGCATAATGCTGAGTGCATAATGCTGAGTGCATAATGCTGAGTGCATAATGCTGGGTGCATAATGTAGAGTGCATAATGCTGAGTGCATAATGCTGAGTGCATAATGCTGAGTGCATAATGCTGAGTGCATAATGCTGGGTGCATAATGCTGAGTGCATAATGCTGAGTGCATAATGCTGGGTGCATAATGCTGAGTGCATAATGCTGAGTGCATAATGCTGAGTGCATAATGCTGAGTGCATAATGCTGAGTGCATAATGCTGAGTGCATAATGTAGAGTGCATAAAACGTACAAAATCCAGAGTATATAATTCACAACAGAAAACACGAAATAGTGAATAAAAAAATCGGTAATGGCAAAAAAAAAAAAATAACTAGATTTTTGTGTTTTCATATTTATTGAAAATCATCCTATCAAAAAGTCATGAATTTTAATTCATAATATGATGAATTGTGAATATAATTATGAATATCAATGAAGAATTTTGGGTTTTATTATATCAATAAAAAATAAGTAAAGAAAGTCTGATAATAACGCACATGGGGAAATAAATAACTAATTGATCTGTATATTTCGACGCTTTACTGAGATCCTCCTCATTTTTAGATCTGCTGAAGAGGACCCCAACAAGGGATGGAAATAAACAGATCAATTAATTTTCTGAGTTTGTGTCTCCATGTGGATTAGTTCTGAGCGCCAATAAAGACAGTGAAGATCTTACTGTGTAAACTTCTCATCAAAGCCGTTCTTCAGCCGTGAAGATCTTACTGTGTAAACTTCTCATCAAAGCCGTTCTTCAGCCGTGAAGATCTTACTGTGTAAACTTCTCCTCAAAGCCGTTCTTCAGCCGTGAAGATCTTACTGTGTAAACTTCTCCTCAAAGCCGTTCTTCAGCCGTGAAGATCTTACTGTGTAAACTTCTCATCAAAGCCGTTCTTCAGCCGTGAAGATCTTACTGTGTAAACTTCTCATCAAAGCCGTTCTTCAGCCGTGAAGATCTTACTGTGTAAACTTCTCATCAAAGCCGTTCTTCAGCCGTGAAGATCTTACTGTGTAAACTTCTCCTCAAAGCCGTTCTTCAGCCGTGAAGATCTTACTGTGTAAACTTCTCATCAAAGCCGTTCTTCAGCCGTGAAGATCTTACTGTGTAAACTTCTCATCAAAGCCGTTCTTCAGCCGTGAAGATCTTACTGTGTAAACTTCTCCTCAAAGCCGTTCTTCAGCCGTGAAGATCTTACTGTGTAAACTTCTCCTCAAAGCCGTTCTTCAGCCGTGAAGATCTTACTGTGTAAACTTCTCATCAAAGCCGTTCTTCAGCCGTGAAGATCTTACTGTGTAAACTTCTCATCAAAGCCGTTCTTCAGCCTTGAAGATCTTACTGTGTAAACTTCTCATCAAAGCCGTTCTTCAGCCGTGAAGATCTTACTGTGTAAACTTCTCCTCAAAGCCGTTCTTCAGCCGTGAAGATCTTACTGTGTAAACTTCTCCTCAAAGCCGTTCTTCAGCCGTGAAGATCTTACTGTGTAAACTTCTCATCAAAGCCGTTCTTCAGCCGTGAAGATCTTACTGTGTAAACTTCTCATCAAAGCCGTTCTTCAGCCGTGAAGATCTTACTGTGTAAACTTCTCCTCAAAGCCGTTCTTCAGCCGTGAAGATCTTACTGTGTAAACTTCTCATCAAAGCCGTTCTTCAGCCGTGAAGATCTTACTGTGTAAACTTCTCCTCAAAGCCGTTCTTCAGCCGTGAAGATCTTACTGTGTAAACTTCTCCTCAAAGCCGTTCTTCAGCCGTGAAGATCTTACTGTGTAAACTTCTCATCAAAGCCGTTCTTCAGCCGTGAAGATCTTACTGTGTAAACTTCTCATCAAAGCCGTTCTTCAGCCGTGAAGATCTTACTGTGTAAACTTCTCATCAAAGCCGTTCTTCAGCCGTGAAGATCTTACTGTGTAAACTTCCCCTCAAAGCCGTTCTTCAGCCGTGAAGATCTTACTGTGTAAACTTCTCCTCAAAGCCGTTCTTCAGCCGTGAAGATCTTACTGTGTAAACTTCTCATCAAAGCCGTTCTTCAGCCGTGAAGATCTTACTGTGTAAACTTCTCATCAAAGCCGTTCTTCAGCCGTGAAGATCTTACTGTGTAAACTTCTCATCAAAGCCGTTCTTCAGATGTGAAGATCTTACTGTGTAAACTTCTCATCAAAGCCGTTCTTCAGCCGTGAAGATCTTACTGTGTAAACTTCTCATCAAAGCCGTTCTTCAGCCGTGAAGATCTTACTGTGTAAACTTCTCATCAAAGCCGTTCTTCAGCCGTGAAGATCTTACTGTGTAAACTTCTCATCAAAGCCGTTCTTCAGCCGTGAAGATCTTACTGTGTAAACTTCTCATCAAAGCCGTTCTTCAGCCGTGAAGATCTTACTGTGTAAACTTCTCCTCAAAGCCGTTCTTCAGCCGTGAAGATCTTACTGTGTAAACTTCTCCTCAAAACCGTTCTTCAGCCGTGAAGATCTTACTGTGTAAACTTCTCCTCAAAGCCGTTCTTCAGCCGTGAAGATCTTACTGTGTAAACTTCTCCTCAAAGCCGTTCTTCAGCCGTGAAGATCTTACTATGTAAACTTCTCACCAAAGCCGTTCTTCAGCCGTGAAGATCTTACTGTGTAAACTTCTCATCAAAGCCGTTCTTCAGCCGTGAAGATCTTACTGTGTAAACTTCTCATCAAAGCCGTTCTTCAGCCGTGAAGATCTTACTGTGTAAACTTCTCATCAAAGCCGTTCTTCAGCCGTGAAGATCTTACTGTGTAAACTTCTCATCAAAGCCGTTCTTCAGCCGTGAAGATCTTACTGTGTAAACTTCTCATCAAAGCCGTTCTTCAGCCGTGAAGATCTTACTGTGTAAACTTCTCATCAAAGCCGTTCTTCAGCCGTGAAGATCTTACTGTGTAAACTTCTCCTCAAAGCCGTTCTTCAGCCGTGAAGATCTTACTGTGTAAACTTCTCATCAAAGCCGTTCTTCAGCCGTGAAGATCTTACTGTGTAAACTTCTCATCAAAGCCGTTCTTCAGCCCTGAAGATCTTACTGTGTAAACTTCTCATCAAAGCCGTTCTTCAGCCGTGAAGATCTTACTGTGTAAACTTCTCATCAAAGCCGTTCTTCAGCCTTGAAGATCTTACTGTGTAAACTTCTCCTCAAAGCCGTTCTTCAGCCGTGAAGATCTTACTGTGTAAACTTCTCATCAAAGCCGTTCTTCAGCCGTGATGATCTGTGTAAACTTCTCATCAAAGCCGTTCTTCAGCCGTGAAGATCTTACTGTGTAAACTTCTCCTCAAAGCCGTTCTTCAGCCGTGAAGATCTTACTGTGTAAACTTCTCATCAAAGCCGTTCTTCAGCCGTGAAGATCTTACTGTGTAAACTTCTCATCAAAGCCGTTCTTCAGCCGTGAAGATCTTACTGTGTAAACTTCTCCTCAAAGCCGTTCTTCAGCCGTGAAGATCTTACTGTGTAAACTTCTCATCAAAGCCGTTCTTCAGCCGTGAAGATCTTACTGTGTAAACTTCTCCTCAAAGCCGTTCTTCAGCCGTGAAGATCTTACTGTGTAAACTTCTCCTCAAAGCCGTTCTTCAGCCGTGAAGATCTTACTGTGTAAACTTCTCCTCAAAGCCGTTCTTCAGCCGTGAAGATCTTACTGTGTAAACTTCTCATCAAAGCCGTTCTTCAGCCGTGAAGATCTTACTGTGTAAACTTCTCATCAAAGCCGTTCTTCAGCCGTGAAGATCTTACTGTGTAAACTTCTCATCAAAGCCGTTCTTCAGCCGTGAAGATCTTACTGTGTAAACTTCTCATCAAAGCCGTTCTTCAGCCGTGAAGATCTTTCTGTGTAAACTTCTCCTCAAAGCCGTTCTTCAGCCGTGAAGATCTTACTGTGTAAACTTCTCCTCAAAACCGTTCTTCAGCCGTGAAGATCTTACTGTGTAAACTTCTCCTCAAAGCCGTTCTTCAGCCGTGAAGATCTTACTGTGTAAACTTCTCATCAAAGCCGTTCTTCAGCCGTGAAGATCTTACTGTGTAAACTTCTCATCAAAGCCGTTCTTCAGCCGTGAAGATCTTACTGTGTAAACTTCTCATCAAAGCCGTTCTTCAGCCGTGAAGATCTTACTGTGTAAACTTCTCATCAAAGCCGTTCTTCAGCCGTGAAGATCTTACTGTGTAAACTTCTCCTCAAAGCCGTTCTTCAGCCGTGAAGATCTTACTGTGTAAACTTCTCATCAAAGCCGTTCTTCAGCCGTGAAGATCTTACTGTGTAAACTTCTCCTCAAAGCCGTTCTTCAGCCGTGAAGATCTTACTGTGTAAACTTCTCATCAAAGCCGTTCTTCAGCCGTGAAGATCTTACTGTGTAAACTTCTCATCAAAGCCGTTCTTCAGCCCTGAAGATCTTACTGTGTAAACTTCTCATCAAAGCCGTTCTTCAGCCGTGAAGATCTTACTGTGTAAACTTCTCATCAATGCCGTTCTTCAGCCTTGAAGATCTTACTGTGTAAACTTCTCCTCAAAGCCGTTCTTCAGCCGTGAAGATCTTACTGTGTAAACTTCTCATCAAAGCCGTTCTTCAGCCGTGATGATCTGTGTAAACTTCTCATCAAAGCCGTTCTTCAGCCGTGAAGATCTTACTGTGTAAACTTCTCCTCAAAGCCGTTCTTCAGCCGTGAAGATCTTACTGTGTAAACTTCTCATCAAAGTCGTTCTTCAGCCGTGAAGATCTTACTGTGTAAACTTCTCATCAAAGCCGTTCTTCAGCCGTGAAGATCTTACTGTGTAAACTTCTCCTCAAAGCCGTTCTTCAGCCGTGAATATCTTACTGTGTAAACTTCTCATCAAAGCCGTTCTTCAGCCGTGAAGATCTTACTGTGTAAACTTCTCCTCAAAGCCGTTCTTCAGCCGTGAAGATCTTACTGTGTAAACTTCTCCTCAAAGCCGTTCTTCAGCCGTGAAGATCTTACTGTGTAAACTTCTCCTCAAAGCCGTTCTTCAGCCGTGAAGATCTTACTGTGTAAACTTCTCATCAAAGCCGTTCTTCAGCCGTGAAGATCTTACTGTGCAAACATCTCATCAAAGCCGTTCTTCAGCCGTGAAGATCTTACTGTGTAAACTTCTCCTCAAAGCCGTTCTTCAGCCGTGAAGATCTTACTGTGTAAACTTCTCATCAAAGCCGTTCTTCAGCCGTGAAGATCTTACTGTGTAAACTTCTCATCAAAGCCGTTCTTCAGCCGTGAAGATCTTACTGTGTAAACTTCTCCTCAAAGCCGTTCTTCAGCCGTGAAGATCTTACTGTGTAAACTTCTCCTCAAAGCCGTTCTTCAGCCGTGAAGATCTTACTGTGTAAACTTCTCCTCAAAGCCGTTCTTCTGCCGTGAAGATCTTACTGTGTAAACTTCTCATCAAAGCCGTTCTTCAGCCGTGAAGATCTTACTGTGTAAACTTCTCCTCAAAGCCGTTCTTCAGCCGTGAAGATCTTACTGTGTAAACTTCTCCTCAAAGCCGTTCTTCTGCCGTGAAGATCTTACTGTGTAAACTTCTCATCAAAGCCGTTCTTCAGCCGTGAAGATCTTACTGTGTAAACTTCTCCTCAAAGCCGTTCTTCAGCCGTGAAGATCTTACTGTGTAAACTTCTCCTCAAAGCCGTTCTTCAGCCGTGAAGATCTTACTGTATAAACTTCTCATCAAAGCCGTTCTTCAGCCGTGAAGATCTTACTGTGTAAACTTCTCATCAAAGCCGTTCTTCAGCCGTGAAGATCTTACTGTGTAAACTTCTCCTCAAAGCCGTTCTTCAGCCGTGAAGATCTTACTGTGTAAACTTCTCATCAAAGCCGTTCTTCAGCCGTGAAGATCTTACTGTGTAAACTTCTCATCAAAGCCGTTCTTCAGCCGTGAAGATCTTACTGTATAAACTTCTCATCAAAGCCGTTCTTCAGCCGTGAAGATCTTACTGTGTAAACTTCTCATCAAAGCCGTTCTTCAGCCGTGAAGATCTTACTGTGTAAACTTCTCATCAAAGCCGTTCTTCAGCCGGTGATTTGTCCTGATAATAAAAATCTTCTTGTGTTAATTCCGCTTCATTGTTATCTCTTTCCTCCTCCTTCTTTTCTTTTCCTTCTCCATTTCTTGATTTTCCTCAGTGATCTAAAGGCTTCCCCTCCTGAAATGATTCTACATTATATTGGGTCTAGGAGGACGAGGAGAGAGAGGAAGAGGAGAAGGAGGAGAAGAAGAAGGAGGAGGAGAAGGAGGAGAAGAAGAAGGAGGAGAAGGAGGAGAAGAAGAAGGAGAAGAAGGAGGAGAAGGAGCAGGAGAAGAAGAAGAAGGAGGAGGAGGAGAAGAAGGAGGAGGAGAAGGAGGAGAAGAAGAAGGAGGAGAAGGAGGAGAAGAAGGAGGAGAAGGAGGAGAAGAAGAAGGAGGAGAAGGAGGAGAAGAAGAAGGAGGAGAAGGATGAGAAGAAGGAGGAGAAAGAGGAGAAGGAGGAGGAGAAGGAGGAGAAGAAGGAGGAGAAGGAGGAGAAGAAGAAGGAGGAGAAGGAGGAGAAGAAGAAGGAGGAGAAGAAGAAGGAGGAGGAGAAGAAGAAGGAGGAGGAGGAGGAGAAGAAGGAGGAGGAGGAGGAGAAGAAGAAGAAGAAGAAGGAGGAGGAGGAGGAGGAGGAGGAGCAGGCAAGGAAAGTAACTATCAGCTGAGCATCTGTCAACACCACAGCATCCAGATATTGAAGCATCATTGACCTGTCTTCCCATCTTGACAAATGTGTGAAATCTGTCTTCTAAATTCCTCTGTATTTCCCGAGTCTTACTCCTCTTTCTGTATGCTGTTTCAATTTACCTCTTTCATTGTATTACATCGTCTTTAACCTAACGTTTCTTATCTTTATATCCTAACATTCCTGCCTTTTTCTCGAATAATAAAATATATTTTTAATCCTATTTTAGACCTCGGAAATTAGGAAAAATGTTGATCTATTCTGTAATAAATGATATAAGGAAGAAATGCCTGAGAATGTGTACCTAACATACTAAACATCCTGACTGATGCTAGTAGTCTTGAATACAACAAGATGGATATTAGGTGCACAATAAACTAGTCGCTACCATCTACAGTATGGATATTAGGTGCACAATAAACTAGTCGCTACCATCTACAGGATGGATATTAGGTGCACAATATACTAGTCACTACCATCTACAGGATGGCTATTAGGTGCACAATAAACTAGTCACTACCATCCACAGGATGGATATTAGGTGCACAATAAACTAGTCACTACCATCTACAGGATGGATATTAGGTGCACAATAAACTAGTCACTACCATCTACAGGATGGATATTAGGTGCACAATATACTAGTCGCTACCGTCTACAGGATGGATATTAGGTGCACAATAAACTAGTCGCTACCATCTACAGGATGGATATTAGGTGCACAATAAACTAGTCACTACCATCCACAGGATGGATATTAGGTATACCTGGAGAGGGTTTCAGGGGTCAACGCCCCCGCGGCCCGGTCTGAGACCAGGCCTCGTGGTGGATCAGGGTCTGATCAACCAGACTGTTACTGCTGGCCGCACGTAAACCGGGGTAAGAACCACAGCACCGGCTGGTGGTACCAATTTTAGGTGTGTGTCCAGTGCCTTCTTGAAGACAGCCAGGGGTCTATTGGTAATTCCCCTTATGTATCCTGGGAGGCAGTTGAACAATCTTGGGCCCCTGACACTTATTGTAACTAGCCACTACCATCCTCGTGATGGTTTTCCAAGACACAACTGACAGTGTTAACACCCAGAAAGCTGTTTTGTGACGAGTTAAGTGGTAGACAGATTAGCTGACTGAGGCAACTAGCTCGCCTCGCTCTGTTTATATACGTATATGTACGGCTATATGTACCTTTGTGTATATGTGTGAAAGGAAGGGAAGGAAGAGGGAAGAGGGAAGAGGGGAGTAGGAAGAGGGGAGAAGGAAGAAGGGAGAAGGAAGAGGGGAGTAGGAAGAGGGGAGAAGGAAGAGGGGAGAAGGAAGAGGGGAGAAGAAAGAGGGGAAAAGGAAGAGGGGAGAAGGAAGAGGGGAGAAGAAAGAGGGGAGAAGGATGAGGGGAGAAGGAAGAGGGGAGAAGAAAGAGGGGAGAAGGAAGAGGGGAGAAGGAAGAGGGGAGAAGGAAGAGGGGAGAAGGAAGAGGGGAGAAGAAAGAGGGGAGAAGGAAGAGGGGAGAAGAAAGAGGGGAGTAGGAAGAGGGGAGAAGAAAGAGGGGAGTAGGAAGAGGAGAGAAGGAAGAGGGGAGAAGGAAGAGGGGAGAAGAAAGAGGGGAGTAGGAAGAGGGGAGAAGGAAGAGGGGAGAAGAAAGAGGGGAGAAGGAAGAGGGGAGAAGGAAGAGGGGAGAAGGAAGAGGGGAGAAGGAAGAGGGGAGAAGAAAGAGGGGAGAAGGAAGAGGGGAGAAGAAAGAGGGGAGTAGGAAGAGGGGAGAAGGAAGAGGGGAGAAGGAAGAGGAGAGAAGAAAGAGGGGAGAAGGAAGAGGGGAGAAGAAAGTGGGGAGTAGGAAGAGGGGAGAAGAAAGAGGGGATAAGAGAGGAGAAGGAAGAGGGAAGAAGAAAGAGGGGAGTAGGAAGAGGGGAGTAGGAATAGGGGAGACGGAAGAGGGGAGAAGAAAGAGAGGAGAAGGAAGAGGGGAGAAGAAAGAGGGGAGTAGGAAGAGGGGAGAAGGAAGAGGGGAGAAGAAAGAGGGGAGAAGGAAGAGGGGAGAAGAAAGAGGGGAGAAGGAAGAGGGGAGAAGAAAGAGGGGAGTAGGAAGAGGGGAGAAGGAAGAGGGGAGAAGGAAGAGGGGAGAAGAAAGAGGGGAGAAGGAAGAGGGGAGAAGGAAGAGGGGAGAAGAAAGAGGGGAGAAGGAAGAGGGGAGAAGTAAGAGGGGAGAAGGAAGAGGGGAGAAGGAAGTGGGGAGAAGAAAGAGGGGAGAAGGAAGAGGGGAGAAGAAAGAGGGGAGAAGGAAGAGGGGAGAAGAAAGAGGGGAGAAGGAAGAGGAGAGAAGAAAGAGGGGAGAAGGAAGAGGGGAGAAGAAAGAGGGGAGTAGGAAGAGGGAAGAAGAAAGAGGGGAGAAGAAAGAGGGGAGTAGGAAGAGGGGAGAAGGAAGAGGGTAAACATAAGAGAGGATGTATGGTATAATGAACAATTACATAAGAAACACTAAATATATTCAGGTAGTTTGATATAAGTCGCATAATTTAAGCCGAACAAATTAACCCTCCGGGTTAATAACCCAGGTTAATTATTATATTATTAATAATATTAATTATTATTATTACTATATGATATTATTGTTATTGCTGTTCTTGTTATTTTTGTTGTTAATTATCTTCTTAATAATAATAATAATAATAATAATAATAATAATAATAATAATAATAATAGCCCTCAAGACTAACCCAGGATAATCCAGTAAGCCAGGATGTCATTAGCTTGTCTACCTCGTTTCCACTGGGTAACCCACACCAGTCGCCTAACACCCAGGAACCTACTTGCTGCTAGGTGAACAAATGCAGCAGGTGACATGGATCATGACCAACGTTGTCTCTAGTTCGTGGATCGAACCCCGGTCCCACAGCGTGTGAGCTGACAGCTGAATTATAGGACTCACTTGCCATAGGTACGAACCCCACCCGTTCCCTGACTTGTACACATATATAACCTAACTGGTTCAGCTAGCAGACTGGGCCAGTAGGTGACCTGGACCGGCCTAGCACAGGCCAACAGGCCTGCAGCAGTGTTCCTTTTTTCATATATTATTAAATGCAGGGTGTTTCAAATTGATGGACACAATTTCAAAGCAGTTTCTTCTCAAATTGGGTCAATATATTGATAACACCCTGTATAATGGAAGTTTATCAAGAAGTCAGTCTACATTTCCACCCATGATAACTGACCTCAAACTGGTTCATAACACCGAGTAACAAAATTAATTCTACACTGGCTGACAGGAGCAAGTTGCTTAACACAGTAATAAGTGCTTGAAGGCTCATGTCAAAAATAAAAGGCCATGTTAGGGTGACCTGGGAAAACTTACTCGAAAGTTTGGGAATTTTATTTAATATGTCTAGGGTTAATATATTCACGTTTAAATATACTCATGTACATGTTTGTCTGTACATCCTTGTGCTTTATTGTGCATAATATACATACCTAAGTAAGGTAATAAAAAGACTGACACCTAAATAAAGCACTGTTTTGACACCAGCTTAGACACAACACAGCTTGCTGAGAGAAGTCATGAACTAGAGCACACAGCAGCAGAATACAGCACACAGCAGCAGAATGCAGCATACAGCACTGGGCAAGAAAATGGAGACACACAACTGACCTATCTGGGAACCAGCAACAATGTAATCCCAAAAAAAAAAGAATATCACATTAATGATAATAGCTGAAATTAAGTTGAGAAACATGCAGTTGTCGACTACAACAGTGTGTAGACACCTCACTGGGATGTTACACCAAGAGTTAGACTCAGGATCTCAAGTGTCTTCTGACACACGACCTTTAACATGGCAATCTTTGCAAATCAAAACAAAGCCCAGAGAACATAGTTCGACAGAAATTCCTATAATTCACGTTTAACCCTAAACCCATGTGGGTTATTAAACGATAGACGTGGTGGAGGCTTGATCCTCAGTCTGCTGTTCGCGAGACAGCCGCGCTTCCTGTTAGTACTCGCCTAGATAGTCCGACAGAGAGCAAGACATTAGACTCGCCTCACATAGATTATAAGCTACCAAAACTACCAGGAATAGAATACACACAAGGTGAGTAGAGGTGGAGTAGGGAAGGTACGACCTTCTCCCACAACGCTAGCTCAGAGAGTGCCACGGCAGGCAATTGTAAGGTATCTCTCTGGTCAGCAAATGTTGACACAACTGCCAGTAGTAGCGACTACCAAATATAACGTTTATACACGGCGGAGCTCGGAATCATCCAGTCAAAACTGTCATCCATCTAGCCTGGTTAGGTTAGGTAAGACTGGTCAGGAAACAGGACAAGTGTTTCCTGACGTGAGTCTTAGTCACATGATGATCGGCCACTGGAGCTTTTTTGGTCATCTGACCGAGGCCTTCCACTGGCTTACCCATCCACCCCCTCAAAAATTAAAATTCACAATTTTGTATAGCCGGGAACTAGTGAGTAATTAGATACATCCCACGTACATCATTACTAAAAAATGAGGTGTATATAAAAAAATAAATGAGTTATACAATAATACATATTTCAGTGCTAGCTATCAACGATAAAAAAATATATCATTAGACTATTGGAATTATATAATAGATATATAACAATAATAATTTATTTTTCATAATAATTCAGGCGATATCACACATTATATTATGGTTATGGATCGTGTGTGAAAAATTACTGACCTTTCTTGTATATAAATAAGTGAACTTTACCGCTAACTTTTTCTACTAATTAAACACATAAGTATTTGCCCGATGAACGATTGTTTATAAACATTATAGGGAATTTTATAAACATTACAGGGAATTTTATAAACATTACAGGGAATTTTATAAACATTACAGGGAATTTTATAAACATTACAGGGAATTTTATAAACATTACAGGGAATTTTATAAACATTACAGGGAATTTTATAAACATTACAGGGAATTTTATAAACATTACAGGGAATTTTATAAACATTACAGGGAATTTTATAAACATTACAGGGAATTTCATAAACACTACAGGGAATTTTATAATTACAGGGAATTTCATAAACACTACAAGGAATTTTATAAACACTACAGGGAATTTTATAAACATTACAGGGAATTTTATAAACATTACAGGGAATTTTATAAACACTACAGGGAATTTTATAAACACTACAGGGAATTTTATAAACGCTACAGGGAATTTCATAAACATTACAGGGAATTTCATAAACATTACAGGGAATTTCATAAACATTACAGGGAATTTCATAAACATTACAGGGAATTTCATAAACATTACAGGGAATTTCATAAACACTACAGGGAATTTCATAAACACTACAGGGAATTTCATAAACACTGCAGGGAATTTCATAAACACTACAGGGAATTTCATAAACACTACAGGGAATTTCATAAACACTACAGGGAATTTCATAAACACTGAAGGGAATTTCATAAACACTACAGGGAATTTCATAAACACTACAGGGAATTTCATAAACACTACAGGGAATTTCATAAACACTACAGGGAATTTCATAAACACTACAGGGAATTTCATAAACACTACAGGGAATTTCATAAACACTACAGGGAATTTCATAAACACTACAGGGAATTTCATAAACACTACAGGGAATTTCATAAACACTACAGGGAATTTCATAAACACTACACGGAATTTCATAAACATTACAGGGAATTTCCTAAACACTACAGGGAATTTCATAAACACTACAGGGAATTTCATAAACACTACAGGGAATTTCATAAACACTACAGGGAATTTCATAAACACTACAGGGAATTTCATAAACACTACAGGGAATTTCATAAACACTACAGGGAATTTCATAAACACTACAGGGAATTTCATAAACACTACAGGGAATTTCATAAACATTACGGGGAATTTCATAAACACTACAGGGAATTTCATAAACACCACAGGGAATTTCATAAACACTACAGGGAAGTTCATAAACACTACAGGAAATTTCATAAACACTACAGGGAATTTCATAAACACTACAGGGAATTTCATAAACATTACAGGGAATTTCCTAAACACTACAGGGAATTTCATAAACACTACAGGGAATTTCATAAACATTACAGGGAATTTCATAAACATTACAGGGAATTTCATAAACACTGCAGGGAATTTCATAAACACTACAGGGAATTTCATAAACACTACAGGGAATTTCATAAACACTACAGGGAATTTCATAAACAATACAGGGAATTTCATAAACACTACGTGGAATTTCATAAACACTACGTGGAATTTCATAAACATTACAGGGAATTTCATAAACACTGCAGGGAATTTCATAAACACTACAGGGAATTTCATAAACACTACAGGGAATTTCATAAACACTGCAGGGAATTTCATAAACACTACAGGGAATTTCATAAACACCTCATACATCAAGGGTAGTTCGTTTTTCCTTTTTTTTCCCTGCCGCTAGTAACACGCTTACCATTTTTTGTGTTAGAATAATGGAGGTAAAATTATGTTGAAGAGACGATGCGTTTACTATGTTCCAGCTTAAATGTTTTCATGACTGTGTATTAATCACCATTTAAAGTAGGGAATGTTTACTGTAGAAACGTTTCGCCACATAGTGGCTTCATAAGTCCATAGAAGAATGAAAATTAGAGAGAGTTTGAGTAATCAGTCCCTCACCCTACAGCAACTGCGTGGCGATACATTTTCTTAATAAAGATACCCAAGGTTTGCACATGTGTCTAAATTATCAGCTTGTCGGTTCTCTCAGCCGTTTATCTACAGTTACGAATTTAGTATCAGAATTCCTTCTGTCCCGAGCACCTTGATTAGCAGTGCGATTGTAGCTAATAGTTTTTACTGTATTAACTAGTACTTAGCAGTATATTAAGTATTTGTACCTAGCTAACATCAAGTGACCGAACTTGACTAACATTCAGTGACTGATGTGACTGAACCTGACTAGCATCATATAAATTACCTTGACTTACAAGATTTAGCTGATTGATATATATATATATATATATATATATATATATATATATATATATATATATATATATATATATATATATATATATATATATTTATATATATATATGTCGTGCCGAATATGTAAAACTGGTCAATTAGCAAGAACTCATTTAAAATTAAATCCTTTCTAAAATTTTCTCTTATACTTTTAAAGATATGTTTTTTTTCATTAATTTTAATGTAAAAATTTTTAATTTTGCTCCAAAAGAATCTTAGAAAACTTACCTAACCTTATTATAACAAGAACAATTTATTTTAGCCTAACCCAACTAAATATATTTTAGATTTGTTTACAGTAATTTAATACTAAGCAAACACAGTGAAATATATTTTTTTCGTTAGGTTCAGAATGATTTTGGCGAAATTATTGCATACACAAATTTTAGCTTGTCCTATATGGCAAGATGAGCGTTGCTATTTAAGCCAAGGTCGCAAGTTCTGCCTATTCGGCACGACATATATATATATATATATATATATATATATATATATATATATATATATATATATATATATATATATATATATATATATATATATATATATATATAGAGAGAGAGAGAGAGAGAGAGAGAGAGAGAGATTCAATGTTATATTTTAATGTTAGTTGATGTTAGTAGGCGCCAAATGCTAGGTAGTTCCTATTATATCCCGGGAATTAGGTGATATATGTTAAGTGGTAGGTGTTATATGGTAGGTGGTAGATGTCATATGCGAGGAAGTAGGTGACATATCCTGGGTGGGTGGTATTATGCCAGGTGATAGGTATTATATGCCAGGTAGTAGGTGACATATGCTAGGTGTTACATGCTGGGTGGTTGGTGGCAGGTGTTACATGCTAAATGTTATACAGTAATGTCTTAATAACACAGGTGTTTATTTTTACAGGTTTCGAGCGTCAGGTACCGGGGTACCCGAGGTACACCTACTCAGGTGACCCGGCGCTAGGGGAGCATCACCTGGTCATCAGCGGAATCACTATTACTGAGGACGGAGAGTATCAGTGCCAGGTGGGACCCACCCAGACTAACCCACCCATCTGGGCTGCTGCCAACGTTACTGTGTTGGGTGAGTTGTGCTGGAGAGAGATGGAGAAAGACAGGAAAGTGAAGGAGAGTGAGGAAGGGTGAGGGTGAATGAAGGTGAGGGAGAGTGAAGGAGAGAGAGAGGGTGAGGAAGAGTGAGAGAGGGATGAGAGTGAGAGATGGTGAGAGAGAGTGAGATAGGGATGAGTGAGAGAGTGATGATGGGTGGGGGAGAGAGAGAGAGAGAGAGAGAGAGAGAGAAAGAAGAAAGCAAGGATGAGTATCTTCCTACAGTATTACACATGAGTCCTTCACGTAAAGCGCTAAACCTGTGTGGTTCCTTCGGGATTGAACCTCCATCTGCCTGCTTCTAGAATAAAGCCACTAAAATGCCTTGAACTCGCTGAAGGGCTCTTAATCCGAGGAACTGGCACTGCACTCTCCTTATCATCACCATTGATTTCCCAGGCCTTGTATGGCCCCTACTATCGAGCTTTTCTGGGGAAGTGGAGAAGAATTCTTCCTCCGTAAGCCATGTGTGTCGTAAGAGGCGACTAAAATGCCGGGAGCAAGGGACTAGTAACCCCTTCTCCTGTATACATTACTAAAGTAAAAAAAGAGAAAAATTTTCTTTTCTTTTTGGGTCACCCTGCCTCGGTGGGATGCGGCCGGCTTGTTGAAAGAAAGAAAATAATATGATTTCGAAATTCAGGTGTTACGATTAACCAGATTTTTAATTCTTCTTCATCTTCCTTGTTTCTTCTTCGTCTTCTTCCTCTTCTCCGTCTTTCTTCTTCTTAATAATAATAATAATATTATTATTATCATCACGTGTACAGCAGGAATGGTTGAATTCACGATTGTTTCTATATTGGGAGGCGAACACGCTACTCTAGAATCAGTAAGAGGAGGAACTTTTACTGTGGTTGTGGGAACTTTCACTGAGGTTGTTGGAACTTTCATTAAAGTTGTGGGAACTTTCACTGAGGTTGTGGGAACTTTCACTGAGGTTGTGAGAACTTTCACTGAGGTTGTGGGAACTTTCACTGAGGTTGTGGGAACTTTCACTGAGGTTGTGGGAACTTTCACTGAGGTTGTGGGAACTTTCACTGAGGTTGTTGGAACTTTCACTGAGGTTGTTGGAACTTTCACTGAGGTTGTGGGAACTTTCACTGAGGTTGTGGGAACTTTCACTGAGGTTGTTGGAACTTTCACTGAGGTTGTTGGAACTTTCACTGAGGTTGTTGGAACTTTCACTGAGGTTGTTGGAACTTTCACTGAGGTTGTTGGAACTTTCACTGAGACTGTAGGAACTTTCACTTAGGTTATGAAAACTTTCACTGAGGTTGCTGGAACTTTCTAAGAGCAACATAACCTAGAGCTTTAAAAGAAATACAGTAAGTAATTCCTCTATATAAATATAATTTTACATAGACTACAGTTGCTACTGTAAGAGGACAGGTGCTTACGTGCAGCCGTTCCCTGGGGTCCTGCAGACTCCAGTATGAGCCTGAAGTACACAGAGTCTTGAACGATTCCTATGGTGTCGAAACGCTAGGAGCTCATATGCTGCGGCAGTTATTTGGTTGATGTGCCCCTCAGGGGATGTGCTAGGTATTATACTCATCTCCAAGATCTTTTTTCTTGAGTGAGGTTTGCAGTCTTTGGGCCCCCTCCCCCCTAGTCTGTACTCTGTCTGCGGTCTTCTTTGCCCTTTCCAAATTTTCATGTCTTTGCACTTGGTATGGTTAAACTCAAGAATCCAGTTGCTGGACTAGGCTTGCAGCCTGTCCAGACTCCTTTGTAGTCCTACCTGATCCTCATCCACTTGAATTCGTCGCATTAGCTTCCCATCGTCTGCAAACAGGGACACCTCCGAATCTATCCCTTCCGTCATGTCATTCATATATACCAGAAACAGCGCTGATCCCTGTGGAACCCCGCTTGTCACAGGCGCCCACTCTACCACCTCGTCACGTATCATGACTCGTTGTTTCCTTCCTGTTAGGTATTATCTGATCTATTTCAGTGCCTTTCCTGTTATTCTTGCCTGCTCCTCTAGTTTTTGCAGTAATATCTTGTGTGGAACTGTCGGAAGCCTTCTTATAGTCCAAGATAACCGTCTTATTTCTATCACCTTGTCGTAAAACTCCAGCAGGTTTGTGACACACGCTTTTCCTTCCCTGAAACCGTGCTGGATATATATAACCTCATTCCTTTCTAGGTGCTCCACCACTCTTCTGATAATCTTCTCCATGACTTTGCATATTATACATGTCAGTGGCACTGGTCTGTAGTTTAATGTTGTCTGTCTGTTTCCTTTCTTAAAAATTGGGACTACATTTGCTGTCTTCCACATCTCAGGCAGTTGCCCTGTTTCGATAGATGTGTGAAGATTGTTCTTAGTGGCACACACAGCTCCTCCGCTCCTTCTCTCAGGACCGATGAAGAGATGTCCGGTCCCACCGCCTTTGAGATATCACTTAGCAGCCTCTTCACCCTCTCCTCGGTTGTGTATTGTGTCCAGCACTTGTTGGTGTACCCAACCTTTCCGGCTTTCTGGAGTCCTTTCTGTTTCTACTAAAAATGCTTACTTAAATCTCGTGTTGAGGTCTTCACATACTTCTCTGTCGTTTCTTGTGATCTCTTCTGTGTGTGTACTCACCTAGTTGTACTCACCTAGTTGTTGTTGCACGTGTCAAGTCACGTGTCTTCACTGGTCGTAACTAGGTCACTCTCCCTGCTCCATGAGCTTTATCATACCTCTTCGTAAAGCTATGTATAGATCCTGCCTCCACTACATCACTTCCCAGACCATTCCACTTCCTGACAACTCTGTGACTGAAGAAATACTTCCCAACATCCTTGTGATTCATCTGAATCTTCAACTCCCAGTTGTGACCCTTTGTTGTCGTGTCCCATCTCTGGATCATCCTGTCTCTGTCCACCTTGTTGATTCCTCTCAGTATTTTATATGTCGTTATCATATCCCCCCCCCCACAATCTCTCCTGTCCTCCAGTGTCATCAATATTTGTGTGTGAGTAACGTAGACTTGTAAAATTATTTGCTTTACCTCACTCTCCAAAACACACCCGGTGTAATTTATCAGCGCTAACACAGCGTGTAGCATTCCATGTTGAATCACACACTATACATCTCAAGACTGGCTGTGAAGTCTTACAGCTCAGTGTATATGTAACTTCTCGAATGCTGTTTCTGACAGCCTCTGCTGTAGTGCTGTTTGTATATATTTATATTTTTTTCCAGCTCTCTGGGTTCAGTCTTCAAGGTTATTTCTGACCACAGTTTTGTAATGGGTTGTTAACATGACTCACGAAAGCGTAATGACAGGATTGTAGGGCTGTGTTATGTAGGGCTGTGTTGTGTAGTGTTGTGCTGTATTGTGTAGCGCTGTGTTGTCTTTGGTCATGTTGCGTTGTGTCGTGTCGTGTTGTGTTGCGTTGTCCTCTCTTTTTTTTATGTTGTGTTGCGCCGGCCCTTTTTAACCGCTAATGGCAACACAACTGCCGCTTTAACTAGCGCAATAGAGGAACGATAACGCTGTGAGCAGCAATTGCGTTTTCATGTTCTTTACCACAAAAGTGGAAGAGAATTAACAATTTTACACCAGAATTCCTTCAGTTGCTATTATTTCTTTTGTTGGTTCTGTTGTTATTTGTATTTTTATTTCTTGGCTTTTTGAACGTACCATTCTGTGTTCTGTGGAAAGTTCTATGTGCTGTGGAAAGTTTTGTGTGCTGTGGTAAGTTCTATGTGCTGTGGAAAGTTGTGTGTGCTGTGGAAAGTTCTATGTGCTGTGGAAAGTTCTATGTGCTGTGGAAAGTTCTATGTGTTGTGGAAAGTTCTATGTGTTGGGAAAAGCTCTATGTGCTGTGGAAAGTTCTGTGTGATTGTCCTTAAAGGCACTGTTGTTCCATGTGCTGTACTCACCTGTATGTCGTTGCAAAAGTCGACTCCCGCCTCTTAAGTCGCCGCTTACCAGATTCACTGTCTCTAGCCTCGTGGGCCCTGTCTTACCTGTTCTTAAAACTATGTATGAATCTGCCTCCGCCACCTCATCGTTGAGGTCGATCCACTTCCCAACCACTCAGAGGCTGAAGAGGTACTTTCCTGACGTCCTTGTGACTCACATGTGTGTGCCTCCGAGCTGTGCACTCGAGGACCAGTTTTCCTTGTCTATTCTCTCAATTCCTTTGAGTATTTTATATGTTATTATCATGTCTCCTTTGGTAATTCTCTCCTCCAGTGTAGTCGGCTTCAATCCTTTTAGCCTCTCCTTGTACCTCATACCACTTATCTCTGGAACTAGTCTTGTTGCATACCTCTGCACTTCACCCAGTTTCTTAACTCGCTTCTTTACTGTTCCATGTATTGGTGAGAGCGACCTGCTCACACTACCATCAGTTTTCTATCAAAGATAAACCATTATTGAAGGTAAAGAAACTAGTTGCAAACGCGAAGCTTCGTTAATGAAATTTTTTTAGACACCGGAAGCTTCAAGTCACTCATTTATCAGTTGTTTTCTAGAAAATTAAAATATATGGGCTAGAAGTGCTGGTGAAGAAAGAGTAAACATTGAACCTGGATTACCTGGAGTTAGTTCCGGGGGTCAACGCCCCCGCGGCCCGGTCTGTGACCAGGCCTCCTTAGGTCAGTGTCCCAGGATGCGACCCACACCAGTCGACTAACACCCAGGTACCCATTTTACTGATGGGGAACATAGACAACAGGTGGAAAGAAACACGTCCAATGTTTCTACTCTGGCTGGAAATCGAACCCAGGCCCTCACCGTGTGAAGCGAGAGCGTTAACCACCAGGCCACCACCAGCTCAACATTTTCCTGTTGTGAAACTGGAGCTGTTTAATTTTGCTATTGAAATCTTTCACATGGTTGTTGTTATGATTTCTGTCATTACAGTGACCCTGCCTTACGAAGCATAATGACTGACCTGTATGCAGGTCGTAATGTGAATGTTAATATTCAACTTATTTCTGGATAGGTTTACCACCGACAAGGTAAATCCGAATCTATCTTATGATTTTATCAGGGAATTATCCCAGAAAGATTGAGAGTTAACAGCCGAGCTCTTAAAGATAGCCAGTGTGTAGGATAATGACTCGCTGTTAGATATGCTGAGTCTCAGATAGTGTTTTGTTTGTCAGTACACAAATAACCCGCACATAGGGGACAGAAAAGGTTATGACAACGTTTCGGTTCGAAACGTGGGTAGAGCTTTTTCCTCTCTTTTGTGCGGGTTATTGGTGAATTGTTCCAATCACGATATTGTTCCTTTTGTTCTTAATGTTCGCAAAGTTGTTTTGTGAGGCAGGGATGAGTAATCGTCTGTTCCTCTAAATTCTCATTATCCTTATTGTTCCTACCTCTGCTCCTCATTTTCTTTATTACATCAACTCCACACATTCCGAAGGTAAACACTATGGTAACTAATAACATTTTCCCCTTTTTCCAATTTGATTACGACTTCCCAGCAGGTTTCCCAATCGTAACATTGCAATCCAGTTTCATTTACAGGATGTCTACGATGTCTTCAACCTTTATTCCTTGCACGTATCAGAGTTAGTTTTACGTAAATGTATTAACCTTAACTATGTGGTCCATGCCTTGGCTTTTTACCAGTTAGAGGAAAGAAATTTCAGGCCTAATCATAATATTTCTACTTAATATTTGCTAAGTTGACAGTTGAATGAGCTGGAATGGCTTTCCATGTAAAAGAATTTTGGACAGTTACCTTAATTACATATTCCTGTTCCACTTTGTTATGGTGGGAAGCCTAAATGCGGTTGGCATCACGCATCGCAAAATATTTTACAGATATTTCCATGTGGACGAAAGTATATACAGTCGCTGGCAGATGTCCTTAGCCTGATGAACACTTATTCCACGTTACTGGAGGCCATAGCTTAATGAACACTTGTTCCACGTTACTGGAGGCCATAGCCTGATGAACACTTATTCCACGTCACTGGAGGCCATAGCCTAATGAACACTTGTTCCACGTTACTGGAGACCATAGCCTAATGAACACTTATTCCACGTTACTGGAGGCCATAGCCTAATGAACACTTATTCCATGTTACTGGAAGCCATAGCCTAATGAACACTTATTCCACGTCACTGGAAGCCATAGCCTAATGAACACTTGTTCCACGTCACTGGAAGCCATAGCCTAATGAACACTTATTCCACGTCACTGGAGGCCATAGCCTAATGAACACTTGTTCCACGTCACTGGAGACCATAGCCTAATGAGCACTTGTTCCACGTTACTGGAGGCCATAGCCTAATGAACACTTGTTCCACGTCACTGGAAGCCATAGCCTAATGAACACTTATTCCACGTCACTGGAGGCCATAGCCTAATGAACACTTATTCCACGTCACTGGAGGCCATAGCCTAATGAACACTTGTTCCACGTCACTGGAGGCCATAGCCTAATGAACACTTGTTCCACGTCGCTGGAGGCCACAGAGATCCTGTCTTGTAGGGAAGAATCAACACAATTCGGAAAACTATTACTGACTGGTTAATGAGTTAGACATGTGTAAGTCCTGGGTAATTTGATTTTTGAAGACGTTTGGCCAACCAACGGCTTTATCAGTGTGAAACTGATGCTACCAATAACTGGCAAAACGTCTTCAAAGTGAAGATACACAAGAGTTGCACATACGTATAATTCAACAGTTTGCATTGTACACCATAAATATAATGATACCATAAATATAACTGATAAAACTTACGTATTTCTAAACGCCAAACATAGTGTAGCCTATTATGTGAAAAAACTTATGAAGCAATAAATTACGGAACAGTGTTTCACTTCCTGTAGAGCTTCATCAATGATAGAGCTCCATACAAAGAGCTTGATCATCAGCTTGTTATTATGGTCATAGCTGGGAACACTTGTTCGTCAAGATAAGTTGCTGGCTCCTCTGAAATTTGATCACGGGCGGACCTACATTTCGGAGTCCGTGAAGCTTCAACTGTTATGGGGGGCCCTGAAGCTTGAACTTTTATGGGATCCCTGAAGCTTGAACTCTTATGGGGTCCCTGAAGCTTGAACTCTTATGGGGCCCCTGAAGCTTGAACTGTTATTGGGGCCCCTGAAGCTTGAACTGTTATGGGCGCCCTGAAGCTTGAACTGTTTTGGGGGCCATGAAGCTTGAATTGTTATGGGGGCCCTGAAGCTTGAACTCTTATGGGGCCCCTGAAGCTTGAACTGTTATTGGGGCCCCTGAAGCTTGAACTGTTATGGGGGCCCTGAAGCTTGAATTTTTATGGGGGCCCTGAAGCTTGAACTGTTATGGAGCCCTGAAGCTTGAACTGTTATGGGGTCCCTGAAGCTTGAACTGTTATGGGGGCCCTGAAGCTTTAATTGTTATGGGGGCCCTGAAGCTTGAACTGTTATGGGGGCCCTGAAGCTTGAACTATTATGGAGGCCCTGAAGCTTGAACTGTTATGGGGGCCCTGAAGCTTGAACTGTTATGGGGGCCCTGAAGCTTGAACTGTTATGGGGGCTCTGAAGCTTGAACTGTTATGGGGTTCCTGAAGCTTGAACTGTTATGGGGGCCCTGAAGCTTGAACTATTATGGGGTCCCTGAAGCTTGAACTATTATGGGGTCCATGAAGCTTGAACTATTATGGGGTCCCTGAAGCTTGAATTGTTATGAGGTCCTTGAAGCTTGAACTATTATGGGGGCCCTGAAGCTTTAATTGTTATGGGGTCCCTGAAGCTTGAACTGTTATGGGGTCCCTGAAGCTTGAACTGTTATTGGGTCCCTGAAGCTTGAACTGTTATGGGGGCCCAGAAGCTTGAACTATGGGGTCCCTGAAGCTTGAACTATTATGGGGTCCCTGAAGCTTGAACTGTTATGGGGTCCCTGAAGCTTGAACTGTTATAGGGGCCCTGAAGCTTGAACTGTTATGGGGGCCCTGAAGCTTGAATTGTTATGGGGGCCCTGAAGCTTGAACTATTATGGGGTCCCTGAAGCTTGAACTGTTATGGGAGCCCTGAAGCTTGAACTGTTATGGGGTTCCTGAAGCTTGAACTATTATGGGGTTCCTGAAGCTTGAACTGTTATGGGGGCCCTGAAGCTTGAACTGTTATGGGGGCCCTGAAGCTTGAACTATTATGGGGTCCCTGAAGCTTGAACTGTTATGGGGTTCCTGAAGCTTGAACTGTTATGGGGGCCCTGAAGCTTGAACTATTATGGGGTTCCTGAAGCTTGAACTATTGTGGGGTCCCTGAAGCTTAAACTGTTATGGGGGCCCTGAAGCTTGAACTATTATGGGGTCCCTGAAGCTTGAACTATTATGGGGTCCCTGAAGCTTGAACTGTTATGGGGGCCCTGAAGCTTGAACTGTTATGGGGGCCCTGAAGCTTGAACTATTATGGGGTTCCTGAAGCTTGAACTGTTATGGGGGCCCTGAAGCTTGAACTATTATGGGGTCCCTGAAGCTTGAACTGTTATGGGGTTCCTGAAGCTTGAACTGTTATGGGGGCCCTGAATCCTGAACTGTTATGGGGTCCCTGAAGCTTGAACTGTTATGGGGTCCCTGAATCTTGAACTGTTATGGGGGCCCTGAAGCTTGAACTATTGTGGGGTCCCTGAAGCTTGAACTGTTATTGGGCCCCTGAAGCTTGAACTGTTATTGGGGCCCCTGAAGCTTGAACTGTTATGGGCGCCCTGAAGCTTGAACTGTTATGGGGCCCTGAAGCTTGAACTGTTATGGGGGCCCTGAAGCTTGAACTGTTATGGGGTCCCTGAAGCTTGAACTATTATGGGGGCCCTGAAGCTTGAACTGTTATGGGGTCACTATGGCAACCAGCAGCTGCTAGTCTACATGATACTTTAATAAACATTTAATTTATATTTTAATTATTTTGTTCTGAATTATGCTATATTATTATTATTATTATTATTATTATTATTATTATTAAAAAACTCCTTCTCATACAGCTGATTCAATTTTTTAAGCAATGTGGAGTAACGTCGCTTCTGGGGCCCCTTTGGGATTAGGGGCCCTCCGCTCTCTGTCTTTCTTGTGAGAACGTTTCGCCAACAAGTGGCTTCCTCAGTCCGAAAAATGGTATGGTAATACCGACAAGATGTGGAAAGAGATATTTTTTGCACAGGTCAGGATATTAATTATAGGAAACGTTTCGCCACGAGTGGCGAAACGTTTCCTTTAATAAATGTTCTGAACTGGATATAAATGTCTTCTCCAAAATTTCCTCAGTCCGATACAGACATGAATGGTGAAAGATGACGAGGAGGTTTGAGGTAATCAGTCCCTCAGCCTAGAGTCAATATGTTCAGTCCATCAGTCTTCATCAAAAACTAATCAAAATCTATTAATAATAATAATAATAATAATAATAATAATAATAATAATAATAATAATAATAATAATAATAATAATAACTGATCAAATGAACACAACTACTCAAGGCTGAGGGACTGATTACCACAACGTTATTCCCATCTTCCACGATTCATCTCTGCACCGGACTGAGGAAGCCACCTATTGGCGAAACGTTTACACAGTAAAGATACCCATGTGTTGCACAAGTGTCTCAGTCATCAACTTGTCGATTCTCTGAGCCAATCATCTGCAGTTTCTCTGCAGGACGCACAGATGGAACGGTAAATAAGGTTTGGTTACTGATACCACCGAATTATTCTTGTACCTCGCCCTGCATTTTCTCCCATGGTTTTGTTTGTACCACTTGTGTGCGTGTGTGTGTATGTGTGTGTGTGTGTGTGTGTGTGTGTGTGTGTGTGTGTGTGTGCGTCTACCCCAGCAAAAACAAACACACAGAGTAATTGTTTACTGAATGCGTTATGGATGTTTTAGTAATTAAAATAGTTGTCCAGGGCCGTGCATTCCAAGCTGATCACGTCGGTTGTGGTGATTATTATTATTATTATTATTATTATTATTACTGCTTCTTTGACCAGTCTACTGACTCGAAGAGATGTCAGGGACATCATCTGCACCACTGCAAAAGCAGTGGGATAATAATAGCAGTAATAATATTTTGTTTTAAATAATAATAATAATAATAATAATAATAATAATAATAATATTTTTATCATTATTATTATTGTTGTTATTGTAATAAATTAATTAAAATAATATTATTATTATTATTATTATTATTATTATTATTATTTTAATTATTTTATTATAATAATAATAATAATAATAATAATAATAATAATAATAATAATAATATTATTATTATTATTATTGTAAATTAATTAAAATAATAGTAACAATGATAATTAGCGGACAGACGAAGGAAGCTTCACTATTCTTGTTCTTAATAACCATAAGGAGCTTAGAGCCTCGTAAACTAGAGCAAAATAGAGTCATTAGGGTCCCTGGTACTCTGATATATATACAGACTCTAGAGTGTAGGCTATACCGTCACTCTACTAACACATCCGCTGTTTACTCCAGAGGCAGAGTTGTCCAGAAATGAGGAAACACATGTACCGTCATTCACTCAGTTGCTCTCTAGCTTCTGGTAATTTTTTTTTAACTTTCTACTGAGTGGACGATGGTCAATACCGTTCAGGTGATGAATAAAACATATGCAAAACATATGTATCATAAAGATACTTGTAGCACATGTGTCTTATTCACCGTAAGGTGTTGATCAAATGACCACAAGCTTCACTGAGAGGATCTAAGACATGGCCACTACCTCCACTGACAAGATCTGATAAATGGTCAAAAGCTCCACTGAGATCTGACAAATGGCCACAGGCTCCACTGAGATGATCTAAGAAATGATGACAAACTCCACTGAGATCTGATAAATGGCCGCAAACTCCACTGAGAGGATATTATGGGCCTGTTGACTTGCTGCAGTGTTCCTCCTTTCTTATGTTCTTAAATGGCCACAAGATCTACTGAGGAAATCTAAGAAATGGCCACAAGCTCTACTGAGGAAATCTAAGAAATGGCCACAAGCTCCACTGAGAGGATCTAAAAATGGTCACAGGCTCCACTGAGAACATCTCATAAATGGCCCTAAGTTCCATTGAGAAATTTCTTCATTTCTTCTGGCAAGATATCACCACTGTAATCTTTTTCACTGTACACTGTAAGCTTTTCCACAGTACGCCTGCAAAATTTTTCACTGTAGGCTGCAAACTTTTCACTGCAGAAAATACAACAGTGAAAACACTGCTGGTGCTGGCACTCACAAGTGCCAGCAGGGAAAGTTATCATGGAGACCAGTGTCCCTAAAATAAGCCAGCACTTTAAGTTTAAAGTTGTTCAGAACTTGCGTTCTCAAGTTACTGTCGTTGAGGGTAAGAGACAAACAACTTAATTAACTTAATCTGTATAAGAATTTGCATAACAGTAAATAACTTTTCTTAAGAAAGGATCGGATCTTAATACCCTTAAACTGTCCAAACAGATCTATGTTCACATATTTTCAAATATAACAAATAAAAGTAGATCAAAGTTTCTTTTACACGTTTTCAAATGCAAAAAAAAAAAAAAAAAAAAAAAAAAATACGTTTCTTTACATACTTTCAAATGTTGAAAAAACGCAGATCTACGTTTAGACAGTTTAAGGGTTAAAGTGATTTTCTGTAATAAGATATTCAGAGCTGTAACACTCTGTGTTTTTGGGTTAGATTAGGTTAGGTTAGGTTAGGGTAGGTTAGGTTAGGTTAGGTTAGGTTAGGTTAGCTTAGATTAAGGTAGGTTAGGTTAGGTAAAGGTAGGTTAGGTTAGGTTAGGGTAGGTTAGGTTAGGTTAGGGTAGGTTAGGTTAGGTTAGATTAAGGTAGGTTAGGTTAGGTTAGGTTAGGTTAGGCTAGGTTAGGCTAGGTTAGATTAGGTTAGGTTAGGTTAGGTTAGGGTAGGTTAGGTTAGGTTAGGCTAGGTTAGGTTAGGTTAGGTTAGGTTAGGTTAGATTAAGGTAGGTTAGGTTAGGTAAAGGTAGGTTACGTTAGGTTAGGGTAGGTTAGATTAGATTAGGTTAGGTTAGGTTAATTTAGCTAAGTTTCGTCAGGAAACAGGTCCAAATGTCTCTCGAAGCAAGTTTGAGGTATAAAATGACCTGATACCTGGAGCTTGTAGTGACATGACCCAGGTCTTCCACTGGTTTACAGGTCCAGTCTTTAAAAAGTTACAGATGACATGAGTTTGGAAAGACACCTGAGCAAATACTAGGGCATATGTATTATAAAACTGTTTCAGTCTTGTGACGCTGAGAAGTGATTAAGGTCCCAAGATCAAGAACTTTTTCTAGTTATGTGTCCTAGTGTTTGCCCACACGTCTTTCTAAAGCAACTTGTTGGTATCTATTGCCAAGGTTCTTACCACAGATGCCACAATTTGATGTTTTATGGTGGTGGTTTTCAACAGTGCCGCCGAAGAGCGTGGAGTTCTCTGGGTGGAGAGACGGGTCGGTGGTGGAGGTGGTGGCTGGTGCCACGCTGACTCTGGAGTGCCTGGTGAAGGACGCTCGCCCGGCACCCAGTGTGTGGTGGTACAGAGATGGTCTCCAGCTGGACCAAGGTGAGTGACACACTTGGTTTGTGTATGTATGTGTGTGTGTGTGTGTGTGTGTGTGTGTGTGTGTGTGTGTGTGTGTGTGTGTGTGTGTGTGTGCGTGTGCGTGTGTGTGTTTTGGTAATGTAGAGTGAATTAGATAGATACCAATATGTACCTAAACATGGATGAAGATACCAGTGTGAATGTGTGTGTGATAGAGAAAGAGAGAGAGTGAGAGAGAGAAAAGAGATACACAGGCTGTCACAGGACCAAGGTAAGTGATATACCTCCACGTAGACTGCTTGTGGAGGCGGGTATTCAAACAGGAGGAGGCTGAAATTAATCCTTGAGCATACATCTGCCACGAGTGTCCTCGCAACATGAAACAAGCTTAGTTCGTTAGGCTCATGTTGTTTGTAGGATGAATGGCTCAGGTGCTAAGGTGACATGTACATTGTGTGGCCTCTTGAGGCGGGACAGTGTGTCGTGGGGTCGAATTCTGGCCTGCCGCAGTTTGGTAAATGATTCTAAAACCATTTGCTTTCGTAGATGGCGAGAATATTTTGAGGAATTTTTAAATGTTGAGGAAGAAAAGGAGGCGGTAATTTCATGCACTGGCCAGGGAGGTATACCATCTTTTAGGAGTGAAGAAGAGCAGAATGTAAGTGTGGGGGAGGTACGTGAGGCATTACGTAGAATGAAAGGGGGTAAAGCAGCTGGAACTGATGGGATCATGACAGAAATGTTAAAAGCAGGGGGGGGGGGACATATTGTAGGAGTGGTTGGTATTTTTGTTTAATAAATGTATGAAAGAGGGGAAGGTACCTAGGGATTGGCGGAGAGCATGAATAGTCCCTTTATATAAAGGGAAGGGGAACAAAAGAGATTGTAAAAATTATAGAGGAATAAGTTTACTGAGTATACCAGGAAAAGTGTATGGTAGGGTTATTATTGAAAGAATTAGAGGTAAGACAGAATGTAGGATTGTGGATGAGCAAGGAGGTTTCAGAGTGGGTAGGGGATGTGTAGATCAAGTGTTTACATTGAAGCATATATGTGAACAGTATTTAGATAAAGGTAGGGAAGTTTTTATTGTATTTATGGATTTAGAAAAGGCATATGATAGAGTGGATAGGGGAGCAATGTGGCAGATGTTGCAAGTATATGGAATAGGTGATAAGTTACTAAATGCTGTAAAGAGTTTTTATGAGGATAGTGAGGCTCAGGTTAGGGTGTGTAGAAGAGAGGGAGACCACTTCCCGGTAAGAGGGCTTTGACAGGGATGTGTAATGTCACCATGGTTGTTTAATATATTTATAGATGGGGTTGTAAAGGAAGTAAATGCTAGGGTGTTCGGGAGAGAGGTGGGATTAAATTATGGGGAATCAAATACAAAATGGGAATTGACACAGTTACTTTTTTCTGATGATACTGTGCTTATGGGAAATTCTAAAGAAAAATTGCAAAAGTTAGTGGATGAGTTTGGGAATGTGTGTAAAGGTAGAAAGTTGAAAGTGAACATAGAAAAGAGTAAGGTGATGAGGGTATCAAATAATTTAGATAAAGAAAAATTGGATATCAAATTGGGGAGGAGGAGTATGGAAGAAGTGAATGTTTTCAGATACTTGGGAGTTGACGTGTCGGCGGATGGATTTATGAAGGATGAGGTTAATCATAGAATTGATGAGGGAAAAAAGGTGAGTGGTGCGTTGAGGCATATGTGGAGTCAAAAAACGTTATCTATTGAGGAAAAGAAGGGAATGTATGAAAGTATAGTAGTACCAACACGCTTATATGGGTGTGAAGCTTGGGTGGTAAATGCAGCAGCGAGGAGACGGTTGGAGGCAGTGGAGATGTCCTGTCTAAGGGCAATGTGTGGTGTAAATATTATGCAGAAAATTCGGAGTGTGGAAATTAGAAGTTGTGGAGTTAATAAAAGTATTAGTCAGAGGGCTGAAGAGGTGTTGTTGAGGTGGTTTGGTCATTTAGAGAGAATGGATCAAAGTAGAATGACATGGAGAGCATTTAAATCTGTAGGAGAAGGAAGGCGGGGTAGGGGTCGTCCTCGAAAAGGTTGGAAGGAAGAGGTAAGGGAGGTTTTGTGGGCGAGGGGCTTGGACTTCCAGCAGGCGTGCATGAGCGTGTTCGATAGGAGTGAATGGAGACGAATGGTATTTGAGACCTGACGATCTGTTGGAGTTTGAGCAGGGTAATATTTAGTGAAGGGATTCAGGGAAACCGGTTATTTTTATATAGTCAGACTTGAGTCCTGGAAATGGGAAGTACAATGCCTGCACTCTAAAGGAGGGGTTCGGGATATTAGCAGTTTGGAGGGATATGTTGTGTATCTTTATACGTATATACTTCTAAACTGTTGTATTCTGAGCACTTCTGCAAAAACAGTGATTATGTGTGAGGTGAAAGTGTTGAATGATGATAAAAGTATTTTCTTTTTGGGGATTTTCTTTTTGGGTTAACCTGCCTCGATGGGAGACGGCCGACTTGTTAAAATATATGAATATATATATATATATATATATATATATATATATATATATATATATATATATATATATATATATATATATATATATATATATATATGTATGTCGTGCCGAATATGTAAAACTGGTCAATTAGCAAGAACTCATTTAAAATTAAGTCCTTTTTGAAATTTTCTTTTATACGTTTAAAGATATATTTTTTCATTACTGTTATTGTAAAAATTTTTAATTTTGCACCAAAAAGAATCTTAGAAAACTTTTCTAACCTTATTATAACAAGAACAATTTATTTTAGCCTAACCCAACTAAATATATTTTATATAAGTTTACAATAATTTACTACTAAACAAACACAGTGAAATATATTTTTTTCGTTAGGTTCAGAATGATTTTGCCGAAATTATTGCGTACACAAATTTTCACTTGTCCTATATGGCAAGATGAGCGTTGCTATTTAAGCCAAGATCGCAAGTTCTGCCTATTCGGCATGACATAATATATCTATATATATATATATATATATATATATATATATATATATATATATATATATATATATATATATATATATATATATATATATATAGTTTTTTTATTATCACAATGGCCGATTCCCACCAAGGCAGGGTGGCCCGAAAAAGAAAAACTTTCACCATCATTCACTCCATCACTGTCTTGCCAGAAGGGTGCTTTACACTACAGTTTTTAAACTGCAACATTAACACCCCTCCTTCAGAGTGCAGGCACTGTACTTCCCATCTCCAGGACTCAAATCCGGCCTGCCGGTTTCCCTGAACCCCTTCATAAATGTTACTTTGCTCACACTCCAACAGCACGTCAAGTATTAAAAACCATTTGTCTCCATTCACTCCTATCAAACACGCTCACGCATGCCTGCTGGAAGTCCAAGCCCCTCGCACACAAAGCCTCCTTTACCCCCTCCCTCCAACCTTTCCTAGGCCGACCCCTACCCCGCCTTCCTTCCACTACAGACTGATACACTCTTGAAGTTATTCTGTTTCGCTCCATTCTCTCCACATGTCCGAACCACCTCAACAACCTTTTATATATATATATATATATATATATATATATATATATATATATATATATATATATATATATATATATATATATATATAAGTCCAGTACTAAGTTAAGGTATGCTAAGAGTCCTTACGTCTCAACCTGCCTGGGAATCGAACCTAGGTTTTTTAGTTGTTAGCTGAAAACACCACCATCATCGTTCTGTGACTGAGATATCCTGGTAGAATGATGATATTTTGTATTTATGCTGTGAATGATGCATGCCTTTAGAATGTTAAATTGTGTATCTGGTGATAATATCATTTGTGACGTGTGTATGTACTGACAACTGATATCCACTACCACAGAACTTTCAGAGGAGGTTTCTCCACCACTGAGAACTGTTTTCCACCACCAAGACTGACAGTTGATGGTTCTCCAACACTAACCACTAATCTCCACCACCACAGAGCTGAAGGAGGATGGCTCCCCCAAACTCAATACTATCCTCCACCACTACTACAGGACTGTTGAGGAATGGTTCTCCAACACTAACAACTAATCTCCACCATTACAGAGCTGACGGAGGATGGTCCTCCAACACAAAGAACTCTCCATCATCTCAAGGCTGATGATGTTTCTCCAACAGTGAAAACTTTTCTCCAACAACAAAGGATGGATAGTGGATGGCTCTCCAACACTAACAACACTTCTCCACCAACACAGGAGTGATGGAGGATGCTCCAACGCTAAGCACTGTTCTCCACCACAAAACTGATGGAGGATGGTGGTCCCCTCAGCACTAACCACTAATCTCCATTACCACCACAGGGTAGGTGGAGGATGGTCCCCAGCACTAACCACTATTCTCCACCACCACCATAGTGTAGGTGGAGGATGGTCCCCAGTACTAACCATTATTCTCCACCACCACAGGACTGATGAAGACTGGTTCCACAGCACTAACCACTATTCTCCACCACCACCACCACAGGGCAGGTGGAGGAGAGAGTGGAGGTGTCGCCCCTGGCTAGACGCTGGAACGTAAGAAGTCGTTTTGTGGTCAGAGCCAAGGCTGAAGACGACGGTAAACTGTACACCTGTGAGGCCGACCATCCAGCTCTCAGGGGCACTTCAGACCCCCTCCTGGCCTCCATCACTCTCTCTGTCCTCCGTGAGTACCTCTACCTTACTATCAGGGGAGCTTAGACCCCCTCCTGGCCTCCATCACTCTCTCTGTCCTCCGTGAGTACCTCTACCTTACTATCAGGGGAGCTTAGACCCCCTCCTGACCTCCATCACTCTCTCTGTCCTCCGTGAGTACCTCTACCTTACTATCAGGGGAGCTTAGACCCCCTCCTGACCTCCATCACTCTCTCTGTCCTCCGTGAGTACCTCTACCTTACTATCAGGGGAGCTTAGACCCCCTCCTGACCTCCATCACTCTCTCTGTCCTCCGTGAGTACCTCTACCTTACTATCAGGGGAGCTTAGACCCCCTCCTGGCCTCCATCACTCTCTCTGTCCTCCGTGAGTACCTCTACCTTACTATCAGGGGAGCTTAGACCCCCTCCTGACCTCCATCACTCTCTGTGTCCTCCGTGAGTACCTCTACCTTACTATCAGGGGAGCTTAGACCCCCTCCTGTCCTCCATCACTCTCTCTGTCCTCCGCGAGTACCACTTTCTCACTCTCGGAGGAGCTCTGACCTCCATCACTATCATCCCTATATAATTATAATAATTATAATAAAAATTGTAGTCTCCTCCGTCAGTTTTCCTCCTACGTCAATATTTTAATTCTTCTTACAACGACTCCAGATACGCTGTTGCTGGTGCCAGTATTAACCTATGAATATATGTTTTCATACTTTTGTATACTGATTCTCTCTCTCTCTCTCTCTCTCTCTCTCTCTCTCTCTCTCTCTATCTATCTATCTCTCTATCGGCCAGCACCACTGTATCATCTGCAAACATCAACTTCCATTTTATATCAGATTCATTACCTTTCATAGCCACACCTCCAGACATTGTATAACCTCTACTGATTTAGCGGGGATAGAGGAAGTTTTGAGTGCTGGGGGCTTGAACACCCAGCAGGCTTCTGTGAGCACATTAGATCTGAGTGAATGGAGACAAGTGAATTTTATGGCTTGACGTGCTGTTGGAGTGTGAACAAGGTAACATTTATGAAGGGTTAAGGGAAACTGGTTAGCCAGGCTTGAGCCCTGGAGGTGAAGTACAATACTTGCACCCTGAAGGAGGAATTGGGATGCTGCAGTAGTTCATATTATCTGAGCTGCGATGTCATCATAATTCTGTCAAGACAGGTGCTGAATGATTGACAGTGAATGAACTTCTTTTGGGTCATTATACCTCGAAGTGAAGGGCAGTACGTGCACTCTGAAGGAAGGGTAGAGATGTGTAGACGGAAGGGTCATCTAAGTATGATGTCAGCACGCTTACGGAAAGACGGTGATTGAGTGAATGCTAGTGGACGCGTTTTCTTCTTTGGGTCACGCTACCGTGGCGGGAGACAGCTGTTGATTTAAAAAAATAAAGTACAAACACAGTCTACACATGATAATACACGTTTAACACCAGTATTTTCAGTAATGAAGAATAAGACACATGTGCAACATCTGGTATCTGTATTTTAGACGTATCGCCATCCAGTGGCTTTTTCAGTACAAATTCAAGGATATAATAGAAAGAATGTAAAACTATATACAAAAGACGAGGTAAAGTTGGTAAAGAGTTGGTAAAGAGTACCGTAGTCTTGAGGAATCTGAAGCACAGGCAGGAAGATTGGCGCTTATATTCTGGTGTCTGGCGAGGGACATGCAGCAGACGGAGGCATTGTCATTGGTAGGTGGGATTTCCCAGTGGAAGTAGGTTATACCCAAGGGATGAACCAGTAGTAGTTAAGTTGGTTGATGTTCTCTGAACCAAGATTCCATGATGTTGCTGTGTCTGGCAAGTTATACATGAATGGTTATACAAATAGTGAGTACAGATAGGAAACTCATCTGTCTGGCGTTCAGCAAACGGAGGATTAAGCCTCCACCATGTCTTGCGCTGAATAACTCGCATGGATTTAGCATTTAACATGAATTATTATTATTACGCATGCGTTGTTAGTTTCATCCCTCCTGTTGGCATATTTATGTTTCTGAAAGTGTGTTCGAAAATCTCTGCAGGTTTATCCGATGTAGAGCTTATCGCATCCACCACACGGTATGCTGTATACTCCTGCTGTGCAAATAGTTCTGAGTTTAGGGCTTCTGGTTATACCTTTTGAAAATTTTTGCAGTAAGGACTGCTACATCCAGATGTTGGCTTTTCGAAGAATCTGGGCGATGGTAACTCCAGTCTGATCATTGTGAAGGACCAGTCGTCTATCAGTGTATTTTGTTTGGGTGTGCTGTTATCTGTATGCCTTTTATTTACGAGTATAGATAAATCCACGAGATAGGTTGGTAGATAAATGGTTCAGAGAACCGACAAGTTGATAAATTAGACACATGTGCAACACTTGGGTATCTTTATTGATTGAACATTTCGCCACACAGTGGCTTCATCAGTCCATACAAAGGAGAATGGTGAGAACAGAGGGAGTTTGAGATAATCAGTCCCTCAGCCTTGAGTCAATGTAATTAGTCCATCAATCTTGAAAAGAACCCAAGATTAATGGACTGATGGATGGATGGATGGACTTGAGGCTGAGGGACTGATTATCTCAAACTCCTTCTGTTCCTTACCATTCTTCTTTGTATGGACTGATGAAGCCACTGTATAGCGAAACGTTTCCTCGAAGATACCCAAGTGTTGCACTTGTGTCTAATTTATCAACGAGAAGGGTTGAGTTTTGGTAGGACTTGCGCTTGAGTTAATAGGGTTATCAAAGCTTATCCCTTGGGTAACACTGATAATGGATTGGGCGAATATTTTTTAGTGGGTTTGGGCTTGACAAGAACCTGCCAAGTGTGGGCCAGTAGGTCCGCTGCAGTGTTCCTCCTTTCTTATGATCTCATCTCTTTTCTTGGCGAATAAGATATCCATTCTTCTGGCGTGAATTGTAGGGAGGATTCAACCCTGTTAAGTGAGTCTCCGAAGCGAATAAGGTTGAAACCACTCAAATGATACGTCGTGGGACATCTTTAAAAAGGTCTCTCTTAAGGTGTTCCAAATAGATATTCGCTTAAACACCACTGAGGGGTTACCCCATAGCCATTCCATATTTTTGTTTATAAAAGTTATTGCTGAAAACGAAGAAACTAAACCTGACACAGGCTTCAGCAAGGTCAATGAAATCCTGAACAGAAGGAGGAGAGTTGAATGCTGCACTGACGAAGCTACGAACAAAGAACAAAAACATTTACTTGATTGACTGAGACCAGTGTGAGGACAGGATCACGTCTACACTCCAGAGTTTTTTCATTTCAAAGACCACAATGATGAGTTAGAAACGTCTCCAGAATGTCGAAATGTTGTGTTAATCTCCAGGGTCTATTACCTGGGCCTTACCTGGACCTCAGCAATGAGAGTGGCTACTCTCACCGCTGGGCAACGGCGACCAGTGCCCAGAATGTCGAAAGTGAGAAGAACATTTCCCAACTAACTCACAATACTGTGGCTGGAACAATTCACAACTAGTCCACAATACCGTGGCAGGAACAATTCATAACTCACAATAACATGGCTGGAATAATTCCTCATTAAGCCACGATACCATGGCTGGAACAATTCACAATTATCCCACAATACCGTGGCTGGAACAATTCACAACCCCGAATGCCATGGCTGGAATTATTCACAACTCATAATACCGTGGCTAGAACAATCCACAACCCACAATACTATGGCTGGAACAATTAACAACCCACAGTACCATGGCTGGAATTATTCAGAAGTAACCCACAATATCATGGCTGGAACAATTCATAACCCACAATATCATGGCTGGAACAATTCATAACCCACAATATCAAGGGTGGAACAATTCATAACCCACAATATCATGGCTGGAACAATTCATAACCTACAATATCATGGCTGGAACAATTCATAACCCACAATATCATGGCTGGAAAAATTCATAACCCACAATATCATGGGTGGAACAATTCATAACCCACAATATCATGGCTGGAACAATTCATAACCCACAATATCATGGCTGGAACAATTCATAACCCACAATATCATGGGTGGAACAATTCATAACCCACAATATCATGGGTGGAACAATTCATAACCCACAATATCATGGGTGGAACAATTCATAACCCACAATATCATGGCTGGAACATTTCATAACCCACAATATCATGGCTGGAACAATTCATAACCCACAATATCATGGCTGGAACAATTCATAACCCACAATATCATGGCTGGAACAATTCATAACCCACAATATCATGGGTGGAACAATTCATAACCCACAATATCATGGGTGGAACAATTCATAACCCACAATATCATGGGTGGAACAATTCATAACCCACAATATCATGGGTGGAACAATTCATAACCCACAATATCATGGCTGGAACCACAATATCATGGCTGGAACAATTCATAACCCACAATATCATGGCTGGAACAATTCATAACTCACAATATCATGGCTGGAACAATTCATAACCCACAATATCATGGCTGGAACATTTCATAACCCACAATATCATGGCTGGAACAATTCATAACCCACAATATCATGGGCCCACAATATCAAGGGTGGAACAATTCATAACCCACAATATCATGGCTGGAACAATTCATAACCCACAATATCATGGCTGGAACAATTCATAACCCACAATATCATGGCTGGAACAATTCATAACCCACAATATCATGGCTGGAACAATTCATAACCCACAATATCATGGCTGGAACAATTCATAACCCACAATATCATGGGTGGAACAATTCATAGCCCACAATATCAAGGGTGGAACAATTCATAGCCCACAATATCAAGGGTGGAACAATTCATAACCCACAATATCATGGCTGGAACAATTCATAACCCACAATATCATGGCTGGAACAATTCATAACCCACAATATCATGGGTGGAACAATTCATAACCCACAGTATCATGGCCGGAACAATTCATAACCCACAATATCATGGCTGGAAAAATTAGAACAGAAACATTTAGAATTTTCGGTCAGTCGTAAAATTGGGTGGAAATGTACTTCAGGTAACAGTGAAGGAAAGACATTGTATCGATCATTCATTTATTAAAACGACGTTTCGCTCAGCACAGAGCGAAATGTCATCTCATAAACCTTTGTCGACGACGTGTTATTTTTTCATCACCTGTCACTTCTTCACCACCTGTTACTTCACCACCTGTCACTTCTTCACCACCTGTCACTTCACCACCTGTCACTTCTTCACCACCTGTCACTTCTTCACCACCTGTCACTTCTTCACCATCTGTCATTTCTTCACCACCTGTCAATTCTTCACTACCTGTCACTTCTTCACCACCTGTATTTTTCACCACCTGTCACTTCTTCACCACCTGTCAATTCTTCACTACCTGTCACTTCTTCACCACCTGTCACTTCACCACCTATCACTTCTTCACCACCTGTATTTTTCACCACCTGTCACTTCTTCACCACCTGTCACTTCTTCACCACCTGTATTTTTCACCACCTGTATTTTTCACCACCTGTATTTTTCACCACCATTGTCACTTCATCACCACCTGTATTTTTCACCACCTGTCACTTCTTCACCACCCGTATTTTTCACCACCTGTCACTTCACCACCTGTCACTTCACCACTATCATTTCTTCACCAGCTGAGACGTAACAATAGTCCAGGAGGGTCTCATAAACGTCTAAATTTATTGATTTATTTACAATTTGTGAATTAGTTGAGTATTACCAATATAAAAACATAACTTTTATCTCTGTTTTGTCCTTAATCCTAAATCTATGTAGATCAAGGATTCAAAGAAGCAACACTGATAAATTAGACACTTATGGAACACTTGGGTATCTTTATGAAGGAACGTTTCGCCACTCAGATATATAATGAGGAAGCCACTGTGTGGCGAAACGTTTCCGTAATATATTCAGGTGTTGCACATGTGTCTAATTTATCAACTAAATCTGTCTATCTCTACTGTGTTTGTCACTCGCAATTTCCTCATTTCCTACACGGGAAGGATAGGGTGCCTTGCTGCCCTCTCTTTTCTTGGATTAAACCTGATTGCTTCCCATTTACCAGGCTCAGAATTACCCTTACAGGTTTAGTAATTCGCTATAATAATAATTAATAATAAGTTTAATAATAAAAATCGGAGGATCGAGCCTCCAGCGAAACACACTCACATGTGTGTGTGTGTGTGTGTGTGTGTGTGTGTGTGTGTGTGTGTGTGTGTGTGTGTGTGTGTGTGTGTGTGTGTGTGTGTGTGTGTGTGTGTGTGTGTGTGTGTCTGTCCTCTGCCATTGTCAGGTCACAAGTGGGATGAGAAGAGTAGTGAAGGGCTAAAGTCATTACTGCAGGGAGAAGGGGAAACACTCAAGTGGTGTTAGCAGTAGTAGTAGTAGCAGTGGTGAAGGTGGATGTAGTTAACGTTACGATAACAATCCCTCTAACTCTTACACCTGATTTCATTTTTTCAAAGAATTTATTTTGATCACAATTTTCCTATACCTAAACACTATGGCACAGCATATTGTGCTACCTTCAAAGGAGATGGTGGGGCGGCGGTGGGTGATGGTGGCCCACTTGGTCGCACTGGTGATGTCGGTGGTAGTAGCAGTGTTCCTGGCCATACCCTTGTTGCAGTACACCACTAGTGACCAGGTAGCGACGACCCGTGACCCTTCCTACCACTACCTGGTCTTGCTGGTCACTCACGTTCTCCTGGCTGCCTACTTTCTGCTGCCACTCATAGCCTACAAATGGAAGGTTTGGTGGCTTCTGTGGGTGGTGGCGGTGATGACCTTCCTAGCCGTGCTCTTGCTGGTGTGTTCATTCCTTGTTCTGCTGGTGTCCAGTGGAACATGCTTGTACCACTCCCTGGACAGGCAGGCCTCCGTTGTCGAGGGTACGTTTGACTTCGGTAACAACTGCTCCGATTTCATTTGCTTCGTGAGAGTTCCTGCCTCAGCGATGCCGCCCTCGTGCGACACCATCCATGATTTCAGGGATATGGAGAAGAGGTGGCTGGGGGAGCAGCAGCAGTGGCTGCTACAGAGTCTCCTTTACCCCATAGCCTTCATTTTCTACATCTACCTCCTGCTGGTGCTCCTTCTCACCCTCCTGCACTCCACAGACTTACTGGCCTGGGAAGCAAAGTTACAGGGACTCCACCGACGTCAGTGGCTATCTCTGAGGTCGCATCCGTGACCTATTCCTGACCCAGCCTGACCCGCCCCATACATGTGACCTCCTAAGAACATGTGCAATTAATGTGACAATTTATTGTGGCAACGTTTCGCTCTCCAGGAGCTTTGTCAAGCTCCTGGAGAGCGAAACGTTGCCATATCTTATCCTTGCCGTCGTCGCGATATGAATGGACGGTGGCTGGAGCTTCCTCCAATTTGTATGTTGAATGATCCACATGGGTTTAGCGCTTCACGTAATAATAATCACACTTCACATTTTGCTACCTTCTTTTTTTTATCGTCAAGAAAGTCTTGGAACAACGTTTCTTCCTTCATAATCACTGTGACCAAACATTCCGACCATTCTAAGACTTCATTTCTTGCGAAACGTTTCAGCAATAAAGGCGCTGCATGACCCTTGTAGGTTTAGCGCTTCTTTTTTATAATAATAATAATAATTTCAGCAATAAAAATACATAAATGTTAAGCAATGTGCCAGTTGATAAACCCACGAGGGTCATGCGGCGCTGCTCCGACAAGTTGAAAAGTAAGACATATCTTGAGGCTGGGGGACTGATCACCTCAAAACTACGTCTTCAAAGGTGATGGACTGATTACCTCGTCTCTGCATCTCGACTACTTATGCTTCCTCCTCTGTACGCGACTGAGGAAACCTGTTACATAGGCGAAACGTTTCGGAATAAAGATACCTAAATTTTGCACGTGTGTCTTGTCAGTACTGCGTACCACTAATGTGATATAGGTTATGTTGGTTGTGTGGGCCAGCGGGCTACTAATAGCTACAGCCTGGTTGAACAGAACACCAAATGACAGAGCTACAAGCTCTCGCCACACTTAATAACTCTTGGAAGCTCTCGTCACTCTTAGCAGCTCTTAAAAGCTCTCATCGCACTCACAATAGTATCTGATGTTAAAGCTTCCATCTCTCTTATTACCAAACGGAGGATCGAGTCTTCACTAGTTCATGCGAAGCTCGCCAGGTCCTGATCCACCGTGAGTCCTGGTTATGTACCGGGCTGTGGGGGCGTTGACCCCCCTTAATTCCCACCATATAGGTAGGTCTGACCCCCTCCATTACCATCTCCCTCAGTGACAACCTTCAAGGGGCCTTGATGCCAATATAAGGTTCTTGATTACTGAAATTCTACCTTCAGAAGAGAAACAGATGAAGTATAAGGTCAGAAAGAATAAGAAGGCACAATACCGTGACTGGAACAATACACACAAATAACCCGCACATAGGAGAGAGAAGCTTACGACGACGTTTCGGTCCGACTTCGTCCACTAAACGCTTGGTGAGCCAGAGAGGGTACTGAGACAAACTCATTGAGCCAGATTTTTTATCATGGGGAGCGCTAAACGAGTAGGATTATACAGCGCACGTGGGGGGGGGGGAGGTGGAAGGCATTCAGGCTTAATTCAGGGAATAAGGAAAAAAGGCACAATACCGTGACTGGAACGATACACAAATAACCCGCACATAAAAGAGAGAAGCTTACGACGACGTTTCGGTCCGACTTGGACCGTTGACAAAGTCACACTGTCAATGGTCCAAGTCGGACCGAAACGTCGTCGTAAGCTTCTCTCTTTTATGAGCGGGTTATTTGTGTATAATTCAGGGAACCGGAGCACAAATCCAATTCCCTAGATCAAGAGCCCCTCAACAGCGTCAAGGAACCTCCCTTGAAGGGTCACTGAGCCACAGAAACGGGTGTAAGACCAGTAGAGCTTAGCTCTCTCTGATCCCAACAGTTCACCTCAAAATCATTCCACAAACTGACCAGCCGTGTCAGTAAAGACATTAAACAACACCTATCCTTACACTGCTGTCAGGGGCACAATCTAAACTATAGGTTTCTAATAGCATCTGATCGTGGAGACTGTTGGTGGTGTAGCACGGATCAGCACCGGGGATATTCTCTGAAGATTTCCAGTTTCGAGGTCAATGAAGGCAATTGGCGAGTCGTCTAGCTCTGAGTGAAGGGAAATCACTGAGTCGGTGATTGGTTGAAGCGTGTTTGATGGTTCTCCATCAGAGCCGGGGAGGATTGAGGTATTATTGGCTACCCACCCAATTTCCATCCCATTAACATGGGGATGGAAATTGGGATTAAAGCCTCGTTTTGAAGAATTAATAGGGAGAGGAACGGCGATTGTGGTACGTAGAGACTATTTGGCCGTGACTGTAAAGTGATCATTCTGTAAACAACGGACTGTGTTAGTTTCCGAATCAATTGACTACAAACCACGGAACGGATGAGGTTTGAGCACATGGCGATTGAGTCGTAAACTCCAGGCCGGTGTGTCAGCCTAGTGGGACCCATGCTAACTTCTGTATGGTGTACAAATATATCTAAAATGAATTTTATTGTAGCCAGGTGGCCTAGTTGCTTACGCACGGGCCTGGAGCTTTACGACTTTCTCATTCTGGGTTTAAACTCCACCCGTTCCGTGGTTTATTTGTGAGTTATTATGATTTCACGAGTCATCTGGCTCTACGTACCTGGAGTCTACCTGGAGTATACCTGGAGGGTGTTCGGGGGGACAGCGGCCCAGTCCTTCACCAGACCTCCCAGTGGATCATAGCTTGATCAACCAAGCTGTTACTGCTGGTTGATTTTGCCACATCTGTTCGATGTTCGTTAAATCGAGGTCCCTTAAACATAAGCTTTGAGTATCTGAAGACTAAAAATGATTAAATTTGTGTCTGATGCCTGATAAACCGATATTTAAATGTTGAGTATAAATAATTAGTTAAAAAAAAGCCGACATGATGATAAACCTGCATAACATTTGGGTATCTTCAGTCTGGAAACGATTCAAGGCTGAGGGACTGATTACCTCAAACTCCTCCGCATTTTCCACCTTCCTTAAATGTTATGTATCTTAATAGGAAGTATTTTTGTATTACTACTGGGCTGTGTGGTTACCAATTTGTGTTGTTTAGCCTTTATCAATTTGAATTTTTAAAATATTTTTTTCTTACAGGATTATAGAGAATTTTGAATAGAAGTTAAATAAGAAAAATATTCATTAAAAATATATAAATAAAAAATCGTGGATTTATTATATTTATAAGTTTAATGAGGAGAGACTTTCGTATTTTTCAGAACATTCTCAGTAACATGTCCCTTTCGCCTTTTTCACAAGTTTTCGTTTATTGCTCGAGAACGCCATATTCGATCGGCTTCAAATTTTCAACACTTGTGTAGTGTATCTTGGGCAAGATTCACGGGACTGTTTACATGCGTGGGTGACCTGTGTACAATGTTACATAAGTCATTAGTAAATTTTCTTCCTCTGTGGCGGGTGAAGTCAGGATCCTCTAATTCCCTTCAGTTTCAACAGTCGTGTTTCTTACTTAGGAGAAATTTAGTGTATTTAATGGAGTTTGTAGATGCTATTTTTCCACTTTAATTTTTAAATGCTACACTATTATTTTACCTTATTGTATTATTTTGACTTGATATTGGTGAGGGGCTTTTGATCCACTGAAATGGATTTATCTATCCCTCATTTTGATTGAATTTGAGTGCCTCCTGTTTTTCAGGTGTTATGCGACCCCTACGGGTTTAGCACTGTCCTCTGATTATAATACAAGAATTGTTAACATCAACCATCAATGATTGATGCATGGAATGGATGGAACGTGTCGTGAGTTGAGGCTGTGTAGGCACAAATTTTCTTAAATTCTCTACAATAACTGGAAAATGAACCTTCTGGTCGACTTCAAACTTTTAGTGCTGTGTTTTCCTCAAGGGAAACAATTTCATGGTGTTAGCTGTGTAAGTTATCATGTGCCACTTTTATTAATCAACCTGGTTTACGTGAAATAATTGAAGAACGTCTCGTCTGATCATAAATAAGTAACAATGTTGGACTTTATTTCGTTATTGTAGGATAAAAAATTAATGTATATAATAATAATAATAATAATAATAATAATAATAATAATAATAATAATAATAATAATAATATGTCTTTATTTCTGCAAGTACAGGGAATACATGCCTAGCTGACATCAATGACATACTGCTACATAGAAAGCCCCTTGTTATGCAGAGCATTTCGGACAAATTAGGTCAGTTTTGTCCCAGGATGTGACCCACACCAGTCGACTAACACCCAGGTACCCATTTTAGTGATGAGTGAACATAGACAACCGGTGTAAAGAAACATGTCCGATGTTTCTACCCTCGCCGGGAATCGAACCCGGAACCTCACCGTGTGAGGCAAGAGATTTTGCCCATAACATCTGTGTACTCAAGACCATTGTTAAAATTTATATTTTATGTTTACTAAGCTTACATAAAATTTACCTTGGAAATTGGATTTATGGAAAATGAGAATATATTTATCAGATTATGTGGCGACCGATACACATTTATATCTCAGTATATAACCTCAGTGTGGATCTCCATGTCCTCTGTTTTCTGTCTTTGCTATGTAGTTTTATGTAGTTCATTTACCTTTCCTTCATCCTCCTTAGCTATTCTTCCTCCACCCCTTTCCTTTCCATAACTGTCTCTCATCCCTCTCTCTCTCTCTCTCTCTCTCTCTCTCTCTCTCTCTCTCTCTCTCTCTCTCTCTCTCGTCCTCACCTTCGCCCTCATCTTCATCCTCCGAGCCTCCTCCCTCCAAATATTTAGGAAATCTCGAATCCTTAATATTTCGTTACTCACTCAAATCCAGGGTTCAAACCATCTCTATAACTGAGTCACTGCTCACTAGAGGTTCATACACAGATGACGAGAAAAAAAAATGAGCGAAATCCTTAAAGAGCACAGTATGATTCAGTACTCAGAAATCCACTCGATGACAAGAAAATTAAAGACTTAAACGCTTTCTTCATTACTTCTCCCCAACTTACAAAACACACAATATGTGTGGCAAACACAAATCGTTCAGAATACGAATTCGAAAGAGATCTAACACCACACCTTCACATGCAACACTTGAACTAGATTCTAAGGACAAATTTTTAAGAAATGCAGACTGCTACTAGCAAGAGCGCTCAGTGTTCTTGAGAAAAAGAGATTAGATCTAAGTGAAGTCCCTGACGTCCTACAAAGAACTTACAGCTCCTTTTTCATAAGTGTATCAGAAAACGATGTCAGAAAAAATACAAACCATTGCACACTGTAAAATCTTTGAATGGTGGAGAAAGATCAATTAAATAGTTTCTGGAGAGGTATGACCTACAGAGCCCAAATCTACATGGCTTTCGAGTCGGAGTACCGTCATTTTCACATCTGTTAGATCAATAGGCCAATATCACGGAGAATTTGGAACAAAACAAAATCGCAGATGTGGTGTACACGGACTTAGCTAAGTCACTGGATAAATGTGACCATGGAGTGATAGCTCATTAAATGGGATCATCATATATAAAGGAAAAAGTGGGAAAATGTTTGCAGTTATCTTACAAACAGAACACAAAAAGTGGTCAAGTCTTGCAAAGTAAAAAAATCAGCGCGCCAAGGTACGTCCTGCTACTTCAACTGTTTCTCGACAACATGGTAGATAAAAGTAATGTACAAACAACAGCCACAGGTTCACATCACATCCCCTGCGGAAGATACCAAGATGGGCACGAAAGTTTTCAAGTGATCAAAATAACATGATGCCAGATGGAAGATCACCTCATAGAACGATACGGACATGTTATAAGTGTAAGATGACCTATCATGAAGATAACACAATCAAACACTGTAACAAAGACCAGAAAAATATCAGGGTGGATAATGAGAATTTCAGAATCAGAGACATAATGTAACTAGAATACTTTTCATATCATTTGTGTTCTCACATCAAGAATATTGTTCTGTGCTCACAGCTCCTAGATATACTAGGAGTGTATTCTCCTGAACAAAAAAAAAAGATATTCCTGATAATATATACATTGAAGAAACTACCGGGTGTGGTTTTACATCTAAACATAACCATAATGACTTTGTGGAGTGAACGATACGGGAGGAATTGTTAAAAGTCAGTCAGAGCGCCATGGGCACAATAAGAGAACAGTATGTCAACATCCGTAATTCAAGATTCTTCCTCTTGCTACAAGTAGATTGAAAACAAATGTTGCTACAATAAATTTAAAGACGAAGTTGAAGCACTACCTTCGCCAAGTGACAGATCTGTAGTACTTGTACTGTCTTCCGTGTTAACATTACCTGTACTTCACTGAAGAAGTCTGCTGCACAGGCGAAACTTTTCATAATAAAGATACATAAGTGGTGCACATGTGTCTTCAGCTTGTCAGAACTGTATATTATGGATAATGTGATACAGTATGTGTGTGGGTCAGAGGGCTGCCAACATCTACAGCCTAGTTGAACAATACAACAGGCAGGGCTACAAGGGATATATATAATATAAATATATATATATATATATATATATATATATATATATATATATATATATATATATATATATATATATATATATCCTGTACGCTTCTCTTTCCCTCCTTCACTCATTCACTCCAGTGAAGACGTCCTTTGGGAACGAACTTGCTTGGACATAATCCTTTTTTCTGCAATTTTGCAAGCTCCTGATGGTGTGTTGATTGCAACATGAAAGGCCTAGAGCTATCATTCTACTCCTTCCGTGGTTGTTTTGCATCCTTTATCGCTTGGTTTGCGATATTTACTAATATATATATATATATATATATATATATATATATTAGGTAGTAGGTTGGTAGACAGCAACCGCCCAGGGAGGTACTACCGTCCTGCCAAGTGAGTGTAAAACGAAAGCCTGTAATTGCTTTACATGATGGTAGGATTGCTGGTGTCTTTTGTCTGTCTCATAAATATGCAACATTTCAGGTACGTCTTGTTACTTCTACTTACACTTAGGTCACTACACATACATGTACAAGCATATATATATACACGCCCCTCTGGGGTTTCTTCTATTTTCTTTCTAGTTCTTGTTCTTGTTTATTTTCTCTTATCTCCATGGGGAAGTGGAACAGAATTCTTCCTCCGTAAGCCATGCGTGTTGTAAGAGGCGACTAAAATGCTGGGACCAAGGGGCTAGTAACCCCTTCTCCTGCATATATTACTAAATTTAAAAAGAGAAACTTTCGTTTTCCTTTTCGGGCCCCCCTGCCTCGGTGGGATACTGCCGGTTTGTTGAAAGAAGAAAAAGTATATATATACGTATTATATATATATATATATATGTTCCCGCCTCCTCCCTCATCCTTCCTAACCACTCCCTCTCCACCTTCTCCCTTCCCATCTCCTCTTCCTCACTCCTCCCCCCCTCTTACCCCTCTACCCCCCCCCCCGACATCAACGTTGATGAGGGTCATTCCTCGCACTTCTTATTAACCGTCACGCTACCCAGGAATATAATTTTTTACGAGCAATAAAAGTGGATTACAGGCATTGCAGGCCCTGCAAGGGATTACAGGTTGCAGGCCTTGTATGGGATTATAGGTATTACAGGTCTTGCATGAAATTACAGGTGTTGAAGGTCCTGTATTGGATTACACGCGTTGCAGGTTCTGTATAGGATTACAGGTGTTGCAGGCTCTTTATGGGATTACAGGCGTTGCAGGTTCTGTATGGGATTACATGCGTTGCAGGTTTTGTGTGGAATTACATTCTGTAGGTTCTGTATGGGATTACAGGCTCAGAAAGCCTTATGATGGATTACTGGCATTTCAAGTATGGGATTACAGGCATTGCAGGTCTTGTAAGGTATTAAAAGGCTCGCAAATCTTGTATGGGATTACAGGTCTTACAGGTTCTGCATAGGATTACAGGTGGTAGGTCCTGTATGGGATTACACGATTTACATAAAGCTCGTTTAAGTGCGTTGAATTCTGCACAATCAAAAATATATCATAACTTTACACATTAATTAATGTTTCCTTGGATTAAAACTAACTAATTTTTTTTCTAGAAGCTAATAATAATAATAATAATAATAATAATAATAATAATAATAATAATAATAATAATAATAATAATAATAATAATAATAATAATAATAATAATAATAATAATAACACAAATAACATAAACACTCACAATAATAATAATAATAATAATAATAATAATAATAATAATAATAATAATAATAATAATAATAATAATAATAATTGATCGACACCATGCCCAGCCCTTCTTGGGTAGGGTAGGTGCCTGAGCCGGAGCTTTTAGCTCACAAGACTGTCATATCCATTAGCCCCCTTGGGGCGGGGATGGCAGACCAGAGAGGCCTAGCTTGTGGCTAGGCCTGGGGACAGTTGGTCCCAAAGATGAGGAGGTACTTGTGCCTCCTCCCATGGGAGACTTAGGTCTCAGACACTCCCTAAAGAGGGAGCCAAGGCCGGGCCACCACTTGGAAAAGGCCCGGGCCGGGAGAATACTGGCTAATCAAAAAGATGAAGAAGAAGAAGAAGAAGAATTAAATAGAATATAACTACACACTGTGACCATAGTGAAGGTCATGAACTCAACAGTAAGGTTATCATGTGCCACCACTGTGACCATAATAAAGGTCTACACACTAGTAAGGTTTGGAGATTAGGTGGTGTGAGGTGTCGAAAAGTATTATTCAGAGAGGTGTGGAGGGGTTGCTGTCGTGGCTTGGCCAATTAAAAAGAATGGAGAAAAATGGAATGACTAGAAGGGAGTGTAAATTTGGAGTAGAGGGAAGGAAGGGTAGTGGTTGTTTTGGGATTCTTCAGAGGGAGGGGTTAAATGAGGTTTTGAGTACTAGGGGCTTGGACATCCAACAGGCTTGCGTGAGCACGTTAAGAGTAAAGTCAGATTTTTTTTTATTTGATGTGTTGTTGGAGAGTGATCACATTTATAAAAGGATTCAAGGAAGCTGATTGGCAGGACATGAGTCCTGGAGGTGGTAAGTACAGTGCCTGCACTATAGTGGGTAAGGGATAGCAACGACTTTATAGCAAGACAGTGATTGAAGGAGTATCAGCAAGAGTTTCTTACTTTGTCGGGTTACCTTACCCTCGGTGGGAGACGGCCAGAGAGTTAAAAAGTTTATAAACATTGCCACCTGCCTCTCCCCACCTCACATTCTCCTGCAACATTACTCCGCTAGAGACCTGCGATAAAATAGCTCATTCTGCCCATCATTGCATTCCATGCATCGTGCAATGAAAAATTATTTCCCACTCTTCAAAGTTCATTATTATCCCGGGCTTCCTCTTCTACTCCATTTCTAAAAGCTGTATTCACCGGGTGGTTATATATATATATATATCTATATATATATATATATATATATATATATATATATATATATATATATATATATATACGCAAAACAACCACTCTGAAAGAATAGAGAAATTCCAAGCGCTTTCGTGACTACTCACATTATCACATTATCACATTATCAAGTTCCTTGATAATGTGAGTAGTCACGAAAGCGCTTGGAATTTCTCTATTCTTTCAGAGTGGTTGTTTTGCATATTTTGAAATCACCTGTTTACTGTGATCTTATTGCATATATATATACGCGCATGCATACACGCACACACAAAGTGCAAAGTCATGAAGATCGGGGAAGGGCAAAGAAGACCTCATACAGAGTACAGTCTAGGGGACTAAAAACTACAAACTTCACTTAAGGAAAAGGATCTCGGAGTGTGTATAATACCGAGCACATCTAAGACGCACGTCAAGCAAATAACTGCTGAAGCATATGGGCGCCTAGAGAAGCTAAGAATAGCATTCCGACATCTCAGGAGTCGTTCCGGACCCTGTACACCGTGTATGTCAGGCCCATATTGGAGTATGCAGCGCCAGTTTGGAACCCACGCCTAACCAAGCACGTCAGGAAACTAGGGAAAGTGCATTAAGAGTAGTCCCGGAGCTAAGGGGCATGTCCTACGAGGAGAGGTTAAAGGAACTCGACCTAACAACATTGGAGGACAGGAGGGACATGATGGGCATGATAACGACATACAAAATACTGAGAGGAATCGACAAGATGGAAAGAGATAAGATGTTCCAGAGATGGGACACAGCAACAAGGGGCCACCATTAGAAGCTGAAGATTCACCTGAGTCACAGCGAAGTTAGGAAGTATTTCTTCATAGTCAGGAAGTGGAATTGTCTGGAAATTGAGGTAGTGAAGGCAGGTACCATATCTAGCTTTAAGAAGAGGTACGATAAAGCTCATGGAGCAGGGAGAGAGTGAACCTAGTGGCAGCAAGTGAAAAGGCGGTGCCAGGAGCTATGAATCGACCCCTGCAACCACAGTTTAGGTGAGTACACACACAATAGAGGCATCAGTAGTGAGTTTCAACTCTATTTCTTGTTAATTATTCATGCACGTCTTTCGGCAATTCAAGAAATTCACAGTAAGTCTATCACAGCTGCAGGATAGCAGACGTGTGTGTAGGATGGGATGGCATCCTGCGGGGTTACTATCCTCGCCTCATTTTTCTAGACCAGTACTTCGGAAAAATTGACGGTGCCGCCTATAGTGGGGGTTTTCCATAATGAAGTTCATGGATGCAGTAAACTCTAAGGGGACGGTAGACAGACTCAAACTAAGAGAAACCGCTGTAACTTTACGAGACACTGAAGCAGTGTAAACATTTATTTTAACGTGCAAAGGCGATAAACATTTAATGGGAATGTTTATAGGAAGCAGTTTTCATTTTCAAATAGTGTTTTTTTTTATTTTTAATCGTAGTTCCAGGCTGAGGGACTAATTACCTCAAACTCCTCCTTTTCTTCCACCGTTCTTCTTTGTATTAGACTGATGAAGCCACTGTGTGACTTCATCAGTATAACTCCGCATACCAGTATGAAACTAATAATGTTTCGGTCAGACTTGGACCATTATCTCGTCACACAGAATCACTATTACGAACACAGATGATGTCTTGTGGGCTTGTAACACCTGTTAGTAAATAAGTCAGCAAACTCTCAACTAGGCAACGCAGGAACAAATCAAAACACAAGAGATGAATTCTTAATCCGTGTATTTCTTCATCAAAACTCTGTAAGTATTCACATTGTTTACAGTTAATATTTACAAGATACTACCTACAACCAAGAGCCACAGGTGCACTACTACACCTGCTGCCTTTGTATTTAATTGAAGAAACGTATTGTGTAGGCGAAACGTTTGAACAGTAAAGATACCTAACTGTTGCACATGTGTCTTAATTATTAACTAATGTGTCATTTTATTGTGGCAACGTTTCGTTATTCAGGAGCTTTGTGAAGTAGTTACTCTTGACAAAGCTCCTGGAGAGCGAAACGTTGCCACAATAAAATGTCACATTTGTTGTATCTGTGTCCATTTACCTAACATTTTGTCGGTAATTCTGCTATTATAACTAATGGAAGTCTACCAGTTCTGTTCCACCAGTTGGAAACACCACTTAACAGAGTTGGAGGCTTTCAGGTGATTGGCTGATGAACCAGGAATTAGCATAACAGTGTGGCCTTGATTGTTACACTCTTAATTGCTGGTTCGCTGGCCTTCAGAGCATGCCAAAATGAGTATATGATATACGTCGAATAAACCGTAACGTACCCTTTGTATGCCACAAGCGAGAAGGAGAGGGAGCTAGTGTATGTGATAAATGTTCTGAGCCGGAGAAGCTAGTGTATATATGAGAGGTGGGACGGGGGACGGTAGTAGAACGAGAGGAGTGTGGAAAAGGATATTTATGTACAGTTCAGTTTGATCCGGGTAGTGTGAACACGATGGTGTTCACACTACCCGGAGTCAGGTGGACAAAGTGTATAGAAGCTGCCTTAATTTCTGTTGGTAACACTCTCTCTCAGAAGTCCGGAAGTTACATTATTTCCAGATTGCTAATCAACAGGATGTTACCCATTCTGGAGACCACTGTAACATGATCTTGACAGGTTCATCTCAAATCCAACCCGTCTCACCACAATTACTATCACTGCTACTACTACTACTACTACTACTACTACTACTGCTGCTGCTGCTGCTGCTGCTGCTGCTGCTGCTGTTGCTGTTACTGCTGCTGCTGCTGCTGTTACTGCTACCCAGGCGACATTCCACCTGACTCCTGCCACTATATATACTCATTTTCTCTGTATAAGGACTGAAGGAGCCACTCGTGGCGTAACGTTTCCTTTAATAAATGTCCTAAACTGCACATATATATGTTCTTCCACACCTTGTTGGTATCACCATACTATTTCTCAGAGGAAAGAGTACATGATAAAGCTCTTACAAAGTACGAAACGTTATGGCAGTTCAAGCTTGTTTTGCAGCTTCAGTTGTTTTTTATTCGTGTCTGCAACTCGCTGTTTCTAACACAATTAAGCTGAATAAACGCAGCTTCATCAGTGAAGAATCCTCCTCAACCCCAACAACCCCCGCCATCATATATCAGCTACTACTTCTACTATTACTACTACAACTACTACCACAAGTACTATTACAATTACTACTACTAGTATACTACTATCTTTTTTTTTATAAACACATCGGCCGATTCCCACCAAGGCAGGGTGGCCCGAAAAAGAAAAATTACCCCTACCCCGCCTTCCCTCTACTACAAATTTATACACTCTCGAAGTCATTCTGTTTTGCTCCATTCTTTCTACATGTCCGAACCACCTTAACAACCCCTCCTCAGCCCTCTGGATAATAGTTTTGGTAATCCCACACCTCCTCCTAATTTCCAAACTACGAATTCTCTACATTATATTCACACCACACATTGCCCTCAGACATGACATCACCACTGCCTCCAGCCTTCTCCTTGTTGCAACATTCACCACTCATGCTTCACACCCATATAAGAGTGTTGGTATAACTATGCTCTCATACATTCCCCTCTTTGCTTCCACGGACAAAGTTTTGTCTCTATCTATAACGATTATATGCTTTGCACCTCCATTCTTAAGTACTTAGAAGACTGGACAATACGTGGGTGGTAGTGGGCGGTTCTGTTAAGAACTTGCCTTGTATGGGCCAGTAGGCCTTCTGCAATGTTCCTCCATTCTTATGTTACACTTATTATATGATACCCATTCTTCCTCAGACGAGCCAGGAAGGCCGAGCATCAGTGGCTACAGGACTGGGGAGGTGCTGGTGGCCGGGGAGAGACGAACGTTGGTGTGTCGTGTGTCAGGTGGCAACCCTCGTCCCTGGCTCACCTGGCACCGTCGTGGCCTCCTCCTGGATGACACCACCACTGCAGATGCTGCCGGTGTCATCAACACTCACCAACTAACAGCCACTGCTGCTGATGACGGTGCTGTCTACGAGTGTCGCGTCAACAGTGACCTGCTACAACAGCCACTTCTAGCCAATGTCTCCCTCACCGTCTACTGTGAGTATTATCACTCTGTGGAAAAAGACACGTACAGTTCAAGACATTAGAGGAAACGTTTCGCCACATGTGGCGGACTGAAGAAGCCACACGGGGCGAAACGTTTCCTCTAGTAAATATTCTGAACTGTATTTCCTAAATTTGCTTGTAACAGATAAGTGAACTGTGGGTAGAAATCCAAATGTACTCCAGTCAACCCTTTTGTGGCCTAGTTCCTAGGCCTTTTGTGTATCCATGTGCTTATGCGCTACCGTCAACAGGATTGATAAAGGATGCACCATAAACTAGTCAAATCTAAATCTAAATCTAATCTGAACATGTGTCTTTTTCCGCATCTTGTCGGTATCACCATACCGACAAGATGTTGAAGGAGGGAGGGAGAGAGAGAGAGGTAGGGAAGGAGGAAGGAAGGATGGAGAGTAACAGGTACAGAAACAAAGGAAGAGGAATAGAGACCTTAAGAGAGAGATAGGAGAGGGGCAGAGAGGAAAAGTGAAATACATGACATCCTCGTCACGTTTCTGAAGTCTCCCAGCTCAGGTTCACAGACTTCATTACCTGGTGTACAAACTCTATATTGTGTAATAGAATATGAGAAAGAAAAAATGGAAAGAGAATAAAGATACCTCAGCATCGTGCTGGTACCCAGTTCTATATAACTGTTATATTGAAAGACAGAAACTAGCTATGTTTCCCTCTCATATTCCTTCTCGCGGGATGGGTTATGAGGAGGAGGCAGGGACGGAAGGGAGAGGAAGAGGGAAGAAAGGAAAGGGAGAGTGAAGGAATGTTGGGAGAGACCGAGGGAGAGAATGTAGAAGGCTGGTACAGAAGACAGGGAGGAAAGAAGAGAGGGAGTTGTGCTAATATGTACTCTGTTGATGTACCTTGACCACTAAGAAGAAAAGGTTTTGAGGTAGAGTGTGGTATGTCTTCTTTCCATATGAAGAATAAACAATAATAATAATAATAATAAAGAAGAAGAAGAAGAAAGAAAGAAGACTGTGTCTCCTGTGTGAGAGTTAATGTTCTTGCTATGACAAGAGTAGCATCTTGGATGCTCAATTATTCAACATCTGGGAATTTCTGGCAAGGTTATAGTGTGCCTCCTTGCAGCTAGATGGCGTGGCTCACAAGTCAACTGCTTGTGACTTCACCAAGCTTCCAAGATAAGCCAAGAAACGGGCAGGGATAGAACCCATGGCGTATGAGTCGTAAAACTCCAGTCCATTATGGGTTCAAACCTTACCCGTTTCGTGGGTTGTTTTTACAGTCATATTATGATTTTTGTTAATCATGATGGTTCCAAGATAAGATTTATTTTTATTTTTTAACCTGCGGGTTAACCACGCAGGACTGTCTGTCTTTTTTCCATTGGGGTTGTTTAATCTTTACCCCCAGGATGCGACCCACAACAGTCGGCTAACACGCAGGTACCTACTTACTGCTAAGTGAGCAGTGGCAGCAAGAGTAAGGAAATAAGCCTAACGTTTTACCCGCGCCGGGGATTGACCCTGAACACTCGATGTATGAATTGATTATGCTACCAACCAAGCCACGAGCATCCAACAAAATATCGCTTCAGGTTATTGGTAATTCTTTATATACTTTCCTGGACCATACAGTTATGCATAAATTCTATCTTTATTAATCACAGGTAAACCATAAAGCATAGCACCGTCAGCAGTCACTTAAGAGTTAGTTACAAAACTCACTTCGTGAAGGAGAATCTCTCAGCACTCAACTATTGTACCTCGAACCAGATTGATTTATTTAATTCATGTTAAGCGCTAAACCCACGTGGATTATTCAGCGCTAGACGTGGTGAAGGCTTGATGCTCCGTCTGCTGAGCGCCAGACAGACGAGCTTCCTGTTCGTATTCACCTAACTGTCTACCTCCACTTGCTTCCTACCCATAATTTAGGCCTTTCGTTTTGCAATCACTACATCAGCAGCAACTTGCAATGTTGCAGAAATGAGTAGGAAGTCCAAGCAATTTCGTTCAGGAGAATAATAATGGCTCGAATGAGGTAGATGACACCATCTGCATCATCTGGGGTCAACAACTTTGATCATGGGACACCTGCACGTGCTAGCTGTTCCAAGAATTTTGCCCTAGTTACCGTACACATGTGTTAAGAATTTGAATCCTTATTGTTGTTGTTATTATGATATTCAAAAATTCCCTTTTACACGTCTGATATTCTATCTTGAGAAATTCATGCTTGTTACAGGACACTTGTACTGTAATTTGCCCTTGATACGAAATACACGCCATTCAACTCAAACTTGTTACAGAACACAAGTGCTATAATTCACATCTGACACACAATTTGGATAGGACGTCTAGACGAGGTTATGGATAGTGAAGCTTAGACCAGGTTATGGATAATAAAGCTTAGACCAGGTTATGGATAATGAAGCTTAGACCAGATTATGGATAATAAAGCTTAGACCAGGTTATGGATAATGAAGCTTAGACCAGGTTATGGATAGTGAAGCTTAAGCCAGGTTATGGACAGTAAAGCTTAGACCAGGTTATGGACAGTGAAGCTTAGACCAGGTTATGGATAGTGAAGTTTGGTCCAGGTTAATCATAGTGAAGCTTAGACAAGGTTATGGATAAAGAAGCTTAGACAAGGTTATGGATTGTGAAGCTTAGACATCTTCAGCTTCCAAAAGAAATCAAGCTGTAAAATTTAATTTTTTTTTACAATATGACTCACGAAATTTTGCAATATTCTCGCCCAAAAGATAAAACAAAACAATGTGAAAAAAAACAAAACAATGATAAAAACAAAACAAAACAAAACAATGTGAAAAAAAAACAATGATAAAAACAAAACAAAACAAAACAATGTGAAAAAAACAAAACAATGATAAAAACAAAACAAAACAAAACAATGTGAAAAAAAACAAAACAATGATAAAAACAAAACAAAACAAAACAATGTGAAAAAAAACAAAACAATGATAAAAACAAAACAAAACAAAACAATGTGAAAAAAAAAACAAAACAATGATAAAAACAAAACAAAACAATGTGAAAAAAAACAAAACAATGATAAAAACAAAACAAAACAAAACAATGTGAAAAAAAACAAAACAATGATAAAAACAAAACAAAACAAAACAATGTGAAAAAAACAAAACAATGATAAAAACAAAACAAAAAACAAAACAATGTGAAAAAAATGTTGCAGCGGAATTGTAATAACCAGGAGATGAGAAAGAGGAGAAACACAGCTAAGAAAAGTCTAAGTGAAAACGGGTTAGAAAAACAATGGATGGAAAAGAAGACAAGTGATTGTTGTTGAAAACTTGGAAAATGTTAGAAAAATTGGATATAATCATAACCATAATTTTTAAAAAGGTGGACTGGTAAGCCAGCTGAAGGCCTCGGTCAGATGACTAAAAGCTCCAGTGGCGGGTCATCTATTCTCTCCAAACCATACCACCGGTGGGGATAGAACCCGCGATCAGAGAGTCACAAAACTCCAGACCGACTCGTTAGCCACTGGGTCAGCTACGATAAGATTCCTCCAACTACGTATATTTCTACACCATAGGAAGGTTAGCATAGGCACCACTGTGACCACAAATGCAAATTTTTACAGACGAATCTCCCTCTAGCGTGGCCGTGACGAACTCTAGCTCAAGTCCCCTCAAAGCTGTCAACATGACTCACGAAATCGTAATGACACGATTGCAAACAAACCACACCCGTGGTATGGTTTGTTGCAATCGTGTCATTATGATTTCGTGAGTAATCTATTCTCCCCTTATATCAAATCTAATTACCTTGCGTTCTTTATATTTCCAAGGAGCTGAATGACTCTTACGAGTCTAGCGCTTCCTCGTGAATACAGTCATAATAATAATAAGTTGAAACAAAAATGGGCTTGAAAAACAGCAAGAATCGTGAAAATAAACGTGTGAAAAAAGATGTGGGAGGAGAAAGTCAGAAAGGAATAAGAAGCGCCAATAACAGTCAGAAAGTAATAAGAAACGCCAACAACTGTCCGAAAGGAATAAGAAACGCCATTAACAACATTCCAGGAGTGAAGTTGATACTACAAAGGCAAAAGATACCTGGTAAATAAGATCAAGAGTGAACAGACAAGAAAAAGAGTCCAAACTTTGATCAGAGAAGAAGTGAGGGAAAAAAAACCATAAACACAAACACAAATATTGAGAAAATGCGTCACGAGAGCCAAGAGGAAGTAAACGCGCGATGGTAAGAGTTAGGACAAGAAAAATACAATGAAAAAAAAAGAAGTTAGGCGAGTGAAAATGCAAAGTGGGTCAAACAGAGAGAGAAGCAAGATGTTGACTGAAGGAAATGTCCGGTGGCTAGGTAGCGCACACACACACACACACACAGGACAGGAGAGATAGGGGGGACATGATAACGACATACAAAATACTGAGAGGAATTGACAAGGTGGACAAAGACAGGATGTTCCAGAGATTGGATACAGTAACAAGGGGACACAGTTGGAAGCTGAAGACACAGATGAATCACAGGGATGTTAGGAAGTATTTCTTCAGCCACAGAGTAGTCAGTAAGTGGAATAGTTTGGGAAGCGATGTAGTGGAGGCAAGATCCATACATAGCTTTAAGCAGAGGTATGATAAAGCTCACGGCTCAGGGAGAGTGACCTAGTAGCGATCAGTGAAGAGGCGGGGCCAGGAGCTCGGACTCGAACCCCGCAACCTCAACTAGGTGAGTACAACTAGGTGAGTACACACACACACACACACACACACACACACACACACACACACACACACACACACACACAAAATGCACAAATAACCAGTACATAGGGATGTTAGGTAAGACCATTTTAATGTTCATTCAGTACATAGGGAACTGAAACGTATGAAGACGTTTCGGCCAGACTTGGACCCATTAACTAGTCACGGGAGACGAGAGAAGTCAAGTCACAAAGTCGAAACAGTTCCTCAGCTGCATATCTGTTGACATACATACGTAACACTTAAGTATCTTTATCGATGAATGAGATACGTGTCGAATACTTAAGTATCTTTATTTCTGAAACACTTCGCCTATACAACAGACTTCTTCAATAAACAGAACATAACATATATCTTATTCATCAACTTGTCGGTATGGTACACCGTCAATAATGGGACGTCCACCTATTTCGCAAAACACTTGACTGAAAGTGTTAAGGGCCGCACCGTAGTGCTGGCAAAGTATTCATCAGTAATTTACTGTAGATCAAAGGTTCAGGGAACCGACACGTTGATAAATTAGACACATGTGCAACTCTTGGGTATCTTTATTGAGATAAAGATACCCAAGAGTTGCACATGTGTCTAATTTATCAGTAATTTACTGATTCTTTTGAAAGACGAAGAGAGTGAATACAATTTGTCCATAAATAACAAAAAGGCACAATACCGTGACTGGAACGATACACACACTCCACTGAAGTCACAACCTTTATCTGTACTGCGTTTCATTTAAGGTTTTCACTGCAGCTGTGATTTTCTTACCATCAATTGACAGCGAGTCGTTAACTCCACCATACATTAAAGTTACCTTACCACAGTGAAAATAAGTCACTCTCATTTTTTTAGTTATCCTGGAGGGAAATTTAAACATATGTTACTATGTATGATAATTGTAGTCACAAATTTATGTAACTGTTCTGTCTGATGGATCAATGCTCTCAATACTGAAGGATCAATACTAGTGGGTGTTTTACGCATATGTTACTATGAATAAATTTGTGAAACTGTTCTTATGTGTACATGTACCTCAATAAACTTCCTGATTTAAAATGGGAGATCAGACACACTCTGGAACGAGAGGACAGCACGTCTTCTCCAACGAGTCTTGGATAGCAGTATTCGTAGCAATGTTTTGATGAGAAAGACACTCTGGTTGTACCTTTCTAAATGTTTTGATGAGAAAGACACTCTGGTTGTAACCTTCTCAATGTTTTGATGAGAAAGACACTCTGGTCGTATCCTTCTCAATGTTTTGATGAGAAAGACACTCTGATTGTACCTTTCTCAAGAACATCACTTCATCTGAGGCCATTCATTCCTAAAAATGACTCGAGTCTTGAATTTGTAAATAAAGTCAAGAACTCTTACCTAACCCAATAAAAACAAAGAATTAAAAAAACCTAGACTCGGCGGAAAAGGAGATTTATAATACGTAATTCTAGAATTTGGGAAGCTTCACTTCTCTAGCCAAACCTTATCACTTAGCTATCAAAATTTTGACTGAGACTCACAATCATTCAGAAAAGCCAGACAGTTTTAAAATCTTAGCTAAAATACAGAATATTTTAGATTTAAGAAATCTAGAGAGCTTACAGGACAGAATGTTTAAACCCGATAAGTCGGGAGCAGAGAAAAAGATTTTAGAAATCACTAGAAGAACTACTGAAGAAAAAGTAATAATTACTTATATTCACTTTACAAGAGTATTCCTGGGCAACACTGTGTTACTTAACTAGTCATAAATGCATGTTATTATAACGTATACATATAGACAACAGCTTCATAGAACTGACAGATTGATGAATTAGATACTTGTGCAACACTTGGATATCTCTCCACAATAAAGATATGTAAGTGTTGGACAACTGTCTAATTCATCACCTAAGTGTTACACAAGTGTCTAATTCATCACCTAAGTGTTACACAAGTATCTAATTCATCACCTAAGGATTACACAAGTGTCTAATTCATCACCCAAGTGTTACATAAGTGTCTAATTCGATTTGTGGCCACTCACGCTAAGTTCGTCTGTGGCCTTTAAGTTATTAACAAGGAAATCCTTATTTGCCAAAACAGTGTCTTACAGATTATTACCTCTCTTAAATGTAAACAAAAAAAAAAAAAAATACGTGAAACGGAGGTTCTACTTAACAGAATGTCTTACACTACACACTTGGTAAAGTTCACTAAAAATTACACAGCGCGAACAAAGGAGTGGACGAGGAGAAGCTTAAATATATTGTGCGTAACTTGTCTAAGGAATGGTTACCTTTCACGTACACGAGGTGATAATGTAGCCAGCACAAGGCACGCTTGGGGTAATACTCTTAGCCAAAATTTTTGTTCTGCTCTCTGACCTTCGGATAGCTTGCACTTTCAACCATCTCCATCTTCCCTTATCTGTCTCTCTTAATGGGGCTGCAGTTCGTAGCCTGTACAATTTTCCTCTGGTTTGTTACACCCACGAATGTGTGAAATTTCATTTCGTATCGAGACTGTGATATATAAATATGTGAAATAATGTTCCTGGTAGCTGAGGTGAAATTAAAAGATCTCTTAAGCATAATTTGTGGCATAGTCAAGGCTATTACACGTTTGCGAACTCCATTTAAACTCTTGGTTAGTAAATATTTAGTGACTGTGGTGCCAGTGCCAGTGATAAGGTGTAATGCTCGGCTCACGTCTGTACTTCGTGGCACGCTGGATGGCGAAACGTCTACAATAAAGATACCCAGATGTTGCACATGTGTCTAATTTTTCATTTTGCCGGTATTGTATACCATTTATGTACACCTTAAAAAACACTGCTGGGCGAAACGTTGTGCAAATATAGGACTCCACAGCTTTCGTGTCTTCTCACCGACTGTCTGCACCTTGCCATTGTTTCTCTGACTCTCTTGCTTTCAGTCCATTGCTCGTGAGTGTAGCTGTTACTGGTTTGTCAGAAAGGATCACCTGACACGGGTCGTTGTCATACTAAATCATTAAATGGTGAGAGCACTCTGGCTGGGGCACTGCAAAACATACTGTGGAAGGGCAGGTAAAGGTGGGGTACATGATACCTGTCTGGTGGCCACAGCAGCATACACTGCTGGCTTACCGGTTAGACTGAGTGGTGTAGGTCGTGACTTGTAATGTGTTACACAGGTGTTTCTGGTAATGTGTTACACAGGTGTTCCTGGTAATGTGTTACACACGTGTTCCTGGTGACGGGTGAGTCCTCGGGTATATTTCTGTTCGGTGACAATGGTGTGTAAATCTCTCTCGAAGTCTTGAAAAGTCTCTCTTGAAATTGAATCACAGTGTTAAGGAATCTTCATTGAATCGTGTACTCGCCAGATGACGCCCTGTAATTGGGCGGAAACATTACGGTCTGTCGTAGGAAAGATTAAATTTCAGGAGTCGAAATCTCGACTCCTGAAATTGGAATATACAGGGAAGGTATACAGACACTATCATGACGTGGGTATATACAGGGGTTGAAGAGAGGTCCTGAAGTGAAAGAATAAAGTCAAGTAGTCAGCCCAGGAAGTGTGGCAAGGTGATCCCAGTGTCAGGTTCTCTGTACCTTCCCCTCTTTCTATTTCCTCTCTTTCTCATTTCAGTTTTTCTGTTTCTACCTCTCTCTCTATCTCTCTCTCTCCATTAATTTCTCCTCTTTCCACCTCTTTCCTTTTCTGTCTTTTTTCTTTTCTTTTTTGTACCTCTCTCTTAACTTTCCCTCTTTCTACCTCTCTGTCTTCTATTTTCCCCTCTTTCTACCTCTCTGTCTTCTATTTTCCCCTCTTTCTACCTCTCTGTCTTCTATTTTCCCCTCTTTCTACATCTTTTTCATAACTTTCCCCTACATCTCTCTCTCTTAATCTCTCTCTCTTTCCTAACATTACCTCTTTCTGCGTCTCTTATTACCTCTCCATTATGAGAACAAGCCTTGCTAAGACCCCACAGACTGTTATCGATCCTGACTTTCGGCAACTGGTAGAAGCTGTAACATTTATTATATGTGTTTATGATTCTCCCACCTCCTCTGGTGGCGGCTCTGGTGGCCTGGTGGTTAACGCTCTCGCTTCACACGGTGAGGGCCTGGGTTCGATTCCCAGCCAGAGTAGAAACATTGGACGTGTTTCTTTCCACCTGTTGTCTATGTTCCCCATCAGTAAAATGGGTACCTGGGTGTTAGTCGACTGGTGTGGGTCGCATCCTGGGACACTGACCTAAGGAGGCCTGGTCACAGACCGGGCCGCGGGGGCGTTGACCCCCGGAACTCTCTCCAGATAAACTCCAGAAACCTCCTCCAGCAGCATCTAGACTCTTCCCTTAGAGAGGGCAGTAAGTTTATGTGTTTGCCACGCACTCCAGCAGTGAGTTACCCTGGCAAGACTTAGCATCCTTGTTGTAGTTGCTATTGAAAGTTTAACCCTTACCAGTGCGTTTCGAAATTGCCTGTCTGCTGGCTTTCGTTTGCTAGTTGTCTTCCGTCTGCCGTCTCCTACTTGTTGCCTGCTGTTTGGTTGGATGATTGTATGGCTGGTTGGATGATTACATGGCTGGTTGGATGACTGCTTGTCTGGTTGGATGATTGCTTGTCTGTTTGTATGATTGCATATATGGTCGGATGATTGTATGTCTGACTGGAAGATTGCATGTCTGGTTGGATGACTGCATGTTTGGTGATGATTGCTTGCCTGGATGGATGACTGCATGTTTGGTGATGATTGCTTTCCTGGATGGATGACTGCATATTTGGTTGGATGATTGCATGTCTGGTTGGATGATTGCATGTCTGGTTGGATGACTGCATGTCTGGTTGGATGACTGCATGTCTGGTTGGATGACTGCATGTCTCGTTGGATGACTGCATGTCTGGTTGGATGACTGCATGTCTGGTTGGATGATTGCATGTCTGGTTGGATGACTGCATGTCTGGTTGGATGATTGCATGTCTGGTTGGATGACTGCATGTCTGGTTGGATGATTGCATGTCTGATTGGATGACTGCATGTCTGGTTGGATGACTGCATGTCTGGTTGGATGACTGCATGTCTGGTTGGATGACTGCATGTCTGGTTGGATGACTGCATGTCTGGTTGGATGATTGCATGTCTGGTTGGATGATTGCATGTCTGGTTGGATGACTGCATGTCTGGTTGGATGACTGCATGTCTGGTTGGATGATTGCATGTATGGTTGGATGACTGCATGTCTGGTTGGATGACTGCATGTCTGGTTGGATGACTGCATGTCTGGTTGGATGACTGCATGTCTGGTTGGATGACTGCATGTCTGGTTGGATGACTGCATGTCTGGTTGGATGACTGCATGTCTGGTTGGATGATTGCATGTCTGGTTGGATGATAACATGTCTGGTTTGACGATTGATTGTCTGGTTGGATGACTGCATGTCTGGTTGGATGACTGCATGTCTGGTTGGATGATTGCATGTCTGGTTGGATGACTGTATGTCTGGTTGGATGACTACATGTCTGGTTGGATGATTGCATGTCTGGTTGGATGACTGCATGTCTGGTTGGATGACTGCATGTCTGGTTGGATGATTGCATGTCTGGTTGGATGACTGCATGTCTGGTTGGATGACTGCATGTCTGGTTGGATGACTGCATGTCTGGTTGGATGATTGCATGTCTGGTTGGATGACTGCATGTCTGGTTGGATGACTGCATGTCTGGTTGGATGACTGCATGTCTGGTTGGATGACTGCATGTCTGGTTGGATGATTGCATGTCTGGTTGGATGACTGCATGTCTGGTTGGATGACTGCATGTCTGGTTGGATGACTGCATGTCTGGTTGGATGATTGCATGTCTGGTTGGATGACTGCATGTCTGGTTGGATGATTGCATGTCTGGTTGGATGACTGCATGTCTGGTTGGATGACTGCATGTCTGGTTGGATGACTGCATGTCTGGTTGGATGACTGCATGTCTGGTTGGATGATTGCATGTCTGGTTGGATGACTACATGTCTGGTTGGATGATTGCATGTCTGGTTGGATGACTGCATGTCTGGTTGGATGATTGCATGTCTGGTTGGATGACTACATGTCTGGTTGGATGATTGCATGTCTGGTTGGATGACTACATGTCTGGTTGGATGATTGCATGTCTGGTTGGATGACTACATGTCTGGTTGGATGATTGCATGTCTGGTTGGATGACTGCATGTCTGGTTGGATGACTGCATGTCTGGTTGGATGACTACATGTCTGGTTGGATGATTGCATGTCTGGTTGGATGACTGCATGTCTGGTTGGATGACTGCATGTCTGGTTGGATGACTGCATGTCTGGTTGGATGACTACATGTCTGGTTGGATGATTGCATGTCTGGTTGGATGACTGCATGTCTGGTTGGATGACTGCATGTCTGGTTGGATGACTGCATGTCTGGTTGGATGATTGCATGTCTGGTTGGATGACTGCATGTCTGGTTGGATGACTGCATGTCTGGTTGGATGACTACATGTCTGGTTGGATGATTGCATGTCTGGTTGGATGACTGCATGTCTGGTTGGATGACTGCATGTCTGGTTGGATGACTACATGTCTGGTTGGATGATTGCATGTCTGGTTGGATGACTGCATGTCTGGTTGGATGACTACATGTCTGGTTGGATGATTGCATGTCTGGTTGGATGACTGCATGTCTGGTTGGATGACTGCATGTCTGGTTGGATGACTGCATGTCTGGTTGGATGACTACATGTCTGGTTGGATGATTGCATGTCTGGTTGGATGACTGCATGTCTGGTTGGATGACTACATGCTTGAGTGGATGACTGCATGTCCTTTTGACTCATTCGATTTCCGATAAAATCGATGAAACTTAAAATCTAGAATCTGGTATCATATCCAGAGTTTGGATAATAAGATTCATTGCAACATTTGCAAGGAATCCACTGACACAAAAAATTAATGAAGGAATCGGGATTCAGGAATTCATTTAATGGATAACAGAAAAATCCGGCTCCGTCTGAAGGATCAATATTCGCAATAGTAAAGGATCAATACTGACAATGTAGAAGGATCAATACTCGCACTACTGTAGGATCAATACTCGCACTACTGAAGGATCAATACTCGCACTACTGAAGGATCAATACTCGCACTACTGAAGGATCAGTTCTTATAATGTTGAAGGATCAATACTTGCTGCCAAGCTTCGTGAACTCTGTACGATAAATCATTGGCTACGCAGGGGTCCGCGGCCCCCACATTGAGAATCACTATAACTAGTGTGCTGGCAATTTTTGTGCTAATTTGTTATTTGTTACAATTTCCTTCGGAATTGTAGAAAATTTTAAATAGAATATAAATATGAAGAGTAAACTGAAAAAAAATCAGTTGATTTATGGAATATTCAAGTTTAACGTGGGTAGTTTTTGCAGTTTTTTTTTTTTTTTTTTTTGGGGGGGGGGGATATTTTCATTTGCTTTCTCACAAGTTTTCGTTTATTGCTCGAGAACGTCTTATTCGATCGTCTTCAAATTTTGTTTTCGTGTGACAAAGTTAGACTCGTCTACTGACCAACTATTGTGCTTTAATCTGGAAAGGGTATTACATTATTTTTTCCTTGATGCTAATGAGGGTGATCCAAGGAACTGGATTTACTTTCTCCTTTCTTGG
>NC_091368.1:8894705-8969705 GCF_038502225.1 Cherax quadricarinatus
CATGGTACACTGGAAGGTACAAGGTACGTCATGGTACACTGGAAGGTATAATGTACGTCATTGTGCACTATATAAGGTACAAGGTACATCACGCACACTGGAAGGTACAATGTACGTCATGGTACACTGGAAGGTACAAGGTACGTCATGGTACACTGGAAGGTACAAGGTACGTCATGGTACACTGGAAGGTACAAGGTACGTCATGGTACATTGGAAGGTACAAGGTGCGTCATGGTAAACTGGAAGGCACAATGTACGTCATGGTACACTGGAAGGTACAAGGTACGTCATGGTACACTGGAAGGTACAAGGTACGTCATGGTACACTGGAAGGTACAAGGTACGTCATGGTATACTGGAAGGTACAGGGTACGTCATGGTACACTGGAAGGTACAAGGTACGTCATGGTACACTGGAAGGTGCAATGTACGTCATGGTACACTGGAAGGTGCAATGTACGTCATGGTACACTGGAAGGTACAAGGTACGTCATGGTACACTGGAAGGTACAAGGTACGTCATGGTACACTGGAAGGTACAAGGTACGTCATGGTACACTGGAAGGTACAGGGTACGTCATGGTACACTGGAAGGTACAAGGTACGTCAAGGTACACTGGAAGGTACAGGGTACGTCATCGTACACTGGAAGGTACAAGGTACGTCATGGTACACTGGAAGGTACAAGGTACGTCATCGTACACTGGAAGGTACAGGGTACGTCATGGTACACTGGAAGGTACAAGGTACGTCATGGTACACTGGAAGGTACAAGGTACGTCATGGTACACTGGAAGGTACAAGGTACGTCATGGTACACTGGAAGGTACAAGGTACGTCATGGTACACTGGAAGGTACAAGGTACGTCATCGTACACTGGAAGGTACAAGGTACGTCATGGTACACTGGAGGGTTCACGGTACATTAGCACGCAGTACCGTCACGGTACTGGGCGCAGTCTATTGTTATAATTACTTTAATGAGTTATGATTACTTTCTATTTTTTTGTGAATTTTTAAAGCCAAAGGAATTTTTAAAAATAATAATATTTTTTGACTAAGTCATTTATTCGAATTTCAAACTTCAATTCCTCCCAGATATTTTCCCATGAAATTATTTTACGTTCGTATTAAATTTATGTGAGGCTCTAAACCCATGTGGGTCCATCAACGCAAGGAAAAACAATAGAAAAATTCATATTGAGCACTAAACCCATGTGGGTTATTCAGCGCAAGGCTTGATCCTCCGTCCTCTGAGGGCGAGTACATACACTCACGTCTTTCCTGACAGAGTTCATTGGTTTGATTACATTGACTTTAGTGCTTTTGAAGGATTGATTACCTCAAACTCCTCTTCTCCTTACACCTTTCTTCTTTGTATTGGATTGATGAAGCCACTGTGTGGCGAAACGTTTCCTTACACTTAACACTGACAAAACCTACTATATCATGTTTGGAAGCAGAGCAGGTGTTGCGCAACTTAACATTACGATCGACAACACTCTAATTGCCAGACATAATGAGGGCAAATTCCTTGGCCTATACCTCGACAACAGCCTAAATTTCAGCACCCATATCCAACACATAACAAAAAAAAAGTATCCAAAACGGTGGGGATCCTCTCCAAGATACGATACTTATATATCCATACCTCACCTATGCTATCTGTGCTTGGGGATCAACTGCAGCAACACATCTAAAGCCAATAATAACCCAACAAAAAGCCGCAGTAAGAATAATCACTAAATCCCATCCCTGGCAATGCCCCCCCCCCACTCTTCATAGATCTGAACTTACTCCCTGTTCAGAACATCCACACTTACTACTGTGCAATCTACATCTACCGGACCTTAAATTCCAATATTAACCTTGACCTAAAACGCTTTCTTGATAAATAACAAAAAGGCACAATACCGTGACTGGAACGATACACAAATAACCCGCACATAAAAGAGAAGCTTACGACGACGTTTCGGTCCGACTTGGACCATTGACAAAGTCACACTAACAGAGGTGGAGCAGGACGGCTATATATAGGCAGGAAGAGGTGGAGGTAGTAGTAGTAGTAGTAGTCGTAGTAGTAGTAGTAGTAGTACAAGAAATGTATATAATACCGACAGGATGAAATGACACATGCACAACACCCGGGCATCCCCACCGTAGACGTTTCGCCATCCAGCCAGCCAGCGGGTTATTTGTGAGTGTACTAACCTAGCTGACTCCTGAGACCTGGACGGAGGACCATGCCAACACCACTACTGTAAATAAGTGCTTTACAAAACTGACACTTCGATAAATGAGACAATTTTGCAGCATTTGTGTACCTTTATTCTGGAAACGTTTCGCCACACAGTGTCTTCTTCAGTCCAGTGCAGGAAAGGAGGAGTTTGAGGTAATCAGTCCCTTAGCCTTGAGTCGATCTGTTCAGTCCATCAGTCTTGTCAACATAAGATAGAATGAGTACTGTTCAGGTCTACTGGACCATGCTAGGGATCTTCAACTCATGTGAACACAGATGTAGATACGTGGAACAATCTTCCGCATTGGGTGATCGGCATTTTTGGTTCTTTTGCAATTCTCATATTCATATCCAACATATTTTTAAAACTACTCAAAGTTCTCGCTACAGTGACACAACTTGGCACTTTCTTTCACTCATTTACAACTCTGTTGGCAAACGAATGTTTTCCTAACTTCTTGTCATCCTGCTGGTGACGCTGCAGGAGAGACGGTGACGGGGTCACCGGAGACGGTGGTGAGGGTGAGTGCTGGAGGCTGGGTCACCACGTCACATCTGACTCACTACAGAGTCAGGTCACGCAAGGTCACCGAGGTGGTCGTGGAGTGCCGCGCCATGAACCCTGCCATTGAACAGGTGGTCAGCAAGACGCGTATTATCTCCGTCACCAGTAAGTAACCTCAAGCTTCTTATATGTAAATATCACGTACTTAACAATTTTATAAAAAAAATAGGTCTTCTACACATAATATAAAGAAACTCAGTCTTTTACACATTACAGAAACTCTTTATGGCTGTGTGGATAAACTACTGTGTACTCTGATGCCGAGTTTGCAGGTTCGAATCCTGCTGTGGACGGAGAAGTAATATTTGAAAACAATTTTTTCCCGTTTGTAATTTTTTTAGCGATATATATATATATATATATACATTCTTCCTTGAAGCTTTTTTATCCACTTCTCCGAGGCTATGGGCCCCACAATTTGCACCAGAGGTAGACCCCATCGTGTATATATATATATATATATATATATATATATATATATATATATATGCAAGGAATTCGCGAGAGCAGGCGAAATATACACAAACACTGATCTCTGGCTGAAGGAGACTCGAACCTACGAACCTTAGGACAAGGTACGCAGTGCTTTACCAATCTACCCACACTGGACAATACCTTGGCGTGTAGCATGAGCTACACGTTTTGATCCAAGGCAGCCAGCTTTCAGGGAGAAGGTTTACAGCTTTTCATCTCATCCCCTGCATGCATATATATATATATATATATATATATACATATATATATATATATATATATATATATATATATATATATATATATATATATATATGTATGTATGTAGTAGGTTGGTAGACAGCAACCATCCAGGGAGGTACTACCGTCCTGCCAAGTGAGTGTAAAACGGAAGCCTGTAATTGTTTTACACGATGGTAGGATTGCTTGTGTCTTTTGTCTGTCTCATAAACATGCAAGATTTCAGGTATGTCTTGCTACTTCTACTTACACTTAGGTCACACTACACATACATGTACAAGCATATATATACATACTCCTCTGGGTTTTCTTCTATTTTTTTCTAGTTCTTGTTCTTGTTTATTTCCTCTTACCTCCATGGGGAAGTGGAACAGAATTCTTCCTCCGTAAGCCATGCGTGTTGTAAGAGGCGACTAAAATGCCGGGAGCAAGGGGCTAGTAATCCCTTCTCCTGTATATATTACTAAATGTAAGAGGAGAAACTTTCGGTTTTCCTTTTGGGCCACCCTGCCTCGGTGGGATACTGCCGGTGTGTTGAAAGAAAGAAAGATACATTATATATATATATATATATATATATATATATATATATATATATATATATATATATATATATATATATATATATATATATATCTCAGCTTCCTCGGATCAAAACGTTATTTTTGAGAAGTGTTATTGACTTGCAGAGCCGGCAGGACCGCCCAGGTTAGAGGGAGACCTGGGTGACAGCTACCTGGCGGGTACCACCCTCGACCTGGCTTGTTCCAGCGTAGGAGGTCACCCCCCACCCACCATCAGGTAGGTCACTCTTCCCCTTAAACCCCCTCCTCTCCTGCCAAAGGGTGATGGACTGGTTACATCGTCTTCACATCTCTACTCCTCCTACTACCTCTTCCGTCAGCGACTGAAGAAGTCTACTGTGTAGGCGAAACGTTTCGGAATAAAGATACCTAACTGTTGCACATGTGTCTTATCGCCCCCTTCGCCCTTAAACTCCCCCCTCTCTCTCCTCTCCTCTCTCCTCCCTTCTCCCCCTCCCCTTTTATACCCTCATCACGTTTAACAATGAATTTATTTTCCCCAGAAGATTAATTAATTTAAATTGCGCCGAACTTCTTTTGTTTTGTTGATTCTCTCCAGTATATGTTGGTCCATTATCATTACAATACCTTCTGGCAGTCCTCCACATTCTCCAATTAAGATTTCTTAGAATCTCTTGTCATTTTCTGTAAGCGTTTCTTCCTCCTTCCCCAGCTTTATCACTTGTTTCTTCACACAGATGGTTAAAAGCTCCAGCTGCGGGTCATCACATGACTAAGACCCGCGTCAGGAAACACTTGTCCTGTTTCCTGACTAATCTGACCTTACACACGCGACTTTTTTTTAAGAGGCTGTTTAATATTTCTGACCTTTTACGTTAAATAATTTCCACTGTTTTTTTTTAGAATAAAAAGGCACAATACCGTGATTGTAACAATACAATAACCTGCAGGTAGAAGAATGAAACTTAAAACGACGTTTCGGTGCGTCTTGGACCACTAACTTGGACCACTAACTTGGACCACTATCTTGGACGACTAACTTGATCCACTAACTTGGACAGCTAACTTGGACCACTAACTTGACCCACTAACTTGGACCACTAACTTGGACCACTAACTTGGACCACTAACTTGACCCACTAACTTGGACCACTAACTTGGACCACTAACTTGGACCACTAACTTGGACCACTAACTTGGACCACTAACTTGGACCACTAACTTGGACCACTAACTTGGACCACTAACTTGGACCACTAACTTGGACCACTAACTTGGACCACTAACTAATTATCCAAGTCGGACAGGAACGTCTCAATAAATATTGTCCAATGTGCGAGTTATTTGCTTATCCTACCTTCCTATTTTTGCATATTCGTTTCTAGCGCTTTTGTTTGCTTCTCGGTTTTTCTGCATTTTGATTTTCTCTATTTTTTTCATTCTCTTTATATCCTCTCCCTTCATTCTCTGCCAATCCATTTGCTGTCTTTGTTTTCCCTGTTTCTCTTCTATATGCTTGATATGAATCAATCCTCTGGTACTATACCTGGAGGGGGTTTCGGGGGGTAAACTCCCCCGTGGCCCGGTCCGTGGCCAGGATTTGTGGTGGATAAGGGCCTGATCAACGAGGCTGTTACTGCTGACCGCACGTAAACCGACGTACGAACCACAGTCCTGTTGGTCAAGTACTGACTTAAGGTGCCTGTCCAATGCCTTCTTGAATACAGAGGTTTATTGGTAATTTCCCTTATGTATGCTGGAAGGCAGTTGAACAGTCTTGGGCCCCTGACACTTACTGTGTTGTGACTCAGTGTACTAGTGGCGCCTCTGCTTTTCACTTGGAGGGGCGGGGTTGCATCTCCTGCCAAGTTCTTTGCTTTTGCAAGAAGTGATTTTCGTGTGTAAATTTGGTACTAATCCCTCTAGGATTTTCCAAGTGAATATTATTATGCATCTTTCTCGCCTGCGTTCCAGGGAGTACAAATCAAGGGACTTCAACCGTTCCCATTACTTGCTTATCTCCGCTATTCCTTCTGCACATCAGTTTTCCCTGTTTATTTTCCCATTCCATTTCTCTCAGAAAAATTCTCAGGCCATCTTCCGTAGTCTCATTTTCTGTTATTTGCTTCTTTCTTCCTCCCTTGCTTATTCCACCATATATTCAAAATCTTCGTACCACATGATCGCTGGTTCCTATTAGTTCCCGTCTTTAATTTCTGCTACAATATTCATTCTGTGTGAAGACCAGATCAAGTCTGTTAGGTAAAACAATACATGTGCAACTAATGCGACATTTATTTCGGCAACGTTTCGTTCTCCAGAGCGAAACATATACATTAATTACACATGTGTCCGTTTACCTAAAATTTTGTCGGTACTTCTCCCAACGTTATTACAGAATTATTGAAATGGTATAAAATACCGACAAGTTGATGACTAAGACACATGTGCAACAGCTGGGTGTCTTTATTGATGAAACGTTTCGCCTACAACAGTAGGCTTCTTCAGTCTGAAGAAGCCTACTGTGTAGGGGAAACATTTCATCAATAAAGATACCAAACTGTTGCACATGTGTCTTAATCTTCAACATTATCACAGATCAAGTCTCACTGGTTCATCTCGTCTTCACTCCTGTTGAAACCTTTCAAATGTTGACTCAAACTTCTTCATAACTGTGTCCAGAAATTTCGCTCTCCATGTTTCCTTCCTTTATTTCCTTGTGGTTGATGTCTCTTAAATATAGTGACGTCACATATCCCTGTCTAAGGCCTACTTTTACTGGAAAAAAATCTGCCCCCTTCCCCTCTTTTATATACCCTAACCAGTACTTCACTATGCACATAAAAGCTCTTTTCTGCAATACTTCGATTCACGTAGCTGTTCTAGTATACCTGGAGTATACCTGGAGAGAGTTTCAGGGGTCAACGCCCCCGAGGCCCGGTCTGTGACCAGGTCTCGTATTGGATCAAGGCAGTAATCTAAAACCAAGACAATATTTTGTTCCCAGAAATGCTAATAGAATTCCTAGCTTCATATCAGGCAGTATAAATAATAGGAGTCCACAGGTTATACTTGTAAGTTTATATATCCCTTATAAAGGCCACATTTAGATTATGCTGCTCACTTCTGGCCTTAATATTCAGAATAGACGTAAATGCATTAGATAATATACAGAGAATATTGAAGTTCATCCCACGTATCAGAAATCTTTCCTATGATGATAGGTTGACGGCAGTGAAATTGTCCTCTTTGGAAAGTCTTTGAATTAGTGAGGATATGATATTAGTGAGCAGTATGGCTGGTAAAACTTGAATACATGAAAGGGATATAACTGGAAAATGATATCGTGATACCGACAAGATGTGCCAAAAGACACTATGCAGTTCAGATTATTTATTACAGAAAGTGTTTCATTACAAGTGGCTTCTCCAGTTCTAGCTTCTTTAGAACTGAAGAAGCCAATCGTGGCGAAGCTTTTCCTTTAGTAAATGTCTTGAGCTGTACATTGCCTTTCTACAAAGGGATACACAAATAACGTACTAAAGAAGGTAGGACTCGCAGCAATGAATTTAAGCTGGACAAATTTAGATTTAGAAAAAATATAGGAAAACAATGATATGGCAATAGAGCTGTGGCTGTGTCGAACAAACTTCGGAGTAACGTCACTCGGAAGATAAATTTAGGCAGCTCTGAAAATAGGTCGGACAGGAACATAAGTGGGTGTGAGTTAGACCTGTCTAACATTCACCAGTAGGGCTTTGATAATGTTCCTCCTTTCCTGTGATCTAATTCTTGGATTCCTTTTCAGCTGAAGAGGATCCCAGAAGGGGGTCGAAATATACGAATCAATTAATCACCTGAGCGTGTCTCCATGCGGGTTATTATTGAGCATTATGCATGACAGATTTCGGTTTAATTTCATACATTAATCGAATAATCTACGTATGTTACCATAAGACGTAACTCCGTAGTGGGAGTTATGCCAGAGAAAACACAGGACGGATGAGATATCGAAAATCAATATTGTATACTTAAGCTCAGACGTGACCGCCAGGAAAACCGAGGTCCGGAGTAGGTAGAAAAAAAGGTGAAGGATGTGTTAGTCGTATCAAAAGGTGATGTGTATCGACAAGATAATTGTGATGTGCTTGTGAACACATCAGGACATTTGTAAGAAGCTTTTCTCGGCTCGAGTGGCATTTGTACTTTATTAAAAGGCCTTTAAAACGATATCATTAGGGTTGAAGAAAACATTCGTGCTAGGTGAGGGTGCTTACACTGTAGAGGCTGTGCTAGGTGATAGTGCTTACACTGTAGAGGCTGTGCTAGGTGATAGTGCTTACTACGTAGAGGCTGTGCTAGGTGATAGTGCTTACACTGTAGAGGCTGTGCTAGGTGATAGTGCTTACACTGTAGAGGCTGTGCCTGTGCTAGGTGATAGTGCTTACACTGTAGAGGCTGTGCTAGGTGATAGTGCTTACTCCGTAGAGGCTGTGCTAGGTGATAGTGCTTACACTGTAGAGGCTGTGCTAGGTAATAGTGCTTACACTGTAGAGGCTGTGCTAGGTGATAGTGCTTACACTGTAGAGGCTGTGCTAGGTGAGGGTGCTCACACTGTAGAGGCTGTGCTAGGTGATAGTGCTTACACCGTAGAGGCTGTGCTAGGTGAGGGTGCTTACAGTGTAGAGGCTGTGCTAGGTGATAGTGCTTACTCCGTAGAGGCTGTGCTAGGTGAGGATGCTTACACTGTAGAGGCTGTGCTAGGTGATAGTGGTTACTCCGTAGAGGCTGTGCTAGGTGAGGGTGCTTACACTGTAGAGGCTGTGCTAGGTGAGGGTGCTTACACTGTAGAGGCTGTGCTAGGTGATAGTGCTTACTCCGTAGAGGCTGTGCTAGGTGAGGGTGCTTACACTGTAGAGGCTGTGCTAGGTGATAGTGCTTACACTGTAGAGGCTGTGCTAGGTGATAGTGCTTACGCTGTAGAGGCTATGCTAGGTGAGGGTGCTTTCACTGTAGAAGCTGTGCTAAGTGAGGATGCTTACACTGCAGAGGCTGTGCTAAGTGAGGATGCTTACACTGTAGAAGCTGTGCTAGGTGAGGGTGCTTACACTGTAGAAGCTGTGCTAGGTGAGGGTGCTTACACTGTAGAAGCTGTGCTAGGTGAGGGTGCTTACACTGTAGAAGCTGTGCTAGGTGAGGGTGCTTACACTGTAGAAGCTGTGCTAGGTGAGGGTGCTCACACAATAGAGTCTGTGCTAGGTGAGGGTGCTCACACAATACTGTGCTAGGTGAGAGTGCTCACACAATAGAGGCTGTGCTAGGTGAGGGTGCTCACACAATAGAGGCTGTGCTAGGTGAGGGTGCTCACACAATACTGTGCTAGGTGAGAGTGCTCACACAATGGATGCTGTGCTAGGTGAGGGTGCTCACACAATAGAGGCTGTGCTAAGTGAGGGTGCTCACACTACAGAGGCTGTGCTAAGTGAGGGTGCTCACACTACAGAGGTTGTGCTAGGTAAGGGTGCTCACACAATAGAGGCTGTGCTAGGTGAGGGTGCTCACACTACAGAGGCTGTGCTAGGTGAGGGTACTCACACTGGATAAGAGTTTTGCTCCATATTATGAAGCACAACTCTTCTCCAGGCTGAGGGACTGACCCCCTGCATACTACGTCTTCATGGGTGATGGACTGACTGCATCTTCTTGATATCTACGCTGCTTCTGCTGACTCCTTTGTATTCGAAGAAGTACAGAGGAGGCAGCAGCAGCAGCAGCAGCAGCAGCAGCGGCAGAAGCCTACTGTGTAAGCGAGGCTTTTCGGAATAAAGATACCTAAATGATGCACATGTGTCTTGCTTATTAACTAGTCGGTATTGTATTCCATTATTGTATTTATATTAGTAGTGACTCGGGATTCTACAACACCTTCAGACCTTCTTTAGCTCTTCGAGTAATCCTCTGACGGAAAAAAATTACTGAATATAAAATGACGGTTTTAAAATTTAAGGCAACAGTGATGCCCAGAATGCCTTTATAATCTCAAAACAATGCAGTGTTCTCTACCAACAAAAAAATTAAAGCTGGCTCAGCTTTTTAAAGCTTAGAGTAGAGTGGTAGCAACTTTCTCGTCTTACTGTATATTGTAATGCGAAGCTCTTCGAGGAAATAAGACTTGTGCTTACTTAGTAGTACAAGCAAAACCACTCATTGGATGTGTTTACATTCAGCTGTTTGGAGCCTCTTACAACCAAGACACAAAGAGTCTTAGAGAGCTGGGTTGTCTCAGTGTTACTGGTTATGTGGGAGCTAGAAATCATTGGATCTTGCATCGTCTTGGCTTACCCGATCAGTGGAGTGAAGTTGCAGAGGAGTTCTGTTGGCATTTCGATGTGGTTAATTCCGTCTTTCTCATACCACAGCGATATATTGGTTTAAATGGTATAAACCTTGGTAATTAATACCGAAACATTGGTTTAAAAGACATCTGAGTAAACATTACGATATTTTTAATAGAAAACGTTTCGGTTCTGGGACCTTGATTACTTTTAACACAGTTTTAACATGACTGTAAACATAGGCGGAGAGTTGATTGTGACATGTAGTGACCTGTTAAATGCAAGAATAACTTAATTGAGATGAAGTCACGTTTTCTAACAAATTTACCCTAGTGTTTGATCACGCGTCTTCCTGACCACCGATTTAAATCCTGAATGAATGATCGTGACAAGGCTGGTTTATATGGTTTAAAGCCTACCAAGTACAATTGGGTCATTAAGGCTGCATATTACTCGTTCTTTACCAGTCAAGAGAACTTTAATCTTTAAAATAGGCAATAGAGTAAACTGTCAGCATATATACACTGAGAGACATACACATCACAATGCATATACACTGTGTGCAACAAGAATGTTGAGCGTGCAGCTCAAAGCCGAGAGATTACTGCTTAGTGTCACATATGCAACCAACAATAATGAACAGTTTAATCCATATAATTGGGATTAAATTATCAGTCGTGAAAGCCATACGCCTCACGGTGTATGTTTCCTGTATGTGACAATGAAGATTATCTTTGTAACTTTGCTTTAGGTGTAAATATCTACCAACCCCCAACCTTTCATGTATAACAATATAAATGAATCGTTTACAATCCACATCTAATGCGGGAACAGGTGGGGTTAGAACCCTTGACAAGTGAATCCCTAAGTGATTCCAGTGCGTTAGCCACTGGGTCAGCTGGCTCTAATAAGATTCATCCAACTAGGTATACTTCTATCTCAGAGCCAGATGGCCGAGTGGTTAACGCACTGACCTGTCAGTTTTACAACTCACACGCCATGAGTTCTAACCTCACCCGTTCCCTGATTTGTTTACAATCACGTTAATACGATTTCGTGAGTCCATCCACACCTTACATACACTTATGCATAATGGAATTAATGTTAAAAAATAAGATTCTTAACATATTAAATAATTTTAAGAGGCGTTTAATAACAAGGAATTATTAGTGGAGAATTTATTTTAATATAGCATAACTGAATATTTCCAGCAGATAACATAAAAGTGTGAATCCATGGTGAGCTGTAGAAAGGAATTTATTTTAAACACGTAACTTCAGAATTTTGTATTTTATTGTATATTCCGCCTATGAGGGAATTAACATTTCAGAATATATTTGTATACATTTATGTTTTCTGTTATATATTAGATGTTTTTAAAGATATGTTATATTTTAACTTGACAGGATATACAAGGAGGAAGAGGAGGTGGCGACGGAGGTGGTGCGGGAGATGAACGTCACCCGGGGGAGGGCCAAGCTGCGCCTCACTCCGGCTGACAACGGTGCCAAGGTCACATGTGAGGTCACCACGCTGGGCAGCACCAGTCCACCTCTCACAGCCTCAGCCAGGCTCTCCGTCCACTGTGAGTCAGTGTACACATGTACACACAGGAAGCAGGACCCATACATAGCTTTAAGAAGAGTTATGATAAAGCTCCTGGAGCAGAGAGAGTAGACCAAGTAGTGACTAGGAGAAAGGTTGGGCCAGGAGCTAAGATTCGATCCGTGCATCCTCAAATAGGTGAGCACACACACAAAACCATAATAAGGTGAGTATACACACACACGACACAGCAACAAAGGGACACAGTTGGAAGTTGAAGACTCGGATGAATCACAGGGATGTTAGGAAGTATTTCTTCAGTCACAGAGTTGTCAGGAAGTGTAATAATCTGGGAAGTGATGTAGTGGAGGCAGGATCCATACATAGCTTTAAGCAGAGGTATGATAAAACTCATAGTACAGGGAGAGTGACCCAGTAGCGGCCAGTGAAGAAGCGGCGCCAGGAGCTATGAATCAACCCCTGCAACCACAACTAGGTAAGTACAACTAGGTGAGTACACAAGCAACAAGGCGTCACAACTGAAAGTTAAAGACTCAAATGAGCCACAGGGATGTTAGAAAGTAGTTCTTCTGTCATAGAATTGTCAGGAAGTGAAACAATCTGAATAGTGATATAGTGAAGGCAGGAACCATAAATAGTTTTAAGAAGAAATAAAATAAATATGTTGGAGCAGGGGGAGAGTGGACCTAATAGCGACCAGCAAAGAGGTGGCGAGTACACCCAGGGTTAAAACTTTTTTGACTTTTTTTCCAAATTAAACATCTCCTGTACCATAAATCGATGAACTTTTGTTTAAAAACAATGAAAAAGTCCCCGATTCCTCTCAGTTTTTTAAACAAAATCACCACTAAATAAAAACTATGAATCACCATATATCTGCGTTACTACTCTTATGCAGCAACTCAGGAAAATAATAATTAACAACTCAGATTAATGAAAAATATTAATCACCAAATATTTACGTTACTAATCATAAGTAGCTGTATAGTCCTTGTGGCTTAGCGCTTCTTTTTGATTATAATAATAATAATACTAATCATAAGTAGCAACTCAGAAAATTACTAATTAGCAACTCTATATACTAGCGTCTACTATCATCATTCTCATTATATTTCACAGAGTGTATCAGTCAGTACTGCTTGTCTGACAATACATTTACAGGTACAACCTAACGGTAACACAGGGAAAAAGAGTGGAGCTGTTGTTAAACTGCAACATATGTTCTCAGAGAAGGGGATTAGCTAAACCACAATTGATCAGTTGTCAGCATCACGTTCTGGACAGGATTCTCCGTTTGGTAATGGATGAAAATCTTGGTGCTAAAACCAGTTCTCCAAACATCGAGTATCCATTTGTATCCCAACTGGTGAAGAATTATGAGGAACTAAAGGCACAGTTTGTTAATGGAACAGAAGAGATCCTCCATAAATCAGGATGGAGAGATATGAAGTTTTTGAGACATTTAAATGAGTGTTTAGATTCTTTAAAGAAAAGGGCACTTGCCTTTGATTAGCTTTCAGAAAATTCCAAACATCAGCAATGCGAGGTGGAATTCAAGGACCATTTCTAGCTATTCTTGTATTCATTCTTATACCTATAAGATGGAAGACTTTGGAGAGGATATACAGATTCATTTCATACACCTGCACAGATTATTGGTTTACTGATCAGATGTACGATGAAAATGACTTCAAGAATTTGTCAGGAATATTGAAATCTTACAAAAAGTCACTGAACTCATTGAAAAATCACTGGAAGCAGGAGCCGTCCGCACTCAATATACCAAGAAATAATCAGTGTGATGAACGTGCAGTCAAAGTTATGCAGGAACTGTATGCTGTCTGCAGAAACAAAAATTGCAACTTCGGTTTATTCTAACCAATAAGTAGTAATATATGTACAAACATGATAATAACGCTGTAAACTGATTTATTTGTTATTAATATTACATGTAATATGCATTCACGTTACTTGTTTTCGTTACTCTTTTTTTTTTTATTTATGGGCGACATTTTCTAAAAAGATATTGAAATGAAAGATTATTTCTTTGCTTTTAGGCAAAAGTTAATCTGATTAAGGTACAGGAATATTACGTTGTAAAAAAATTATAACTATTGCACACACACACACACACACACACACACACACACACACACACACACACACACACACACACACGCACGAAAGAATCAAGGAGACATCCCCAGACATAATAGCACTCACAGAAAAAAAAACTCACCAGAATAATAACAGATGCAATCTTTCCATCCGGATATCAAATCCTCAGGAAAGACAGAGGGAGGAGAGGGGGAGGTGGAGTTGCACGGCTCATTAAAAACCAGTGGGGTTTTGAGAAAATGGAAGGAATGGATGGCACGGGCGAAAGGGACTACTTAGTAGCAACAATCCAGTCTGAGGGACATAAGGTGATAATTGCAGTAATGTACAACCCACCACAGAACTGCAGGAGGCCAAGAGAAGAATACGATGAGAGCAACAGAGCAATGGTCGACACACTAGCCGAGGTGGCCAGAAGAGCACACATGGGGGGAGCAAAGTTACTAGTTATGGGTGATTTCAGTCACAAGGAGATTGACTGGGAAAACCTGGAGCCCCATGGGGTCCCGAAACATGAAGAGCCAAGATGATGGATGTGGTACTGGAAAACCTCATGCATCAACATGTTAGAGACACTACCAGAGAGAGAGGTGAGGATGATCCAGCAAGACTGGACCTTGTATTCACCTTGAGTAGTTCGGACATCGAGGATATCATGTATGAAAGGCCCCTAGGAGTTAGTGATCATGTGGTTCTGTACTCTGACTGCATAGTTGAGCTTCAAGTGGAGAGAGTAGCAGGAATAGGATGGGAAAAACCAAACTACAAAAGGGGGAACTACTCAGGCATGAGGAACTTCCTGCAAGACATTCAGTGGGAGAGGGAACTGACAGGAAAACCAGTACAAGAAATGATGGACTATATGGCAACAAAATGCAAGGAGGCAGAGGAGAGGCTTGTTCCCAAGGGAAACAGAAATAATTGGAAGAACAGAACGAGTCCTTGGTTCACCCAAAGATGTAGGGAGGCAAAAACTAGGTGTACTAGAGAATGGAAAAGGTACAGAAGACAGAGAACTCAGGAAAATAAAGAGGTTAGCCGAAGAGCCAGAAACGAATATGCACAGATAAGAAGGGAGGCTCAGCGACAATATGAAAATGACTTAGCATCGAAAGTCAAGTCTGACCCGAAGCTGTTGTATAGCCCCATCAGGAGGAAAACAACAGTCAAGGACCAGGTAATCAGACTGAGAAAGGGTGATGGGGAGTTCACAAGAAACGACCGAGAGGTATGTGAGGAGCTCAACACGAGATTTAAAGAAGTATTTACAGTGGAAACCAGTAGGACTCCAGGAAATCAGAACAGTGGGGTAAACCAACAAGTGCTGGATGAGGTACACATAACCAAGAAGAAGAAGCTGCTATGTGAACTTGACATCTAAAAGGCGGTGAAACCAGACATCTCTCCGTGGGTTCTTAGAAAGTGAGCAGAGATTCTGTGTGTGCCATTAACAAAGACCTTCAACACATCCATTGAAACTGGGCAACTCCCTGAGGTATGGAAGATGGCAAATGTAGTCCCAATTTTTAAAAAGGGAGACAGACATGAGGTACTAAACTACAGACCTGTATCAGTAACGTGTATAGTATGCAAAGTCATGGAGAAGATCATCAGGAGGAGAGTGGTGGAGCACCTGGAAAGTAACAAGTGTATAATTCACAGCCAGCACGGTTTCAGGGAAGGAAAATCCTGTGTCACAAACTTATTGGAGTTTTATGACAGGTGGCAGAAGTAAGACAAGAGAGAGAGAGGGGTGGATCGACTGCATTTTTTTGGACTGCAAGAAGGCCTTCGACACAGTTCCTCACAAGAGGTTACTGCAAAAGCTAGAGGATCAGGCACACATAACATGAAAGGCACTGCAATGGATCAGAGAATACCTGACAGGGAGGCAACAGCGAGTCATGGTACGTGACGAGGTGTCAGAGTGGGCGCCTGTGACAAGCGGGGTTCCACAGGGGTCAGTCCTAGGACCTGTGCTGTTTTTGGCATATGTGAATGACATAACGGAAGGGATAGACTCAGAAGTGTCCTTATTTGCAGATGATGTGAAATTAATGAGAAGAATCAAATCGGATGAGGATCAGGCAGGACTACAAAGAGCCCTGGACAGGCCACAAGCCTGGTCCAGCAACTGGCTCCTTGAGTTTAACCCTGCCAAATGCAAAGCGATGAAGATTGGGGAAGGGCAAAGAAGACCGCAGACACAATATAGTCTAGATGGCCAAAGACTGCAAACCTCACTCAAGGAAAAAGATCTGGGGGTGAGTATAACACCGAGCATATCTCCTGTGGCGCACATCAATCAGATAACTGCTGCAGCATACGGGCGTCTGGCAAACCTACGGATAGCATTCCGATACCTCAGTAAGGAATGGTTTAAGACTCTGTATACCATTTACGTCAGGCCCATACTGGAGTATGCAGCACCAGTTTGGAATCCACACCTGGTCAAGCACGTCAAGAAATTAGAGAAAGTGCAAAGGTTTGCAACAAGACTAGTCCCAGAGCTAAGGGGATTGTCCTACGAAGAAAGGTTGAGGGAAATCGGCCTGACGACACTGGAAGACAGGAGGGTCAGGGGAGACATGATAACGACATATAAAATACTGAGCGGAATAGACAAGGTGGACAAAGACGGGATGTTCCAGAGAAGGGACACAGACACAAGAGGTCACAATTGGAGGTTGAAGACTCAGATGAATCAAAGGGATGTTAGGAAGTATTTCTTCAGTCACAGAGTAGTCAAGCCATGGAATAGCCTAGAAAGTGAAGTAGTGGAGGCGGGAACCATACATAGTTTTAAGGCGAGGTATGATAAAGCTCATGGAGCAGGGAGAGAGAGGACCTAGTAGCAATCAGTGAAGAGGTGGGGCCAGGAGCTATGAATCGACCCCTGCAACCACAAATAGGTGAGTACACCCTACCCACATCTAACAGTGCTCTATCGGTCTCACAACACAGCAAGAGCCCCAAAATAGAGGCAGTGCATGCTAGACTTGCTTCATCATTCAGACAGTGATGATATAAGAGGTGTGCAGCGACCTTAACCAAGCATTAACGTCAAGACCATCAACACTGACCACCTTTGTGCTGCTCTCCCTCACACTACCCTCCAGCTAGCTGGATTTTCACACGCCGTCCCTTGATATATTCTTTGACTATCATTCCACTAGTTGCATATTCCTACAATCCCTTCCATTTTCACTAGTACTTCCACACTCCCTTCCACTGCCACTACTGATAAGTTCCACCAGAAGTAATGAATTACGAGTCTTAAACAGCGCCTCAGACTTTTATTATTGTATTTTTTATTAATACATTGGCTGTCTCCCACCAAGGCAGGGTGGCCCGAAAAAGAAAAACTTTCATCATTCACTCCATCACTGTCTCGCCAGAGGCGCACTTACACTACAGTTATAAAACTGCAACATTAACACCCCTTCTTCAGAGTGCAGACACTGTACTTCCCATCTCCAGGACTCAAGTCCAGCCTGCCAGTGTCCCTGAATCCCTTCATAAATGTTACCTTGCTCACATTCCAACAGCGTGTCAAGTCCTAACACGCTCCTATCTAACACGCTCACGCATGTTTGCAGAAGTCCAAGCCCCTCGCACGGAAAACCTCCTTTATTCCCTCACTCCAAGCTTTCCTGGGCCGACCCCTACCCTGCCTTCCCTCCACTACAGATTTATACACTCTCGAAGTCATTCTATTTTACTCCTCCCTTTCTACATGTCCGAACCACCTCAACAACCCCTCCTCAGCTCTCTGGATAATACTTTCGGTAATCCTGCACCTCTTCCCAATTTCCAGACTAAGAATTCTCTGCATTATATTCACACCACACATTGCCCTCAGACACGACATCTCCACTGCCTCCAGCCTTCTCCTCGCTGCAACATTCATCACCTATGCTTCACACCCATATAAGAGTGTTGGTAAAACTATACTCTCATACAGTCCCTTCTTTGCTTCCATGGACAAAGCTCTTTGTATCCACAGGGCTATTTTTGTGATGGGTCGTACAGTTTATCAGGTTTGATCCAAGGAAGGTTGAGGCAACTCTAATTCCTTGGATCAAGAGCCCAATAGAAGGACTGATAAGCATAGGCTGGATGGTTTGTCTATAAAATTTAACTGTAGCCTTAATGATTAGGGTCATTAAGGCTGAACATTGCCTATACACTGCTAATCAACAATACTTTAAGCTCTACTCAAGATAGGAATTACTTTTAGAGTTTCTTTCATCCCTAAAATAAAGAGCTCACTCACTGTAAATTCTAGAAATTTCAAGTATTTATACTAAAACCAAATTTCTAATATTTGCACTAAAACTTTCTATTGTTTAAATATTTCTAGAATTTACACTAAAACTTTGTAGTATTTACACAAAAACTTTCTAGTATTTACATATAAACTTTCTAGTATTTACACTAAAACTTTCTAGTATTTACACTAAAACTTTCTAGTATTTACACTAATCGACACCATGCCCAGCCCTTCTAGGGTAGGGTAGGTGCCTGAGCCCGAGCCTTTAGCTCATAAGACTGTCATTCCCATTAGCCCCCTTGGGGCGGGGATGGCAGACCAGAGAGGCCTAGCTTGTGGCTAGGCCTGGGGACAGTTGGTCCCAAAGATGAGGAGGTGCTTGTGCCTCCTCCCATGGGAGACTTAGGTCTCAGACACTCCCTAAAGAGGGAGCCAAGGCTGGGCCACCACTTGGAAAAGGCCCGGGCCGGGAGAATACCGGCTAATCTTTAATAATAATAATAAATTTACACTAAAACTTTCTAGTATTTACATATAAACTTTCTAGTATTTACATATAAACTTTCTAGTATTTACATATAAACTTTCTAGTATTTACATATAAACTTTCTAGTATTTACATATAAACTTTCTAGTATTTACATATAAACTTTCTAGTATTTACATATAAACTTTCTGGTATTTATCCAGAAACTTTCTAGTATTTACATAAAAACTTTCTAGTATTTACATAAAAACTTTCTGGTATTTACATAAAAACTTTCTAGTATTTACATAAAAACTTTCTAGTATTTACATATAAACTTTCTAGTATTTACATATAAACTTTCTGGTATTTATCCAGAAACTTTCTAGTATTTACATAAAAACTTTCTAGTATTTACATTAAAACTTTCTGGTATTTACACAAAAACTTTCTAGTATTTAGACAAAAACTTTCTAGTATTTACACAAGACTTTGATCAGATATTTCACTATTAGCAACTCACCACAACCCTATTAAGGGGCATCGTTACGTTAGGTTTGGTAAGGTAAGGTAAGGTAAAGTAAGGTAAGGTAAGGTAAAGTAAGGTAAGGTAAGGTAAAGTAAGGTAAGGTAAGGTAAAGTAAGGTAAGGTAAGGTAAAGTAAGGTAAGGTAAGGTAAAGTAAGGTAAGGTAAGGTAAAGTAAGGTAAGGTAAGGTAAAGTAAAGTAAGGTAAGGTAAAGTAAGGTAAGGTAAGGTAAAGTAAAGTAAGGTAAGGTAAAGTAAGGTAAGATTCGTCAGGAAACAGGACAAGTATGCCCTGACGAGGGTCTTACTCATATGATGACCCAAAGCTGGAGCTTTCGATCATCTGACCGATGCCTTCCACTGGCTTACCCCTCCACCTCTTTAAAAATTATGGTTATGATTAAAACCATCTTTTAAATAAAGGCATCACTGACATTTTTCACCAGATCAACCAGCTTGACAGCAGCTTGAGGGGAAAATGCTGTATTATGCTCGACCAAGCTTAACTGTTAACGGGTTGTGTTTCTAACGGGTCATAGAAACCATGACAACACAAACAGCTAAAACATTTACCAGTTATGTGGCCAGTTGAAGTCTGCTTGACCGACTTATAGTAAGTGAAGCCTCTGGATACCGTGTGGAAGGAAGGAAAAGGGGAAGCCCCTCCAAATGAGGGAGAAAACTGAAGTATACCTGGAGAGGGTTTCAGGGGTCAACGACCCCCTCGGCCGGTCTGAGACCAGGCTTCGTGTAGGGAAGAGTTCTCTGAAAGAGATCTGGTTACTTTTCATTTCCTAGGTTTAACTTACTATTTTGTGATACTGTCTTCTACTCAGTAATGCCTGTCCAGTCGTTGCACCGAGGGGAGACAATCGTAATTCATGTAAAATCTAACATAGGAACGTTATAACGACGTTTCGGTCCGTTCACAACTGGGGCGAGAAAAACAGGGTCCGAAACGTTGTCATAAGGTTTCCTTCTTAAGTGGATGGTTCTTAGTGAATTGTTACAGCACGGAATTGTAACATTATATTCTCCAAGTTACAGTCAACATAAGAATATAAGAAAGAAGGAACACTGCAGCAGGGCTACTGGCCCATGCGAGGAAGGTCCAATGCTCTTACCGGCGTAAGCCAATGCCTTGACCTAGTCAGGTCAGGTCACATTCACTTAAGGCAGGAGCATAGCATCTGACCTAGAAGCACAAGCTAATCAGGTCCAACTAAAGGAATACCTCAGTAAAGACTCCCTTGTTGTTCATCTTCTCCACTTCACGAGAGAAAAAATCTCCGGAGAAGTGTACTCACGTAACAAAAGCACGAATGCCATTTAATTCTATTTTTTAACGTAAATACATTGGGATCAGAACGTCACTGTATTCATCATTCTCAGGTGAATATTTGAAAACTGGAACACAAGTTATAGCTGTGAAACCATACCACGGGCGGGATTGAACCCGCAGTCAGTCCCGCCCGTGGTATGGTTTGTTTGCAATCGTGTCATTACGATTTCGTGAGTCATATAGATGTGAGAGTTTTAATAATATAGGAAATTACAATTTTGATTAATACACATACTCAGACAGAGAGTACACACACACACTGACCTGGTGTCTACTCTCCTACAGTTGCACCGTGGGAAGTGACAGGCTTGGTACTGCCAGCCACTGTGGAGGAGGGAGCAATAGTGACGCTCTCGTGCGAGTCTTCCACCAGCATCCCAGCCTCCAACATCACCTGGACCTCTGACGGCATCACCATAGATAGTGCCACCATCACTACCACTAAAGCTGCCTTTGGTGGCACTACCACCAGGTGATTATTATTATTAGTAGTAGTAGTAATACTAGTAGTAATAATAATGGCAGTAGCAGTATTAGTATTAATGGTAATGGTAGTAGTAGTAGTACCATTACTGTCATTATTATTATTATTATTATCCTTATTATTATTATTACTAGTAGTAGTAGTGATATTAATATTATTATTATTATTTACTGGGAAGTACTAAATTTGTAAGGGCTATACGGAAACTGGAGAAAACAAGGTTTGATCCAAGGAAGTGAAGGATGAGGTGGACAGTGTGTTGTACCTCGGATATTATGGGAGGTAAACATAAGATGTGACTTTATTTTTAACACGTTGATCAGTTTATATTTTCTACCCTACCTTAGTTACACTGTCACCCACTTGGATGTCACCCACATGGATGTCACCAACATGGATGTCACCCACATGGATGTCACCCACATGGATGTCACCAACACGGATGTCACCCACACGGGTGCTACCCACATGGATGTTACCCACACGGATGCCACCCACATGGATGTCACCCACATGGATGTCACCCACATGGATGTCACCCACATGGATGTCACCCACATGGATGTCACCCACATGGATGTCACCCACACGGATGTCACCCACATGGATGTCACCCACATGGATGTCACCCACATGGATGTCACCCACATGGATGTCACCCACATGGATGTCACCCACACGGATGTCACCCACATGGATGTCACCCACATGGATGTCACCCACACAGATCCCACCCACACGGATGTCACCCACACGGATGTCACCCACACGGATGTCACCCACATGGATGTCACCCACATGGATGTCACCCACATGGATGTCACCCACACAGATGCCACCCACATGGATGTCACCCACATGGATGTCACCCACACGGATGCCACCCACATGGATGCCCCCACATGGATGCCACCCACATGGATGTCACCCATATGGATGCCACCTACATGGATGCCATCCACATGGATGCCATCCACATGGATGCTATCCACATGGATGACACCCACGTGGGTGCCACCCTCAAGAATGCCACCCCACAAGAATGCCACCCACAAGGATGACACCCACAAGGATATCACCCACATGGATGCCACTCACAACAGTCAGCAACTACCGGTGTATCAGGGCGTGATCAATCAGGTTGTCACTGCTGGCTGCAAATAAACCGATGTAGGAACCACAACCCGGCTGGTCAGACACTGACTTTAGGTGCCTGTTCAGTGCCTTCGAGAAGACAGCCAGGAGTCTATTGGTAATTTTCCTTATGTGTACTGGGTTGCAGATGAACAGTCTTGGGCCCCTGAGACTTACTGTGTTGTCTTTAAGTGTACTCGTGGCGCCTACGCTTTTCATTGGGTGTGGGGGGGGGGAATGTTGCACCGCCTGCCGAATCTTTTGCTTTCGTAGGGAGTTACTTCCGTGTGCAGTTTTATCCAGACGGGTATGTTGAAATAGGATCAGCGTCTCCAACCGACCCGGGATCGAATCTAAGGTATGTCGGTTGTCTACTGATGGCAAGGTCTCCTCTGTACTTTTCCCATGTTTTCTTTTCTCTGTGTTTCGCTTACGTCTTCATGATTGATGATCAGTATGTTTATCACTGTGATGCTCGTTCATGTAATTCATTATTTTTAGTGGGTGGATCCATCTAGCCCTTCTTGTCATTGTGACTGATTTTAGAACCTAAGCAAATGGGTGGGGTTTGAACCCATGGCAAGTTAGTCCTAAAATACACAGGCCAGTGCCAAGTGGTTAGCGCACAGGCCAGTGCCAAGTTATCAGCGCATTGGCCTGGGTTCAAATCCCATCCGTTCCTTGATTTGTTTGCAATTGTGTTATGATTTTGTGAGTTACAATTTGAACATTCTGTTATTCTCGCTCTTTCTATATGATGATTTCCTGGTCCTTCCTTTTTCCTCTACTCTAGCTTCTACTAACCTGCTGAGGGTGGTCGAGTTTCGACTCCTGTCCTTACTTCTTATCTGACAGTGATCGCTTCACTCCCTCCTACGATCCTGCTTCCTATTATATCACTTCTTCTTAAAACTAATTTTGGAATCTGCTTTCAGCATATCTTCAAGATTATTACACTTCCTGTCCACTTTGTACTTGAAGAAATATTTTCTGATATCTTGTAGCTCATTTATATCTCTAATTTTCAACTCTTGTACCCGTTTGCTAACTTTTAGACAGCCTTTCTTTTCCTGTCCATCCTGTCAAATTCTTTTAGTATAATTACTCATTTCTTTCGTGTTCTGTCCTCTACTGTAATCAGGTTCAACTCAGTCTTTTCTTTCGTGGCTCTTTGCTCTCAGTTTCAAGAACTTTTTTCGTTACGAATCTTTGCACTTTCTCTAGTTTATTGACATGCTTTACCAAGTGAGGGTTCTAGTCTGGTATTGCAGATTTTAGTTAATGCCTGACACTGTACACAGAGCTATGAATAATACATGAGATTCCTGGAAGCTTATATTCCATTCACGAAACGCGCATTTCCTGCTAAGGTTATCCTGTTGATGTGTGTTTCTAGTGGTAGCTTGGGTACTGTCCATGTTTACTTAACAGTAAATAGGTACCTGGGTATTAGTGAACTGTTAGTGAAATATACTGATGTAGGATAACACTTTTTTTTATATGGATAAATTTTCAAGGTTCATAGATGTTATCCTACCTCAGCTCATTTTAACACTAGTCATTTCTACACTAGTCACCTAACACCCAGGTACCTACTTACAGAGGCAGCAGATGTAAGAAAACATGCTCAGCGTTTACACCCATGCCATGGATCGAACCACGGATACTCACTATGTGAGCCACGAGACACGGAACACAATTAAGCGATGTAAGAATAATGTTGTCACATGTGTAAGAGAAGATCTTAAATACACATCGTATACAAGAGAATTCCCTAACAACCGCTCAGAGGAGCGACAACTAAAGTCTCTCCTTGTAAGTATCTTGGAAAGACTTAACACAAAAACTTTTCCCTGAAAACATAGACTAGATTTAAACAAGAGGGCAATGTCGACTTTTTTTTTTACCCTCTGAAGAAATGAGAAAATTCGTGTTTTTCTCCTTTGAGCGACGGAAAAAATAATTGTGGGTTGAGATTTTTCTTTGAGTGCCGTTGAACTTTAATGATTAAGACACATGTGCAGCAGTTGGGTATTTTTATTGTTGAAACGTTTCGCCTACACAGTAGACTTCTTCAGTCGAATACAGAGGCAGCAGTAGTATTGAAATAAAGATGGTGTAATCGGTTCATCAGTATCTGAAGTGGTCAGTCCCTCAGCCTGGAGAAGAGTTCAGCTTCACGGAATGAACATTCAACGTCCTGAAGATTTTGCAATGCAGCAGGCCTTCTGGCCCATGCTGGGCAGGTTTTTCTCAAACCCAAACCCACTAACATAAAATATTTCATTAATCCGTTTTCAATGCTATCCAAAGAATAAGCTTTGATAAGCCTGTTAACTTGAGTGTAAGTCCCACTCAAATCCAACCTCTCCCACTCATATATTTATATAATTTAAAGTTACCCAATGATCCTATTAGGCCTAACCCATTTCCAGTGCCACCCAAGGAATACGCATTTGCCACACTGTGGTACAACTTTGCTTTCCAACTTTTCTCCACTGTGTGGAACATTATTGAACAGAGATGACAAGTTTTGAATTTTTAAGGTCTTCTCAAACTTTTCCAATGATAGTTGTGCCAGAGGGCTTGTAGCTTCGTAGTGAGTTTAATTTTCCGTTGAACACTAGCTGTGGTGACTCTGTTGGGTATAATTCCAGCGGTGCATGTGTACATGTTGCCTAGGAGTGCCGTGTCTAATGATCTGGCTTGAAGGAAAGTGTCTTAGGTTGTCTTCTTAAGGTCATCTGGACACACTTCAAGTTAGACTCATGCTCTTGTGGAGAATGGATGTCTAAGGATGGCAACTGGAGGTGACGTGAATCTTGGTAAAAGCATTTCTTGGAAAGTCACGTAAAAAGTTGTGTCTATTTCTGACCGAGAAGATCCAGGTGTTCTCTGTGTGAAGGATCCATTTCTAATGCGGTGGAAAAAGAAATACGAATGCAATGTAACGTAATCCTTTATTGCAACGTTTGGAAACGTTGCTAATAAAAGATCGCAGTCTACTGCATTCGTGTCCATTTTTCCACTAGTACGTGAGCTAGAAACCTCGAAGGTAATAGTCCCAGATAATATCTCTCTGCGGGACGTGAGAGAGGGAGGGGAAAGCACTATGTGAACCACTAGCCCAGTGCCTAACGCGTCGGTCTGGAGTTTCATGACTCTCTGATCGTGGTTCTAACCCCACCTGTAGTATGGTTTGTTTGCAATCGTGTCATTACGATTTCGTGAGTCACTAGCCAAGTCAGTCGACGCTGGGCAAGTACCAGAGTGGGTTCACAAACGACAACCAGCATGGCTTTAGGGATGGTAAATATATTCTTGAAAACCTACTGGAGTTCTATGACAAGGAAACTGAAGTGAGGCGGAAAGAGAGAGAGAGAGAGAGAGAGAGAGAGAGAGAGGGGGGGGAGAACTGAATGTTTCTAAACTGTAATAAAGACTTTGGACGTCGTACCGCCCTAGAGACTAGGACCGAGGCTGCAACAATGAGGAAGGCACTGCAATGATTCAAGCAATGTTTAACATGAAGTAAACAATATGTGATTGCCTGGTAAGTGGTGTTAGAATGGGCACATGTGACGAGTGGGGTTCCACAAGAATCCGTACTAGGACCAGCAATATTTTTTGCATACGCGAACGACGTGACGGAAGGGATAGAGACGCATCCTTCTTCACAGATATCAAACTAATAAGGAGAATACAAACAAACAGGGACCAAGAAAGATTTTACATAGACTTGTATAAGCGAAAGTCTGTAACAAACCACGAAACAGGTGGAGTTTGAACTCATGGCGAATGGAGTTTTACGACTCATTCGCCATGAGTTTAAACCCAATCCGTTCCGTGTTTTTTTTTTAGAGCATCTAGAATTGACCATAGGTAAAACGACACTTGAAAAAACGTTTCAATTTGCCCAGAACTGAAACAAGGGCTTGGTTGTGAGACCAGTGTTATACCACTGTTATACCAATGTTATGTTACCAGTGTTATACCACTGGTCTGCATCTACCAGATAAAAATTCTTCTCTTGTTCAGGTGGTACAACATACAACATTTTGTTCCAGTACTATATCAATAGGTTGGACTTTTAAATTATAATTATTATTGTTATTATTACTGTTATTATTAATATTATTATTACTATTATTATTATTATTATTATTATTATTATTATTATTATTATTATTATTATTATTAATATAAATCCGTGTGGATTATTCAACACAAAAATCAATGAAGTCTTGCAGTTTGTATATATTTTGATGAGTATATCTCTCTTAACGTGTGTATACTGAGAACAAAACAGTGTATGTACACTTGGGTGGGTGTTTGTTATGGTATAAACAAACACTTTAGAGTTTAATTCTAATTGGCTCATTTTCTGGATAAATGTGTTCCGGATTAGTTGGGAACGGATGACGGATGGACTAATTCACCAACTATGCTTCTTTCTCAGCTCAAGGACTGACGAAAACCGCTTTCCTTGGCAGGTCGGAGGTGCAGCTGAGAGCAACGGCGGGGGACAACGGTAAGAAGTTCCTGTGTGAGGCTGACAACGGTCTGGCTCCTCCTGTTCATACCTCACTTACTCTCCATGTGCTGCGTGAGTACCTGTTGTGTTACCTGTTGTTATCTGTTGTTTTGTATGTTGTGTTTCTTGTTGTCTTATCTGCTGTGTTACTTCTTGTGTTACCCGCTGTCTTGTCTGTTTATTATTTGGGTTATCCTCTGTGTAACACAACCTGTGTGTTGTGTTACATGCTGTGCAACACAACATGTGTGTTGTGTTACCTGCTGCGTTACATGCTGTGTAACACAACCCACGTGTTGTGTTACATGCGGTGTTACCTGCTGTTTTATTTAGATTTTTACGTGCTGTGTTGCCTGTTTTGTTATTGTGTTACCTGCTCTCATATAGTGTTACCTGTTGTGTTACTTGCTGCCATATAGTGTTACCTGTTGTGTTACCTGCTGTCATATAGTGATACCTGTTGTGTTACCTGCTGTCATATAGTGTTACCTGTTGTGTTACTTGCTGCCATATAGTGTTACTTGTTGTGTTACTTGCTGTCATATAGTGTTACCTGTCGTGTTACTTGCTGCCATATAGTGTTACCTGTTGTGTTACTTGCTGCCATATAGTGTTACCTGTTGTGTTACTTGCTGTCATATAGTGTTACCTGTTGTGTTACTTGCTGCCATATAGTGTTACCTGTTGTGTTACCTGCTGTCATATAGTGTTATTTGTGTTACTTCTCTAGTGTGTTTCCTGCTGTCATATAGTGTTACCTGTTGTGTTACTTGCTGCAATATAGTGTTACCTGTTGCGTTACCTCCTGCCATATAGTGTTACCTGTTGTGTTACCTGCTGTCGTAGAGTGTTACCTGTTGTGTTACCTGGTGCCATATATTGTGTTACCTGCTGAAATATATTATGTTACCGTTATGTTACCTTCTGTCATATAGAGTATATTATGATACTTGTGTTACCTGCTGTGTTACTTGTTCTGTTTCTGTGGTTCATTCTGAGTTGTCCGTCTTGATATGTTACGTTACCTGCAATGTTATGTTACCAGCAATGTTATGTTACCTGCAATGTTATGTTACCAGCAATGATATGTTACCAGTAATGTTATGTTACCAGCAATGTTATGTTACCAGCAATGTTATGTTACCAGCAATGTTATGTTACCAGCAATGTTATGTTACCTGCAATGTTATGTTACCAGCAATGTTATGTTACCAGCAATGTTATGTTACCAGCAATGTTATGTTACCAGCAATGTTATGTTACCTGCAATGTTATGTTACCAGCAATGTTATGTTACCTGCAATGTTATGTTACCAGCAATGTTACGTTACCTGCAATATTATTTTACCAGCAATGTTATGTTACCAGCAATGTTATGTTACCTGCAATGTTATGTTACCAGCAATGTTATGTTACCTGCAATGATATTTACCAGCAATGTTACGTTACCTGCAATGTTACGTTACCAGCAATGATATGTTACCTGCAATATTATGTTACCTGCAATGTTATGTTACCTGCAATGTTATGTTACCTGTAATGTTATGTTACCAGCAATGTTATGTTACCTGCAATGTTATGTTACCTGTAATGTTATGTTACCTGCAATGTTATGTTACCTGCAATGTTATGTTACCAGCAATGTTATGTTACCAGCAATGTTATGTTACCAGCAATGTTATGTTACCAGCAATGTTATGTTACCAGCAATGTTATGTTACCTGCAATGTTATGTTACCTGCAATGTTATGTTACCAGCAATGTTATGTTACCTGCAATGTTATGTTACCTGCAATGTTATGTTACCTGTAATGTTATGTTACCAGCAATGTTATGTTACCTGCAATGTTACGTTACCAGCAATGTTATGTTACCAGCAATGTTATGTTACCAGCAATATTATGTTACCAGCAATATTATGTTACCTGTAATGTTATGTTACAATGCTATGTTACCTGCAATGCTATGTTACAATGTTATGTTACCAGCAATGTTATGTTATGCTATGTTACCTGCAATGCTATGTTACCAGCAATGTTATGTTACCAGCAATGTTATGTTACCAGCAATGTTATGTTACCAGCAATGTTATGTTACCAGCAATGTTATGTTACCAGCAATGTTATGTTGCAATGTTATGTTACCAGCAATGTTATGTTACCAGCAATGTTATGTTACCAGCAATGTTATGTTACCAATGTTATGTTGCAATGTTACGTTACCAGCAATGTTATGTTACCTGCAATGTTATGTTACCAGCAATGTTATGTTACCTGCAATGTTATGTTACCAGCAATGTTATGTTACCAGCAATGTTATGTTACCAGCAATGTTATGTTACCAGCAATGTTATGTTACCAGCAATGTTATGTTACCAGCAATGTTATGTTACCTGCAATATTATGTTACCAGCAATGTTATGTTACCTGCAATGTTATGTTACCTGCAATGATATGTTACCAGCAATGTTATGTTACCTGCAATGTTATGTTACCTGCAATGTTATGTTACCAGCAATGTTATGTTACCAGCAATGTTATGTTACCAGCAATGTTATGTTACCTGCAATATTATGTTACCAGCAATGTTATGTTACCAGCAATGTTATGTTACCAGCAATATTATGTTACCAGCAATGTTATGTTACCAGCAATGTTATGTTACCAGCAATATTATGTTACCTGCAATATTATGTTACCAGCAATGTTATGTTACCTGCAATATTATGTTACCAGCAATATTATGTTACCTGCAATGCTATGTTACCTGCAATGTTATGTTACCAGCAATGTTATGTTACCAGCAATGCTATGTTACCTGCAATGCTATGTTACCTGCAATGTTATGTTACCAGCAATGTTATGTTACCAGCAATGTTATGTTACCAACAATGTTATGTTACCTGCAATGTTATGTTACCAGCAATGTTATGTTACCAACAATGTTATGTTACCAACAATGTTATGTTACCTGCAATGTTATGTTACCAACAATGTTATGTTTCCTGCAATGTTACGTTACCTGTAATGTTATGTTACCTGCAGTGTTACGTTACCTGTAATGTTATGTTACCTGCAATGTTACGTTACCTGTAATGTTATGTTTCCTGCAGTGTTATGTTACTTGCAGTGCTTCCAGCTGTGTTACTGGCTGTGTTTACTTCTTGTGATGCTTTAGAAAAACACGTAAGCAAACACTAAACAACGTTTCGGTCCTGGGACCTTGATCACATCTAACATACCTACGTATGTTAGAAGTGATCAAGATCCCAGGACCGAAACGTTATCTAATAAACATGTCCTAGTGTTTGCTTAGTTTTTTTTTTAACCAACTTGTCGGTATTTATTAAGAAAGGTTTATACCACTTTCGGCGTTACCTACTGAATGTGTGTCGCTCGTGTACCTACTGACTTCCTAAGCACCATGAAAGACCTAACGAAGGTTTCTTCCTCCGCGTTATTTGTTGTATGCTTCAGACATACAAGTTTTAGTAAAGAAAACGGATTGTTTATTGTATAGCAAGCAGACAACTTTTATTGTAGCAAACAGGCCACTTACTGATAAGTGCAACAGTACGGTATCGTTATTATGAAACATTTCGCCTACACAGTAGGCTTCTTAAGCCGAGTACAAAGGCAGCAGAGGCAGCAGAGGCAGCAGAGGCAGCAGAGGCAGCAGAGGCGGCAGAGATGTAAGGACAAGGTAATCAGTCCATCAATCTTTTCAAGATTGATGGGCTGATTACATCAATTCAAGGCTGAGGGACTGATTACCTCAAACTCCTCCTGTTCTTCACCATTCTCCTTTGTATGGATTGATGAAGCCACTGTGTGGCGAAACGTTTCCTCATTAAAGATACCCAAGTATTGCACATGTGTCTAATTTATCGACTTAAGAACATAAGAACATAAGAACGAAGGAACACTGCAGAAGGCCTACTGGCCCATGCGAGGCAGGTCCAAGTCTCCTACCGGCTTAAGCCAATGCACCCAACCTAGTCAGGTCAGGTCACATTGACTTAAGGGAGGAACACGGCAACCGACCTGGTAGCACAAGCTATCAGGTCTAACTCACACCCACCCACATCCACTCATGTATTTATCCAACCTATTTTTAAAGCTACACAACGTTCTGGCCTCTATAACGGTACTTGGGAGTTTGTTCCACTCATCCACAACTCTATTACCAAACCAGTACTTTCCTATATCCTTCCTGAATCTGAATTTTTCCAACTTAAAACCATTGCTGCGAGTCCTGTCTAGGCTAGATATTTTCAGCACACTATTTATATCCCCTTTATTTATTCCTGTCTTCCATTTATACACCTCAATCATATCCCCCCTAATTCTACGTCTTTCTAGAGAGTGCAGATTCAGGGCCCTTAGTCTATCCTCATAGGGAAGGTTTCTGATACATGGGATCAACTTTGTCATCCTCCTTTGTACATTTTCCAGAGAATTTATATCCATTCTGTAATAAGGTGACCAAAACTGTGCAGCATAATCTAAATGAGGCCTAACCAAGGATGTATAGAGTTGAAGAACAACCTGAGGACTCCTATTATTTATGCTTCTTGATATGAAGCCAAGGATTCTATTAGCTTTATTGCGAACACTTATGCACTGTTGTCTTGGTTTCAGATTACTGCTAACCAGAACTCCTAAATCTTTTTCGCAATCCGTAATATTAAGATCTACATTATTTAGTTTATATGTGGCATGGTTATTGTCCTGTCCAACATTTAGAACTTTGCATTTGTCTATATTAAACTGCATCTGCCACTTCTCCGACCACTGCATCAGTCTATTCAAATCTTCCTGGAGTGCTCGAATGTCCTCGTCAGAATGAATTCGACGGCCTATTTTGGTGTCATCGGCAAACTTGCCGATGTCGCTCTTTATGCCCTCATCTATGTCGTTTATGTAGATTGTGAACAGCAGGGGGCCCAACACTGACCCCTGTGGAACACCGCTCGTGACACTTCCCCACTCTGATTTCTCCCCATTTATGCAAACTCTCTGCTGCCTATTTGTCAACCATGCCTCTATCCAGGAAAAAATTTCTCCTCCTATTCCATGTGCTTTAATTTTCCTCAATAGTCTCTGATGTGGGACCCTGTCAAAAGCCTTACTGAAGTCCATATACACAATATCATATTCATTACCATGATCTACCTCCTCAAATACCTTAGTGAAAAAAGTTAATAAATTCGTAAGGCAGGAACGCCCCTTTGTAAAACCATGCTGAGATTCGTTGATTAATTTATGCTTTTCAAGGTGGCTACGAACTGCCTCGGCAATTATTGATTCCATAAATTTTCCCACTATGGAGGTTAGGCTTATTGGTCTATAGTTCGAAGCTAAGGACCTGTCACCTGTTTTGAAAATAGGTATCACATTTGCCATTTTCCACTTATCTGGCACCATGCCAGTTTGTAGTGATATGTTGAAAAGATTAGCCAAAGGTGTGCTAAGCTCCTCTTTACATTCCTTTAGAACCCTTGCATACAGTTCATCAGGGCCTGGGGATTTGTTAGGTTTTAATTTATCTATTTGCCTAAGGACCATGTCACTAGTGACCCTAATAGTGCACAGTTTATTATCGTCCTGTTCTACATAATTTATCATTACTGGAATATCGCTGGTATCCTCCTGTGTAAAAACTGAGAGGAAGTATGTGTTAAAAATTCTACACATTTCCTTATCACTGTCAGTGAGCTGACCCGAGGAACTTTTGAGTGGGCCTATCTTGTCCCTGATCTTACTTCTGTATACCTGAAAGAATCCTTTTGGGTTAGTCTTCGATTCTCTTGCAACTTTAACCTCATAATCTCTTTTTGCTTTTCTAATTCCCTTTTTTATTTCTCTCTTTAACTGAATATATCGATTTCTCAATTGCCCCTCTCCTCTTTTGATTTGCCTATATATGCCTCTCTTTTGACCAATCAGATATTTTAATCTATTGTTCATCCATTTAGGATCATTTTTGTTTGATCTGATTTCCCTATTTGGAACATAATTTGACTGAGCAGCTAGAACTATGCCCTGGAAAGCATCATATCGGCAACCATCACCACCTACCTGACCCTTAGTCAGGTCATTCCAGTTCAGCCCACCTAAGTAATTTTTCAGTCCTATGAAATCAGCCAAGCGAAAGTCAGGGACGGAGACTTGATTGCCATTATTAGGGGAATTCCATGATATATTAAAACTGAGTGATTTGTGATCACTTTCCCCAAGCTCATCATTAACCTCAAGATTATTAATTAGTGTTTCCCTACTGGCAAGAACCAAGTCAAGGAGGTTATTTCCCCTAGTTGGCTCTGTCACAAACTGTTTTAAAAAACAATCCTGGATCGTATCAAGAAAGTCACCCGACTCTAAATTTCCTGTCAAATTGCTCCAGTCAATCTGTCTATAGTTGAAATCTCCCATTAGCACAACATTTTCGTATGTAGATGCCTTACGAATTTCGTCCCATAGAAGTTTACTGCACTCCCTATCAAGATTTGGGGCCCTGTAAATCACACCCAAAATTAGTTTTTCTCGGCCCTCGAGAAGCTGTAACCAAACAGATTCAGTGGCTGACGCTTCTAATTTAATATCTTGTCTAACACAACAATTTAAATTGTCTCTGACATACATCGCTACTCCACCACCTTTCCTGTTGACCCTGTCAGTGTGGAATAATTTATAGCCTTGTATGTGACATTCAGAGGGCATCTCTCTATCTTTCAGATTGAGCCAGGTCTCTGTTATAGCAATAATATCTATGTTTCCTGCACTTGCAATTAATCTTAGCTCATCTATCTTATTTCTTACACTCCTGCTATTAGTATAGTAAACCTTAAGGGAGCTAGTCCCTTGCTGCCCACTGCTGTCCCCCTTTGTTTGCTGACCTGATCTATTGTCTTTATTTATAACTTCATGCTGAATGCCTTTTATACATTTTCTGTTTCCAACCCAAGTGTTGCAACCTGCTTGTTTCCCACACACACCCATACCTCTATCTTCCATCAGTTTAAAATCATAGGCATTTCACCAATGGCCTTCTCAATCGAGTCTGCAAGTGCTACCACCCCAGCCCCAGAGAGATGTACCCCATCCCTTGCATACATATCATGTTTGCCATAAAAGTTGTTCCAGTTGTCAATGAATGGGACTGCAAGTTCCTTGCAGTATCTGTCTAGCCAGCAATTTACACCAATTGCCCTAGACAACCATTCATTTCCTACTCCCCTTCTAGGCAAGATGCTACATATGATTGGGATCCCTCCCTTAGACTTAATGAAATCTATAGCTGACCTGTACTTATCTAGCAGCTCTTCTCTCCTACCCTTCCCAATATCATTTCCACCAGCACTGAGACAGATAATGGGCTTGCTCCCATTACCTGACATGATATTATCCAGCCTGTTGACAATGTCCCCAACACCAGCTCCAGGGAAGCACACTCTATCTCTCATCTTCTTATTCCTATTACAAAAAGCACGGTCAATGTATCTTACCTGAGAGTCACCAACCACAAGAATGCGCTTACCTCCATTAGCAGGGGCAGTAGTACCCTTACCTTCACTGGCCACTGAAGTACATTCATCCTGAAGAACAGAGAAGCGATTTCCTACCTTCAGATCTTCACTCTTAACTTTCCTTACTCTGATGCGCCTTCCATTACTGTGAACTACTCGCCACTTGTAGCAGGTGCTGGGCTGCACCTCATTGCTGGTAGCCGTTGCTGCCTCCCCAACTACAGCCTCCTCACAGCGAGAGACAGACTGCACCTCGCTGCTAGAAGCCTCATTCCCCACAACTCCAGCCACCTCACACTCTCTCCCAGACCCATTGAAGTGGTCCTTCAGCCTCCTAATCTCCTCCTGGAGAAGCAAGACCTCCTCCTTCAACTCTCCAACCTCAATTTTTAAAACACTGCAGAAGCAAGCCATGCTTTGTAACCGTCCACACTAATCCCCAAAGCAGCTCAGGGTCTGTGACCTCACGTGACGACTGACCACTGAGTACTGACGACTGACCACTGAGTACTGTGTTACTGAGTTACTGTGTAAAAACTGAGAGGAAGTATGTGTTAAAAATTCTACACATTTCCTTATCACTGTCAGTGAGCTGACCCGAGGAACTTTTGAGTGGGCCTATCTTGTCCCTGATCTTACTTCTGTATACCTGAAAGAATCCTTTTGGGTTAGTCGGTTCTCTGAACCATTCATCTACATAGGCTGATGAAGTCTACTGTGTAGGCAAAAAATTTTGAGAAAAAAGTTACATAACTGTCGCATATGTATCTAACTTATCAACTGGTAGGTATTGTATACTGTTATCGTATTCACATACCACTTATTGAAGAACAAATGAACTCTGTATAGTGTAGCCAAGACAATCATTTTGGTGCAGTAAATTAACCATTTATATTATTCATTATGGCATTCTTATCCTCACCTCACTTGTGTTGTCTGAAATACCATCAACACAACATGAATGGCATACAATATCTGCAAGACGAAGAATTATAATCTTGCAATATCTGGGTATATAATTCTTCACCATGGTATAAACCTTGGTAATAAATACCGACAAGTTGGTTTAGAAAGACACGTAAGCAAACACTATAACATATTTATTAGAAAACGTTTCGGTCCTGGGACCTTGATCAAGGTCCCAGGACCGAAACGTTTTCTAATAAATATGTTATAGTGTTTGCTTACGTGTCTTTCTAAACCAATTCTTCACCATAAACACTTATAAAGCATTAGACATATGTGCAACATCTGGCTGTTTTTATTGTTAACGTCTACAGTAAAGATGTTAAATTAGACACATGTGCAACTCTTGGGTATCTTTATTGAGGAAACGTTTCGCCACACAGTGGCTTCATCAGTCCATACAAAGGAGAATGGTAAAGAACAGGAGGAGTTCGAGATAACCAGTCCCTAAGCCTTGAGTCTCCACTGTGTGGCGAAACGTTTCCTCATTAAAGATACCCAAATGTTGCACATATGTCTAATTTATCAACAGATCTGGGGATGCTGCAGTTAGTAATGGGTTAGATGTTAAGGTATCTGCTGCAGGAAATGTATCCGGCCATCAGCACTTAAGGTTAAGAATCCTCGGTCACACACGGCGACCTTAACGCTTACAGAATTAAAGATAGAAATACAACATCGCGTGAGACTAATTTCCATAGAGAAAGAGAGATGTTAGTTTATTTGTTAAGGGAAGAGGAGGAAGGGGAGGTGTAGTAGGGAGAGGGGGAGGGGGAGGGGGAGGGGAAGGGGGAGGGGGAGGGGGAAGGGGAAAGGGAAGGGGAAGGGTGGTGGGATTCTGAGAAGAGGATAAATAATATCAAAGGGGATGTTTATTATAGTCAAGAGGATGTTTATTATGGTCAAAATGTTTATTATCAAGAGGATGCTAATCGTCAATGTGTTTATCAAGAGAATGTTTATTATCGTCACGAGGATGTTTATTATCAAGAGAATGTTTATTATCGTCACGAGGATGTTTATTATCAAGAGAATGTTTATCGTCACGAGGATGTTTATTATCAAGAGAATGTTTATTATCGTCACGAGGATGTTTATTATCAAGAGGATGTTTATCAAGAGGATGTTTATTATCGTCACGAGGATGTTTATCAAGAGGATGTTTATTATCAAGAGGATGTTTATTATCGTCACGAGGATGTTTATCAAGAGGATGTTTATTATCAAGAGGATGTTTATTATCAAGAGGATGTTTATTATCAAGAGGATGTTTATTATCAAGAGGATGTTTATCATCAAGAGGATGTTTATCAAGAGGATGTTTATTATCAAGAGGATGTTTATCATCAAGAGGATGTTTATTATCAAGAGGATGTTTATTATCAAGAGGATGTTTATTATCAAGAGGATGTTTATCATCAAGAGGATGTTTATTATCAAGAGGATGTTTATCATCAAGAGGATGTTTATTATCAAGAGGATGTTTATTATCAAGAGGATGTTTATCATCAAGAGGATGTTTATTATCAAGAGGATGTTTATCATCAAGAGGATGTTTATCATCAAGAGGATGTTTATTATCAAGAGGATGTTTATTATCGGCACGAGGATGTTTATCAAGTGGATGTTTATTATCGGCACGAGGATGTTTATCGTCACGAGGATGTTTATTATCAAGAGGATGTTTATCATCAAGAGGATGTTTATTATCAAGAGGATGTTTATTATCAAGAGGATGTTTATCATCAAGAGGATGTTTATTATCAAGAGGATGTTTATTATCAAGAGGATGTTTATCATCAAGAGGATGTTTATCATCAAGAGGATGTTTATCATCAAGAGGATGTTTATTATCAAGAGGATGTTTATTATCAAGAGGATGTTTATTATCAAGAGGATGTTTATCATCAAGAGGATGTTTATCATCAAGAGGATGTTTATCAAGAGGATGTTTATCATCAAGAGGATGTTTATCATCAAGATGTTTATTATCAAGAGGATGTTTATCATCAAGAGGATGTTTATTATCAAGAGGATGTTTATTATCGGCACGAGGATGTTTATCAAGTGGATGTTTATTATCAAGAGGATGTTTATTATCGGCACGAGGATGTTTATCGTCACGAGGATGTTTATTATCAAGAGGATGTTTATTATCGACACGAGGATGTTTATCGTCACAAGGATGTTTATTATCGTTAAGACAATGTTTATTACCATGTTTGCTGAACGTTTCTGCTGTCATTCCTGGTTTCGTTCATTACTAAGCTGCATCGAGTCACTAAGCAACGTTTCTCTCATCACAGGGCGAAACTTTGCCAGAGGAAAAGTTTGTTCTTTATTATCTGCCTTCTGTCCCACACTTGCTCCTCTACGTCTCTAATTGTTATAGATTATTTTTTTTTCTCCCACGGTACTCGGCCTTTTAATAATGCATTTCTGAATACCTTCTTAAGTAGTTTAATTTTGACCTAAACAAACGTCGTTTCCCCCAGAGAAACAACAGAACTGTTACTGTTTGACTTAATGACTCACACCCCTTTCCTTCACCGTTTTACTCTCTTCTTTCACCTCTTACCTTCTCTTAATGCCACTATATTTACATCTTACAGTTTACCAAAAGTTAGGCAGGAAATTTTACCCTCTTTTTCTACTCTTTTTCATTATTTACAAGTCTTTATCATTCTTTTTTTATCGCACTAGCCTTTTCTTTTGTCATTTATATCGACCATACACAAATAACCCGCACATAAAAGACAGAAGCTTACGACGACGTTTCGGTCCGACTTGGACCATTGACAAAGTCACACTAACAGAGGTGGAGCAGGACGGCTATATATAGGCAGAAAGAGGTGGAGGTAGTAGTAGTAGTAGTAGTAGTACAAGAATTGTATATAATACCGACAGGATGAAATGACACATGCACAACACCCGGTGGGGATGCCCGGGTGTTGTGCATGTGTCATTTCATCCTGTCGGTATTATATACAATTCTTGTACTACTACTACTACTACTACTACCACTACTACTACCTCCACCTCTTCCTCCCTATATATAGCCGTCCTGCTCCACCTCTGTTAGTGTGACTTTGTCATTGGTCCAAGTCGGACCGAAACGTCGTCGTAAGCTTCTGTCTTTTATGTGCGGGTTATTTGTGTATCGTTCCAGTCACGGTATTGTGCCTTTTTGTTATTTATATCGACCATTTTCTTTCGTCATTTATTGGCAATTTTCTTTCAGTTATGGTAATGGTTCACTGTCATTTTTATTCCTAGTTTTTCTCCTTTTCTTGTAGTTTCATTTTTATTCCTCAAAATTTCTTTCAAAGCTGAAGTAAACGATTGTTTAATACGAATTATTATTTCTATTATTATTATGATGATTATTATTATTGGGGAAGAATAAAATGTCACAATACCGTGGCTGGAACGATGCACAAACAACCCACACTTTGGAGAGAAACGTATGACGACGTTTCGGTCGGGTTATTGTTTTCTAGAGGAAGTGCAAACTACCGAAGAATGAGGAATGAAGAGTGGGAGGCAGTTTGACCTAAGAAAGTGGAGGGTTGCTCCAGTTTCCTGGATTAAGAACCATCGTTATGCGAATATCCTGCTTTGTCTTGGTTAATCCTTTGAATGATCTAGCTTCTAATGAAGCTATCTCTCACTCTCTCTCTATCTCTCTCTCTCTCTCTCTCTCTCTCTTTCTCTCTCTCTCTCTCACTCTCTGCTTAAGACCACAACATATCAAGCAAATGTTCAAACCATCACATAGGAAATGCTTCAGTGAGCTCACTGTCTCAGTTCCCCAGATCTGCCAATGTGTGTCTGGCTTGCGGTGTCCCTGAGAATATTTGGTCCCTTTTTCGACGCATCACCGTGCCCTAAGGGAAAAAAAATATGCAGGAATCAACCCCATTGTTGTTGGCAGTATCCTCCGACGTCTTGTTGTCAGGGTTGCCGTGAGGACTAAGTCATGATGCAGCTGCAATGGCTAAATTAATTCATCTTAGTTTTTGAGATTCAACATGGCTTTGAGGCAGCTGCCCACCCAAAACCGGCGCGATTTTACTAATTTAGCAGAATAAAAAGACCTGGTTGAACTGGACTCTGTCACTGCTATACACTTGGTCAAAGGAGATACTATACTCTGTGCAGTTTATCAGTATTCGTCCAATCGGGTTACAGTGGTATTTCAAAACTCCTATTGTACACCTCGTGTGGAGGTGTACATTAGAAGTTTCAAGGTACCACTGTTTCTGTTTCGAGGTACAACTGTTTATGTTTTCAGGTACCACTCTGTTTGTACCTGGTAATTAAAGAAGTCACACTGCCTGGTTCTTGGAGGATGGCGATCTGCAGAGCCTCTCTCCGAGGACATTGAGAAAATAAAGTTTTGGGAGAAAATCTACGATTATCTTTAAACCTTACCAAATGGGAAATAATTTCTTGCAGCTGACAGATCACTGACTTTTTGCCATGCCAGGAGCGCAAGTCATTGATCCAGTCGACAGCAGTCTCCTTGGCCCTCTGCTTCGTTCCACCAACCGATCTGGTTCTCGAAAAAAAATTCTGTCCTCAGGAGGAAAGAAGGTCGGATTGGAGACATTGCTTTATATCTGGAGAGCATACCTGGAGAGGGTTTCAGGGGTCAACGCCCCCGCGGTCTGGCCTGAGACCAGGCCTCACCAAATGCTCCTACCATGAAAAATCCTGACACCTTTCAAAAGTCCATATTAGAGTTCTGCATCTTTCCCTAGAAGACAGAGGTTGCAAGCCACTGTCTATCAGACTTAGTGGATTGGAAATATATACAGCCTCCCAAATCGCCCTGCCAGTCTTCTAATTATCCTCCAAGGCATCAAACGAATGAGAAAAACAATTTCTTCCAGACGACCTGCGTGTTGTAGCACTAGAGGTAATGGCTCTTTACTAGGGCCATTACCTCTAGGGCCATTACTTCTAGGGCCATTACTTCTAGGGCCATTATCTCTTGGACCATTACCTCTAGGGCCATTACCTCTAGGGCCATTATCAATAAGGTTTACATGGACTCAACTGTTAAAAATCCAAGACATGCAAGACACAAGGGAGTCCAAATCATCAAGATGAGTCTCGTTACGTCTGAGTACCAGGCTAGAAAATAACCCGGTGAACCCCAATAATCCGCTAACAGCCTAGATGGGATGGCACACTGTTGCTGGAAAATATGGCATATTACTAGAGTGGGACTATACCTGACTATCCACTTTGGCTGATACCTACATCCCTCACAGAGAGACGCTGCCAGTCACAGGGAAGAATTCAAACTAAACAATAACAGGAACTAGAATCATCAGTACCAATTTGTTCCAGTAGTATCAGGGATCTTGGGACTGCTGGGAAAACGTGAAGGAGGCTTCTTCAGGGAAGTAGGTTCCAGGCTTAACGACACCACTAGGGATATAAGAACTGCCACCTCCCTATTCCAGTGTGTAAGTGAGACCGTCCATAGGGAATATGTCTGCTGCTGCAGTCTGAGGAGCTGAAGGAAATTCATTATATATATATATATATATATATATATATATATATATATATATATATATATATATATATATATATATATATAACAACACTGCGACTAGCCAATGATTCGAACCCATGTCGTTTTGGCCCACCTCATGGAAAGTGAAAATCACACATGACGGTCTAACCCACTGAACCGCGCAATCCTACAAGAATAAGACATCCAGCAGAGCTAGGTGTTTTTACCGTCATCCAAGGACATACGGTGGTGTGGGTGCCTTTCAGCTAATTTTATTCTACTTCCCGTTTGGTGTACTAGCCTCCACAAGCAGTGTATATATATAATTGCGTGGTCCTGTGGGTTAGAGCGTCATGTGTGATTTTCGCTCACCATGAGGGGGGCCAAGGCAGCATGGGTTCGACTCCTTGGCTAGTCGCAGTGCCATTGGTCAATACCTCTCGTTCGTGGGCACAATAACATTATATATATATATATATATATATATATATATATATATATATATATATATATATATATATATATATATATATATATATATATATATACAATAAGTTCACAGTAAACAGGTGATTTTAAAATATGCAAAACAACCACTGTGAAAGAGTAGTGAAATTCTAAGCGTTTTCGTGATTACTCACATTGTCAAGGAACTTCCTTGACAATGTGAGTAGTCACGAAAGCGCTTGGAATTTCAATTTCACTACTCTTTCACAGTGGTTGTTTTGCATATATATATTATATATATATATATATATATATATATATATATATATATATATATATATATATATATATATATATATATATATATATATATATAGGGTAGGGGGTGTGTGGACCAGGTGTTTACAGTGAAACATATAAGTGAACAGTATTTAGATAAGGCTAAAGAGGTCTTTGTGGCATTTATGGATTTGGAAAAGGCGTATGACAGGGTGGATAGGGGGCAATGTGGCAGATGTTGCAAGTGTATGGTGTAGGAGGTAGGTTACTGAAAGCAGTGAAGAGTTTTTACGAGGATAGTGAGGCTCAAGTTAGAGTATGTAGGAAAGAGGGAAATTATTTCCCAGTAAAAGTAGGCCTTAGACAAGGATGTGTGATGTCACCGTGGTTGTTTAATATATTTATAGATGGGGTTGTAAGAGAAGTAAATGACAAGAGGCGTGGAGTTAAAAGATAAAGAATCACACACAAAGTGGGAGTTGTCACAGCTGCTCTTTGCTGATGACACTGTGCTCTTGGGAGATTCTGAAGAGAAGTTGCAGAGATTGGTGGATGAATTTGGTAGGGTGTGCAAAAGAAGAAAATTAAAGGTGAATACAGGAAAGAGTAAGGTTATGAGGATAACAAAAAGATTAGGTGATGAAAGATTGAATATCAGATTGGAGGGAGAGAGTATGGAGGAGGTGAATGTATTCAGATATTTGGGAGTGGACGTGTCAGCGGATGGGTCTATGAAAGATGAGGTGAATCATAGAATTGATGAGGGAAAAAGAGTGAATGGTGCACTTAGGAGTCTGTGGAGACAAAGAACTTTGTCCTTGGAGGCAAAGAGGGGAATGTATGAGAGTATAGTTTTACCAACGCTCTTATATGGGTGTGAAGCATGGGTGATGAATGTTGCAGCGAGGAGAAGGCTGGAGGCAGTGGAGATGTCATGTCTGAGGGCAATGTGTGGTGTGAATATAATGCAGAGAATTCGTAGTTTGGAAGTTAGGATGAGGTGCGGGATTACCAAAACTGTTGTCCAGAGGGCTGAGGAGGGGTTGTTGAGGTGGTTCGGACATGTGGAGAGAATGGAGCGAAACAGAATAACTTCAAGAGTGTATCAGTCTGTAGTGGAAGGAAGGCGGGGTAGGGGTCGGCCTAGGAAAGGTTGGAGGGAGGGGGTAAAGGAGGTTTTGTGTGCGAGGGGCTTGGACTTCCAGCAGGCATGCGTGAGCGTGTTTGATAGGAGTGAATGGAGACAAATGGTTTTTAATACATGACGTGCTGTTGGAGTGTGAGCAAAGTAACATTTATGAAGGGGTTCAGGGAAACCGGCAGGCCGGACTTGAGTCCTGGAGATGGGAAGTACAGTGCCTGCACTCTGAAGGAGGGGTGTTAATGTTGCAGTTTAAAAACTGTAGTGTAAAGCACCCTTCTGGCAAGACAGTGATGGAGTGAATGATGGTGAAAGTTTTTCTTTTTCGGGCCACCCTGCCTTGGTGGGAATCGGCCAGTGTGATAATAAAAATAAAATAATATATATATATGAGAGAGACAGAGAGAGAGAGAGAGAGAGAGAGAGAGAGAGAGAGAGAGAGAGAAAGAGCGAGAGAGAGAGAGAGAGAGAGAGAGAGAGAGAGAGAACATAAGAACATATGAAAGGAGGAACACTGCAGGAGGCCTGCTGGCCCATACTAGGCAGGTCCTTTACAATTCATCCCACTAACAAAACATTTGCCCAACCCAATTTTCAATGCCACCCAAGAAATAAGCTCTGATGTGAAAGTCCCACTCAAATCCAACCCCTCCCACTCATGTACTTATCCAACCTAGATTTGAAACTACCCAAAGTCCCAGCCTCAATAACCCAACTAGGTAGACTGTTCCACTCATCAACTACCCTATTTCCAAACCAATACTTTCCTATGTCCTTTCTAAATCTAAACTTATCTAATTTAAATCCATTACTGCGCGTTCTCTCTTGGAGAGACATCCTCAAGACCTTATTAATATCCCCTTTATTAATACCTATCTTCCACTTATACACTTCGATCAGGTCTCCCCTCATTCTTCGTCTAACAAGTGAATGTAACTTAAGAGTCTTCAATCTTTCTTCATAAGGAAGATTTCTGATGCTATGTATTAATTTAGTCATCCTACGCTGAATGTCTTCTAACGAATTTATGTCCATTTTGTAATACGGAGACCAGAACTGAGCTGCATAATCAAGGTGAGGCCTTACTAATGATGTATAAAGCTGCAGTATGACCTCTGGACTTCTGTTGCTTACACTTCTTGATATAAATCCCAGTAATCTATTTGCCTTATTACGTACGCTTAGGCAATGCTGTCTTGGTTTAAGGTTGCTGCTCACCATAACCCCCAAGTCCTTTTCGCAATCTGTATGGCTAAGTTCTACATCATTTAATTTATAAGTACTAGGGTTATGGGCACTCCCAAGCTTCAGAACCTTGCATTTATCTACATTGAACTGCATCTGCCACTTTTCTGACCAAGAATAGAGTTTGTTTAAATCCTCCTGAAGTTCCCTAACATCTACGTTTGAATCAATTATCCTACCTATCTTTGTGTCATCGGCGAATTTGCTCATATCACTAGTAATTCCCTCATCAAGATCATTGATATATATTATAAACAACAACGGGCCCAAGACTGATCCCTGTGGAACGCCACTTGTTACAGATCCCCACTCGGATTTAACCCCATTTATGGACACTCTCTGCTTCCTGTCAGTGAGCCATGACTCGATCCACGAGAGCACTTTTCCCCCAATGCCATGAGCTGCCACTTTCTTTAACAGTCTATGGTGCGGAACTCTATCAAAAGCCTTACTAAAATCTAAGTAAATAATATCAAATTCTTTATTGTGGTCAACAGCCTCAAAAGCTTTACTGAAGAAAGTTAATAAATTAGTTAGACAAGACCGGCCTCTTGTGAATCCATGCTGAGTATCATTAATCAAGCTATGCTTATCGAGATGGCTTCTTATAATCTCAGCTATAATTGACTCTAGTAATTTGCCTACAATTGAGGTCAGGCTTATTGGGCGGTAATTTGACGATAACGACTTGTCCCCTGTTTTAAAAATAGGAGTTACATTAGCCATCTTCCACATATCAGACACTACACCTGTTTGAAGAGATAAATTAAAAATATTAGTTAATGGTTCACAGAGTTCCATTTTGCATTCCTTAAGAACCCTTGAAAAAACCTCATCAGGACCCGGCGACTTATTTTGCTTCAGTCTGTCTATCTGCCTCACAACCATCTCACTAGTGACTGTGATGTTACATAATTTATCTTCTTCTAGCCCACTGTAAAAATTAATTACTGGAATATTGTTAGTGTCTTCCTGTGTAAAAACTGAGAGAAAATAATTATTTAAAATCAAGCACATTTCATTATCATTGTCAGTAAGGTGCCCATAGTTATTTTTAAGGGGACCTATCTTATCTCTAACTTTTGTTCTATAGACCTGGAAAAAACTTTTTGGGTTAGTTTTAGAATCCCTAGCAACTTTAATTTCATAGTCCCTTTTAGCTTTTCTTATCCCCTTTTTAATGTCCCTCTTAATGTCAATATACTGATTCATAAGATGACCCTCACCTCTTTTGATACGCCTATAAATTCCTTTCATATGCCCTAGTAGATATTTGAGCCTATTATTCATCCATTTTGGGTCATTTCTATTTGATCTAATTTCTTTATATGGGATAAACGCTCTTTGAGCAGCATGTATAGTGTTCAGAAAACTGTCATATTGATAGCTCTCTTCGTTACCCCAGTCAACAGATGATAAGTGTTCTCTAAGCCCATCGTAATCTGCTAAGCGAAAATCTGGGACTGTTACTGAGTTATCGCTACTATCATACTTCCATTCAATGCTAAATGTAATTGATTTGTGGTCGCTAGCACCCAGTTCCTCTGAAATTTCTAAATTATTAACAAGGGATTCATTGTTTGCCATAACTAAGTCAAGCAGGTTATTTCCCCTTGTAGGTTCTGTCACAAACTGCTTCAAAAAACAGACAGGGAGAGAGACAGACAGGGAGAGGGACAGACAGACAGAAAAAGACAGAGGCGAACTTAGAAGCTAAGCTTAAACATTTCTCTAAAAATAAAAAAAATACTGAAAATTCTCTTTTCCATTGTGAAAAGTCAGCTTATGACGCCTCTTTGACGCTTAAAAACAAGAGCTTTTAGCGAGGTAAAGAGTCACGTGATGATGGGTGAAACTTAATGGACCAGCAGCAGCAGCAGCAGCAACAGCAACAGCAGCAACAGCAACAGCAGCAGCAACAGCAGCAGCAGCAACAGCAGCAACAGCAACAGCAGCAGCAGCAGCAGCAGAAACAGCAGCAGCAGCAGCAACAGCAGCAGCAACAGCAGCAGCAGCAGAAACAGCAGCAACAACAGCAACAGCAGCAGCAGCAGAAACAGCAGCAGCAGCAGCAGTAGCAACAACAGCAGCAGCAACAACAGCAGCAGCAGCAGCAACAACAGCAGCAACAGCAACAGCAGCAGCAACAGCAGCAGCAGCAACAGCAGCAGCAACAGCAGCAGCAACAGCAACAACAGCAGAAGCAGCAACAGCCGCAGCAGCAGCAGCACCAGCACCAGCAACAGCAGCAACAACAGCAACAGCAGCAGCAGCAACAACAGCAGCAACAGCAGCAGCAACAGCAGCAACAGCAGCAGTAGTAGCAGCAGCAGCAGCAGCAGCAACAGCAGCAGCAGCAGCAGCAGAAACAGCAGCAGCAGCAGCAGCAACAGCAGCAACAGCAGCAACAGCAACAGCAGCAGAAACAGCAGCAGGAGCAGCAACAACAGCAACAACAGCAGAAACAGCAGGAACAGCAGCTGCAGCAGCAGCAACAGAAGCAACAACAACAGCAGCAGCAACAACAGCAGGAGCAACAGCAGCAGCAGAAGCAATAACAGCAGCATCAACAACAGCAGCAGCAGCAGGAGCTAAGTGGAAGCTGTTGTTTCGTGCTACCGTAGGTGCTATTGTTGGTGCAGGTGTTGGTGCTGGTGTGGATCCTGGAGTGTGGTGCTGGTGTGGGTGCTGGCGCAGGTGTGGGTGCTGGCGCAGGTGTGGGTGTGCTGGTGCAGGTGTGGGTGCTGGTGCAGGTGTGGGTGCTGGAGCAGGTGTGGGTGCTGGTGCTGGTGCTGGTGCATGTGTGGGTGCTGGTGCAGGTGTGGGTGCTGGCGCAGGTGTGGGTGCTGGTGCAGGTGTGGGTGCTGGTGCTGGTGCAGGTGTGGGTGCTGCTGCATGTTTTCCACACACACATAACCTACTTTAACCTAACTTTATCTAATAACAAAACAAAACTGTCGACAATAAACGTTCAAAAACAGACGCTGGGTAAAACCTAAGGGAACCAGAGGTGTAAGATAAGAACGACCAGCATAGAGAGACACTCACGTCTGTCACATTAAAGTTCATATTTTAGGGCTATTTCGACCCTCATTTAAGCCCTCGTCTGGTAATAAAGTTATCCTGGATCCTCCCATGTGACATCAAAGGTCAATAAACTCCCGTGGTCATGTCCACTAAGTGTGTATCATTCTAGTGTTTATCATTTTAGTGTATATCATTGTAGTGTATATCCTTCTAGTGCATATCATTCTAGTGTACATCATTTTAGTGCAAATCATTCTAATATATATCATTCTAGTATATACATTCTAGTGTATATATCATTCTAGTGTATATTATTCTAGTGTATATTATTCTGGTGTGTATCATTCTGGTGTGTATCATTCTAGAGTGCATCTTTCTTACGGAAGTTGTATGGTGTATTCGACTATATTTACCTCATGCGAGGAATTCCTGGCTGGATTTCCTGCCTCCTACACAAGACAGGTTTTTCACCTTCCGTTAGTGTCCAATTTGTCAAAGTCGCTTGTCGATATGACACTTGGCCTGTTTGGTGTGTGAGTGCTTGTGTGTGTGTGTGTGTGTGTGTGTGTGTGTGTGTGTGTGTGTGTGTGTGTGTGTGTGTACTCGCCTAATTGTGGTTGTAGGGGTCGATACATAGCTCCTGGCCCCGCCTCTTCACTGGTCGCTACTAGATGTGTGTTTGTGTGTTTGAGAGAATGAGAATAAAGTATCATCCACTGCAATAAATTCACGAGGGATTCAGTCAGCTGGATCTGACTGAGAAAGAGCGGCCCTCGTGATAAATACACACACACACACACACACACACACACACACACACACACACACACACACACACACACACACACAAACACACAATAGTCTGGGAAGTGATGTAGTGGAGGCAGGATCCATACATAGCTTTAAGAAGAGGTATGACAAAGCTCATGGAGCACGAAGAATGACCTAGTAGCGACCAGTGAAGAGGCGGGGCCAGGATCTGTGAATCGTCCCCTGCAACCACAACTAGGTGAGTACAAGTGAACACAAACACACACACACACACACACACACACACACACCTGATAGCTAATACCACACATATAACAAGAACTGAAAACAAAAATGCAAAACAAAGGCGCCATACATTTCTTAAGGATTTCTTGCAAACAAGAGTTTTCTCAGAACGACCTTTACCAGTACTAATTAACACAAAAACGCAGACGTACATAGCCTGTTGCAACACTGAAGTTAGGAAGAAAAGTGAAAAAATGTATATGAACGTATGCACATAAGAGGCAGATCATATACTTTATTTGGTACAGAAGTTCACCCTGGGAAAAGCTTTGTAAAATGATTATGAAAGTATAATGATACCTGCAAAGTGAATTAACGGACACAAGATGAGCTCTGTTGCACGTACTTTTAGCCAGAGTTTCCTCAACATGCGACTTTTATAATGATGAAGAATTAGACACATGTGTAACATCTGGGTATCTTTATTGTAGACGTTTCTCCATCCAGTGGTTTTATCAATACAAATTCAAGGACGTAGCTGGAAGACAGTAGAACTATATGCAAAAGATGAGTTAATCAGTCCCTCAGCCTTGTCGTGAAGAGTCTGAGGCACAGCCGTGAAGAGTCTGAGGCACAGCCGTGAAGAGTCTGAGGCACAGCCGTGAAGAGTCTGAGGCACAGCCGTGAAGAGTCTGAGGCGCAGCCGTGAAGAATGGCTCTTATTTACAAGTACGGCTCTTTCCATGCTCCCCACACAGGGAAATTTACAAATAAAAGCTTGCTCTACCACGTCTCTCTCTCTTTTCGTCTGGTTTATAAACCTGGTAAAACCAGCCAACCACCATTTTCAGCAAAGTCACATAAGTGACCTAACAAAGTTTGCGCCACAGTAAAGTGAGTGAAGCTTGTACAACACTTCATTAAGTCTCCCCTTGACTTCCAAGATAAAGTTCACTTCGGTAGCCCCGGCGCCAGCCTTCCCTGCCTCCCGCCATCATAACTTGCCAAATATATATCTGGAATTCCTTTTTAACTTTTAAAATTGCCCGTAGGAAAAAATATGGAGCCGGAGAGAGTTAGATTGTTTAAGAAATGTTAACTGTGATTAAGATGTAGAGAGGTTTTGTTAAATCTTAATATGCAGCATCTTTGCTTTTGTTTCAGATAGTATACTCTCATCTGTGTGTGTGTTTGCAGGGATCGATTTACACCTGTGTGTGTGTGTGTGTGTGTGTGTGTGTGTGTGTGTGTGTGTGTGTGTGTGTGTGTGTGTGTGTGTGTGTGTGTGTGTCCGCCCTACGAAGTGTCTCAGTATTTAGAGCGTGACATGTCACTCCTCCCTGGTTCTTCTCCCCCCTGAGGGAGCCAGCTTCCTCTCCCCTCGACTCTTCTCAGAGCTCAACCCCCCACACCCTCACCCCCTCACCTTCGAATGTTTCTTGACTGGATAATTTCTAGCTTAGATATCCAAATTTAAAAGCTGTTAGCTCAAAACTCTATTATAAACCAGGTAATATAATTGTTTTGAAGAGTGTCGTAATTCTTCTGGCTTCTCGTATTGTCAAAGTTTTCGCAATCCAACTTATCATTTTTCGTAGCCTTGGATACATTATCTTTAACGTTCTGTCGTTACGTCGTGTAGTCTCACAGTTGTTGCTATTCTTTGCCATTTAATCCGTGTTCTTCGTTATGTGAAAGGATCTGACTTCTTTTTTGCCTCCTGTTCGTGTTTTGAATTCTTTCAGCAACAAAGCCGATGGAATCTGTTACTTATTAACACAACGCTTCTTTCTTTTTAAGTTGAATAATGTTGATAAATTAGGCACATGTGCAACTCTTGGGTATCTTTATTGAGGAAACGTTTCGCCACACAGTGGCTTCATCAGTCCAAACGTAGGAGAAACTTGAAGAACAGGAGGAGAATGAGGTAATCAGTCCCTCAACCTTGAGTCGATGTGTTCAGTCCATCAATCTTGAATAGAATACGGCATATCAGCGGAGAAGCAGCTTATAAACCGTATGGCAGGAGAGGTGCAGCAGTCATAGGTGGTGTCACATTTGTTCAATGTATTCTATTCAAGATTGATGGGCTGAACACATCGACTCAAGGTTGAGGGACTGATTACCTCATTCTCCTCCTGTTCTTCAAGTTTCTCCTACGTTTGGACTGATGAAGCCACTGTGTGGCGAAACGTTTCCTCAATAAAGATACCCAAGAGTTGCACATGTGTCTAATTTATCAACATGTCGGTTCTCTGAACCATTCATCTACAAAGTTGAATAATGAAAATCTTATTGACACATTATTTGAGTTTTTCAATATCTGTTACTAAGGCAAGTTTCCTGCTGATAACAGTATCGTAAATAAAATATGACACGATACTTATGCCTTGTATTGGTTTAAATAGACACGTGAGGAAACACTAGAACATATAAACATTGGAAAACGTTTCGGTCCTGGACCGAAACGTTTTCCAATATTTATATGTCCTAGTGTTTCCTCACGTGTCTTTTCAAGCACTGTGACTAACCAGTCAGGATAACACTGTCATGATCCATCACTCAGTATAGCACTGTTATGACCCACCACTCAGTACAGCATTGTCATGATCCACCATTCAGTACAGCATTGTCATGATCCACCATTCAGTACAGCATTGTCATGATCCACCATTCAGTACAGCATTGTCATGATCCACCATTCAGTACAGCATTGTCATGATCCACCACTCAGTACAGCATTGTCAAGGACCACCACTCAGTACAACACTGTCATGACCCACCATTCGGTTTAACACGTGGACGCGTGGAACAATTTTCCGAGTAGGGTGATCGAGGCTAGGACCTTGGGTGGCTTTAAAAAGAGACTGGACAAATGAGTGGGAGGGGCTGGGTTTGATTGGTGTCGTGGTTACGGAAGTATGAGCCAGTAGGCCTTTTGCAGTGTTCCTCCATTTTTATGTTCCTATCTTTCCCGACAGACGCGCCAGTGTGGGTGTCGAAGCCACCTCCTGAGGTGGACGCGCATGAAGGTAGTGACCTCGTAGTGACCGTCTCTGCCACAGCTAACCCTGGACCTCTCAGGTATAGTGTGATCTGCTGACCCCTCATGTGCTCACTTGGCCACCTCTCACGTATAGTGTGCCCTTGTGACCCCTCAGGTGTTGGTGACATGGTGTGATCCAGCTTAGTGACCTCTCATGTCACTAAGCTGAGTGTCAAAATTAAAATGTTTACTAAATTGAAGCATGCAGCTGTATAGACAAATTATTCAGTAACTTGCTCAGATTAACATAATTTTCTAGTCATATTTGCGGGTATATAAATAATTACACTATTATATATCTTCTTCAGGTGTGTAGTAGAAGTTTATATTGCAAGTGATGTGTAGCAGAATTATCACGTAGCTAATTCAGGTGTGTTGAAGAATTATCACATAGCTTATTCAGGTGTGTAGCAGAATCATTACGTAGCTTGTTCAGATGTGTAACAAAATTACCAAGTAACTTGCTCCTGTGTGTAATTGTTATAACAAAACCAGTCCACATGTGCTGCTGATCTATTTCTACACATGTGCAGGTGTGTAGCAGTGTTCTCACACGTGTCGCTCGTGTAGTAACACCTCCGCAATGTGTTTTATTCGTTTCTGTTCAAAACTTAAAAATATAAAGGAGTACTGTAGCTGGCCTACTGGCCCATGCTGGGCAGGTCCAAGTCACCTACTGACCCATGCTAGGCAGGTCCAAGTCACTTACTGGCCCATACTAGGCAGGTCCAAGTCACCTACTGGCCAATGCTAGACAGGTCCAAATCACCTACTGGCCCATGGTAGGCAGGTCCAAGTCACCTACTGGCCCATGCTAGGCAGGTCCAAGTCACTTACTGGCCCATGCTAGGCAGGTCCAAGTCACCTACTGACCCATGCTAGGCAGGTCCAAGTCACCTACTGGCCCATACTAGGCAGGTCCAAGTCACCTACTGGCCAATGCTAGACAGGTCCAAATCACCTACTGGCCCATGGTAGGCAGGTCCAAGTCACCTACTGGCCCATGCTAGGCAGGTCCAAGTCACCTACTGGCCCATGCTAGTCAGGTCCAAGTCACCTACTTATATACATCTGATATGGAAATGAAGATTACACACATGTGCACATATGTAATTTTCATATTGTCGGTATTGAATACCATTCACGTACACACGCCAGATAAACACCTGTCGTCCCTGACACTCTCCCGTACCGGACATCTTACACGGGAAGAAACTGAATTACATGGAATTGATTGACGTAAACAAACGCTAACAGCAATTTTCCTCACGAATAAAACATAAAAAAATCGTATTTACACACAGGTTTTTGTACGTACATATTTGAGCGAATAAATCAATAAGAACACGAATTTTATTTGCATTTAATAAACATACTTTTGTACGTGCGTCTTTGTACAAATAAAACTTTCGTGTGCTTGCATGTTTTTTGCATGAACTATATATGTGCAAGCACGTGTGTTTTTGCACGGATTAAATACGTGACGGCACTCTTTTTTTTTTTTGCAAAAAATAAACTAAGACACGAACGTGTTTGCACGAATTAAACATATTTAGGCACGAATGAAGTTGCATTCGTAGGCACGTATGTTTGGGCGAATTAAACATACGTACATACGTATGTTTTTGCACGAGTTAAATACACGAAAGCACGTGTGTTTTCACGCCTCGAACGTATGAGAATGTGAAGGATGGTCCGTGATTACTCCTACAGAGTGAAGGATGGTCCGTGATTACTCCTACAGAGTGAAGGATGGTCCGTGATTACTCCTACAGCGTGAATGATGGTCCGTGATTACTCCTACATAGTTCCTTGATAATGTGAGAAGTCACGAAATCGCTGGGAATTTCACTATTTTTTCACAGTGGTTGTTCTGCATAATGTGATATCACCCGTTTACTGTGATCTTATTGCAGACATAAACATATAACAACAGTTATACACATATACTCGTATTTTCTCCAGTGATCTGTGGTCAGAAATGAAGAAACAATGTGTTTGGCCACTGGAGATTACTGTTAGGAATAATTTATTTTATTGATAACGTAATACTGAATAACGTGTAAAGTATTAAATATTAAATGACTTATATGTTAAATCTCGTTTATGAATATTACAGAAATACAGGAGAGTTCCATTTATACAACAGGTCAGAGAAATATAGGAAGGCTCCGTTGATACAGCAGGTCAGGTTCTGGGCTACTGCTGTAAAGAGAAAAACGCTGTAAAGTGAAATATTTTTTTTTCCACTTTTACATGTTTACACTATCATATGTTAAGTGAGCACTGGAGCTAGGCCTAAAAAATACATATACAGTACTTTCAAATATTTTCATCCTTAGCTTATAGCGAGTTATGAATATATTCATTATAGGAAGTCAGAACGTATGAAGAGTGGATATAATTGAAAACTGCTGCACTAGCGAACGCCGTAAAGCGAAGCACTGTAAAGCAGGGCCCTCCTGCACTCTGCTGCGACCCTTTCTGTTTCTTCTAAACACACATTCTTTTTTTAAATGTTTTTTTTAAGGAAACAGACAAGATGGAGAAATTGTTCAGAGAACATTATGGATTTTTTCCATTATGTGATTTTTTTCACAATGAACACTAGTTCTTTTTATATGTTCTCTGTATAATTTTCTCATCTTGTTTTTTATGTTACTGATTATCTTTCTTCCTTAATAAAAGCACATAAAATCAAATGTTTATATGTGATATTTATATGTGTAAGAGAGAGAGAGAAAGAGAAAGAGAAAGAGAGAAAGAGAGAGAGAGAGAGAGAGAGAGAGAGAGAGAGAGAGAGAGAGAGAGAGACAGAGACAGAGACAGAGAGAGAGAGAGAGAGAGACAGACAGAGAGACAGAGACAGGCAGACAGAAAAGAAAGAGAATATCTAGCACTCAGCCTTTCACTTTCTCTATTCTGACCAACGTTCCATGGTGAACAATAACGTAAATTAACAGAAAATTTAAAATATATATGAAAAAAGTAGTAACTGAGACCGAGTTTGTAAACAAAACAGCTCAGAGAGCAGAGGAAATGTTTTATACACAAAGTTGTGTTATTAAACCTTTCTCAAGTGCAGGGAAAAATACACACACATGAACACTATAATATATATATATATATATATATATATATATATATATATATATATATATATATATATATATATATATATATATGCAAGGAATTCGCGAGAGCATGCGAAATATACACAAACACTGATCTCTGGCTGAAGGAGACTCGAACCTACGAACCTTAGGACAAGGTACGCAGTGCTTTACCAATCTACCCACACTGGACCAATACCTTGGCGTGTAGCAGAGCTACACGTTTGATCCAAGGCAGCCAGCTTTCAGGGAGAAGGCTTACAGCTTTTCATCTCATCCCCTGCATGCATCAGCCTTACTAGAGATTTGAACAATGCAAGGAATTCGCGAGAGCATGCGAAATATACACAAACACTGATCTCTGGCTGAAGGAGACTCGAACCTACGAACCTTAGGACAAGGTACGCAGTGCTTTACCAATCTACCCACACTGGACCAATACCTTGGCGTGTAGCAGAGCTACACGTTTGATCCAAGGCAGCCAGCTTTCAGGGAGAAGGCTTACAGCTTTTCATCTCATCCCCTGCATGCATCAGCCTTACTAGAGATTTGAACAATGCAAGGAATTCGCGAGAGCATGCGAAATATACACAAACACTGATCTCTGGCTGAAGGAGACTCGAACCTACGAACCTTAGGACAAGGTACGCAGTGCTTTACCAATCTACCCACACTGGACCAATACCTTGGCGTGTAGCAGAGCTACACGTTTGATCCAAGGCAGCCAGCTTTCAGGGAGAAGGCTTACAGCTTTTCATCTCATCCCCTGCATGCATCAGCCTTACTAGAGATTTGAACAATGCAAGGAATTCGCGAGAGCATGCGAAATATACACAAACACTGATCTCTGGCTGAAGGAGACTCGAACCTACGAACCTTAGGACAAGGTACGCAGTGCTTTACCAATCTACCCACACTGGACCAATACCTTGGCGTGTAGCAGAGCTACACGTTTGATCCAAGGCAGCCAGCTTTCAGGGAGAAGGCTTACAGCTTTTCATCTCATCCCCTGCATGCATCAGCCTTACTAGAGATTTGAACAATGCAAGGAATTCGCGAGAGCATGCGAAATATACACAAACACTGATCTCTGGCTGAAGGAGACTCGAACCTACGAACCTTAGGACAAGGTACGCAGTGCTTTACCAATCTACCCACACTGGACCAATACCTTGGCGTGTAGCAGAGCTACACGTTTGATCCAAGGCAGCCAGCTTTCAGGGAGAAGGCTTACAGCTTTTCATCTCATCCCCTGCATGCATCAGCCTTACTAGAGATTTGAACAATGCAAGGAATTCGCGAGAGCATGCGAAATATACACAAACACTGATCTCTGGCTGAAGGAGACTCGAACCTACGAACCTTAGGACAAGGTACGCAGTGCTTTACCAATCTACCCACACTGGACCAATACCTTGGCGTGTAGCAGAGCTACACGTTTGATCCAAGGCAGCCAGCTTTCAGGGAGAAGGCTTACAGCTTTTCATCTCATCCCCTGCATGCATCAGCCTCACTAGAGATTTGAACAATGCAAGGAATTCGCGAGAGCATGCGAAATATACACAAACACTGATCTCTGGCTGAAGGAGACTCGAACCTACGAACCTTAGGACAAGGTACGCAGTGCTTTACCAATCTACCCACACTGGACCAATACCTTGGCGTGTAGCAGAGCTACACGTTTGATCCAAGGCAGCCAGCTTTCAGGGAGAAGGCTTACAGCTTTTCATCTCATCCCCTGCATGCATCAGCCTTACTAGAGATTTGAACAATGCAAGGAATTCGCGAGAGCATGCGAAATATACACAAACACTGATCTCTGGCTGAAGGAGACTCGAACCTACGAACCTTAGGACAAGGTACGCAGTGCTTTACCAATCTACCCACACTGGACCAATACCTTGGCGTGTAGCATCCTCAGCTGTAAGCCTTCTCCCTGAAAGCTGGCTGCCTTGCATCAAACGTGTAGCGCATGCTGCACGCCAAGGTATTGGTCCAGTGTGGGTAGATTGGTAAAGCACTGCGTACTTTGTCCTAAGGTTCGTAGGTTCGAGTCTCCTTCAGCCAGAGATCAGTGTTTGTATATATATATATATATATATATATATATATATATATATATATATATATATATATATATATATATATATATATAGAAGATACTTTGCGTTTTCAGATTCTCCAACATTCTGCAGTATTAGAAAATAATTTCCAGACGACCATCCTTTCAGTGGTTAAATAACGGTATAAGTCGACATATAATGAGAATGGTACTATGTAAATAAACGGCGTAGAAAACTGACATGTTGATAAATGAGACACTAGTGCAACGTTTGGGTATCTTTATTCTGTAAATGTTTCGCTACACAGCGGCTTCTTCAAAAGTTACTTGGTGGCAATTTTTTTCCAGAATAAAGGCACCCAAATGTTGCATTAGTGTGTCAAAATAACACTCTGTTTACTGGGAAACATTCCCCAGTAAACACAGTGTTCAGGACTGCAGAAATTGCGTCCAGCAGAGAGGAGCAAGGGGGCCATGACCCCCTCCCTCTTTCCCACAGGGTTCGATCTGATATCTAAGATGTTGAGACAATGATGTACGACCTTCCCTCATCTCCAGCCCTGTGGGTAAGAGGAAGTGGTCATGACTTCTCGCGCTTCCTTCTGTTTGAGGTCATTTCTAATCAAGGACCGTATTTTCTCGTGAATATATATAAACATAGAGATGCAAGGCACGACAAGGCAATCTTAGCCTTTTACCATTCTCTTTTTCTCTCCTGAGTCTGACCGCAGGGTGTTCCTGAGTCTGACCGCAGGGTGTTACTGAGCCTGACTGCAGTGTGTTACTGAGCCTGACTGCAGGGTGCTCCTGAGCCTGACCGCAGGGTGCTCCTGAGCCTGACTGCAGGGTGTTACTGAGCCTGACTGCAGGGTGTTCCTGCGCCTGACCGCAGAGGATTCAATTGCTCTATAAGGCGATCTATATACATTTTATATACGGTTAAAATCCAGCCTTGTTCGAAACGTCGTAATAAGCACGGAAAATATAAACTCTTTATCACTAGCTTTCAGTACGTAAACTGCCACTGTAACAATGACTGGGTTGTTGACATGATAGAAGAAGCCAGATTAGATTTTTCCACCGAAGTGGCTAGTTTATTATGCAACCCAAATCCATCCAGTGGACGGCAGCGCAAGAGCATGTCCATCCTGTGGACGGCAGCACAAGAGCATATTCGTCCTGTGGACGGCAGCACAAGAGCATATGGATACACAAAAGGCCTAGGAACTAGGCCCCAAGAGTTAACAGGAGTACGTATGGATTTATATCTACAGTTCACCAAACTGTTACAAGCAAATTTAGAGAATTTGCATAATATATCTGGTATCTTATTTTCATTAAGATATCCTGATATGTCACATAGGTTATTATACTGTCTATATCTATATTCCTAAGCAAGTGGACAATTAAATACATAATGCCCAAGATAATGATCATAGGTCTGGCCATACACTGTGTCTGCCAGACTGTCAGAAGTACTTACCTGGAGAGTGTTCTGGGGGTCAACGCCCCCCGAGGCCTGGTCCATGACCAGGCCTCGTGACCAAAAAAAAGTCAAACATAAAACTATGACCGAAATTTGGGATTCGAAAAAGTTTTGACCTTTGTATTTTGCAAAGGTTAATGTCATGGAAAAAAGTTTACAGTGAAGTAGGTAGTCTTTGTGAACTAATATTTTTATTCTCTGCTTTGAAAATTTCCGAGAGTTTCTACAGAAATTCTTAAGGCCATGAGAAATTACAGAGTATTACTTTGCTGTCAACTGAGAAAGAATTGTTGCAAAAATCTTCAGGACAAGCCAGAATTTTGCAACGAAGTTAATGACCATTTTGCTCGACCATAAAAAATTCCATTAAACTATAAATACGTAACTATACAGTTTTATGGGTCACATATTCTTGGAGAGGGACAGAAAATTTTATCTTAATATACTTATTATTATTAATGGTATACAATACCGACAAGATCAAGAATTAGACATCTCCAACATCTGAGTATCTTTATTGTAGACGTTTCGCCACCCAGTAACTATCAGACAGTAGAACTATATAAAACGATTATCTCTAATTCTTCACTGAAGACAGTAGAAACTGGAATTACGAGGTGATCACTCGCTCTGTCATGGTAGGAGGTAGTCAGTCCCTCAGCCTTAAGCAGTGGCATGGAGCCAGACTATACCAGAGCAATATACTCTCTGCAGTATTCGACTGAAGAAACCTGCAGAAATGCTTCAGCAATAAAGATTTCCATGAAATACACACGTGTCTTATTTATGGTCTAATATCCTAGGTGGGGTAAGCAGCAAGGAATGTAGAATACTACTACTACCCTGCACCTCTCCTTCCGACAGTATTTAAGTCTCCGCACTGTCGCTTGATCTTCAGATAGTTCCTGACTATGGAACTGAACTTCTCCAGGCCGAGGGACTGACAACCTCAAATTCTACGACTTTAAGGGTGATGGACTGATTACATCGTCTTCACATCTCTACTGTTCCTGCCTACTTTCTGTATTCGACTGAAGAAGCCTACTGGGTACGCGAAACGTTTCGGAATAAAGTTGTCTAACTGTTGCATATGTGTCTTACCTAACAACCTGTCGGTATTGTATACCATTTTGATGTTCATCTTGTCAGACACTGCAACACGTGGCATCTTGGTACAGAAAACTCCTTGGACAAGCTTTTCAAGTGAGAAGGGTTGGATCTGAGAGGGACATGACCTCTCAGTTGCCTCTCACTACTACTACCACTACTACTACTACTACCCTGCACCTCTCCTTCCGACAGTATTTAAGTCTCCGCACTGTCGCTTGATCTTCAGATAGTTCCTGACTATGGAACTGAACTTCTCCAGGCCGAGGGACTGACAACCTCAAATTCTACGACTTTAAGGGTGATGGACTGATTACATCGTCTTCACATCTCTACTGTTCCTGCCTACTTTCTGTATTCGACTGAAGAAGCCTACTGGGTAGGCGAAACGTTTCGGAATAAAGTTGTCTAACTGTTGCATATGTGTCTTACCTAACAACCTGTCGGTATTGTATACCATTTTGATGTTCATCAATGTAGAATATTCTTGGTGATGTGTAGAGAATGTTGGTCAAACATTGTTAGCCAGGGGACTCGAAGACCAGTGACTGGTCAGGTAAACAATGCTGATAATGTTAATAAATTACTTATATATCCGACACTTCGATAAATGAGAAACTTTGGCAACATTTGGGTATGTTTATTCTGGAAACGTTTCGCCACACAGTGGCTTCTTCAGTCCAATGCAGAGAAAGATGGAATAAAAGGAGGAGATTGAGGTAATCAGTCTCTCAGACTCGGCCTTGATAGACTGAACACATCGACTCAAGGCTGAGGGACTGACCTCAATGTCCTCCTCTTATTCCTTCTTTTCCCGCATTTGACTGAAGAAGTCACTACGTGGCGAAACGTTTCCAGAATAAAGATACCCAAATATTATATCACTTATCAAAGGTGATAATGTATCCCAGGACAAGTGAGGTTAAAGATGGCTAAGGTATAAAAAAAAAACTCACTTGCTGCGGGTTCAAGCCCCGCCCGTTCACTGATTTCTTTTCGATCACTTCTCTGAGCGTGTAAGTGTGAATGGCTGCCACTACCGCACATGTTCACGTTACCCAAATACATGGGAAGCCCCGGTAATGGAGTATTGATTATCGTTCGGCCTGTCTTTAATATGCAAATGAGAAGCAGACCGCTTCTGCTCGCGGTTGTGATTATTTGATGAGGAAGATATGAATTCCCGTTATCCATTTAATGATCTTATTTGTAGTCTCAATCCTTCTCTCTCTCTCTCTCTCTCTCTCTCTCTCTCTCTCTCTCTCTCTCTCTCTCTCTCTCTCTCTCTCTCTCTCTCTCTCTCTCTCTGCGTAAAGTTTGTCACCGTCCAATTTGTATTTTTAACTCTACCGACACCGAAATCTTTTTCAACTTGCTTTAATCTCCCTCTGTCTACCTGTGTCGATCTTCCTCTTGTCTTGATTCGTGTATCACCACTGTAACAATAGTTCTCCCACAGTGTGCTTCAGTTCCTTGCTTCGTGTATCACCACTGTAACAATAGATTTGTCTGTTTGGTTTCTCTTTCCTTTACGATCTCTTCGATTACCTTTGTATTTTTATGCTACATCTGGATTAGACCTTATTTTATCCATTTGCCCTTCCTAGATTATCTTATTTTGTCATTGTATTGTTCCTGGATAATCTGATTTTGTTCGCGTATGGATCACCTAGTTTCACACATGAATCATTCCTGGATCACCTGCTTTCGCCCGCGAATTATTTCTGGATCACCTAATTTCACCCACGAATTATTCCTGGATCACCTAGTTTCACCCATGAATTATTCCTGGATCACCTAGTTTCACCCATGAATTATTCCTGGATCACCCAGTTTCACCCATGAATTATTCCTGGATCACCCAGTTTCATTCATGAATTCCTCGATCACCTAGTTTCACCCATGAATTATTCCTGGATCACCTAGTTTCACCAATGAATTATTCCTGGATCACCTAGTTTCACCAATGAATCATTCCTGGATCACCTGGTTTCACTCACGAATTATTCCTGGGTCACCTAATTTCACCCACGAATTATTCCTGGGTCACCTAGTATCACCCATGAATTCCTGGATCACCTAGTTTCACCCATGAATTATTCCTGGATCACCTAGTTTCACCCATGAATTATTCCTGGATCACCTGGTTTCATCCATGAATTATTCCTGGATCACCTAGTTTCACCCATGAATTATTCCTGGATCACCCAGTTTCACCCATGAATTATTCCTGGATCACCTAGTTTCACCCATGAATTATTCCTGGATCACCTAGTTTCACCAATGAATTATTCGTGGATCACCCAGTTTCACCCATGAATTATTCCTGGATCACCTAGTTTCACCCATGAATTATTCCTGGATCACTCAGTTTCACCCATTAATTATTCCTGGATCATCCAGTTTCACCTATGAATTATTCCTAGATCACATAGTTTCACCCATGAATTATTCCTGGATCACCTAGTTTCACCCATGAGTTATTCCTGGATCACCTAGTTTCACCCATGAATTATTCCTGGACAACCCAGTTTCACCCATGAATTATTCCTGGATCACCTAGTTTCACCCATGAGTTATTCCTGGATCACCCAGTTTCACCCATGAATTATTCCTGGATCACCTAGTTTCACCCATAAGTTATTCCTGGATCACCTGGTTTCACCCATGAATTATTCCTGGATCACCCATTTTCACCCATGAATTATTCCTGGATCACGTAGTTTCACCCATGAATTATCCCTGTATCACCTAGTTTCACCAATGAACTATTCTTGGATCACCTAGTTTCACCCATGAATTATTCCTGGATCACCTAGTTTCACCCATGAATTATTCATGGATCACCTAGTTTCACCCATGAATTATTCCTGGATCACCTAGTTTCACACACGAATTATTCCTGGATCACCTAGTTTCACGCATGAATTACTCCTGGATCACCTAGTTTCACCCACGAATTACTCCTGGATCACCTAGTTTCACCCACGAATTATTTCTGGATCACCTAGTTTCACCCAAGAATTATTCCTTGATCACCTAGTTTCACCCATGAATTATTCTTGGTTCACCTAGTTGCACCCATTAATTATTCCTGGATCACCTAGTTTCACCCATGAATTATTCCTGGATCACATAGTTTCACCCATGAATAATTCTTGGATCACCTAGTTTCAACCACGAATTATTCCTGGATCACATAGTTTCACCCACGAATTATTCCTGGATCTACTAGTCTCACCCACGAATTATTCCTGGATCACTTAGTTTCACCTACGAATTACTCCTGGATCACCTAGCTTCACCCACAAATTATTCCTGGATCTCCTAGTTTCACCCAAGAATTATTCCTGGATCACCTAGTTTCACCCTAGAATTATTCCTGGATCACCTAGTTTCACCCATGAATTATTCCTGGATCACCCAGTTTCACCCATGAATTATTCCTGGATCACCTAGTTTCACCCATGAATTATTCTTGGATCACCTAGTTTCACCCATGAATTATTCCTGGATCAACTAGTTTCACCCAAGAATTATTCCTGGATCACCTGGTTTCACCCATGAATTATTCCTGGATCACCTAGTTTCACCCATGAATTATTCCTGGATCACCTAGTTTCACCCATGAATTATTCCTGGATCACCTAGTTTCGCCAATGAATTATTCCTTTATCACCTAGTTTCACCCACAAATTATTCCTGGATCTCCTACTCTCACCCACGAATTATTCCTGGATCACCTGGTTTCCCCCACGAATTACTCCTGGATCACCTAGTTTCACCCACAAATTATTCCTGGATCACCTAGTTTCACCCATGAATTATTCCTGGATCACCTAGTTTCACCAATGAATTATTCGTGGATCACCCAGTTTCACCCATGAATTATTCCTGGATTACCTAGTCTCACCCATGAATTATTCCTGGATCACTCAGTTTCACCCATGAATTATTCCTGGATCATCCAGTTTCACCCATGAATTATTCCTAGATCACCTAGTTTCACCCATGAATTATTCCTGGATCACCCAGTTTCACCCATGAGTTATTCCTGGATCACCTAGTTTCACCCATGAGTTATTCCTGGATCACCCAGTTTCACCCATGAATTATTCTTGGATCACCTTGTTTCACCCATGAGTTATTCCTGGATCACCCAGTTTCACCCATGAATTATTCCTGGATCACCTAGTTTCACCCATGAATTATTCCTGGATCACCTAGTTTCACCCATGAATTATTCCTGGATCACCCAGTTTCACCCATGAATTATTCCTGGATCACCTAGTTTCACCCATGAATTATTCCTGGATCACCTAGTTTCACCCATGAATTATTCCTGGATCACCTAGTTTCACCCATGAATTATTCCTGGATCACCCAGTTTCACCCATGAATTATTCCTGGATCACCTAGTTTCAACTATGAATTATTCCTGGATCACCTAGTTTCACCCATGAATTATTCCTGGATCACCTAGTTTCACCCATGTATTATTCCTGGATCACCCAGTTTCACCCATGAATTATTCCTGGATCACCCAGTTTCACCCATGAATTATTCCTGGATCACCAAGTTTCACCCATGAATTATTCCTGGATCACCCAGTGTTGAGAAATGGCCTTACCAGCTAAGCTTAATTTTAAATTTAAATATAGCGAACACTTAGCTGATAAAAGACAGCAAATCGTCTACACAGCCGCCCCTGCAGACGAGGTCTTGAAAAGCTGTCGAAGTCATCTCTCAACGGGCTGTAAAGAGTTATAATTTGTAAGATTATAAATTACCCATAGGGAGTGCTATGTCAGCATATTTCATTCACTGATGGCTGACAAACTTACTTGTGTGGACTCAGAAGTCCGCACCTAACTGCCGACTATAGGTTGATTTCAAACTCCTTGCGACTCAAGAACTGCGCAGTCCCCCGTACTGCAAGAAATTCGTAACCTACCTTGCTCTTGTAGCGTGAGCTATGGTGTTCTTCACACCTTTGACAGATATCAGTGACTTGATAGAAGCTGAAGTGTCCTTGGATGTCCACGTCTTGTCCATAGTCTCGGAAAACGCACACTGGTACATTATGTTCCACAAGATTTGTCTTTATTGTTCACAATGTTATCACTGAAGAAGCTGATCACACTTCTCTTAAGTGTTTATTGTGTTTTATGAGACACTTTGTTCACACTAACGCACAGACCGTTCTTTGTTGGTTATCCTGGCGTCAGTGTCACTCTCAGTAGAGTCAAAAGTAATCTGAAGACGCCACAGCACCCCACGCCGTTACTCCCCTTGCACAAAGGAAAAGCTGACATCGTACTTTTGCTTCCTTGCCACGTCCTCGATGAAGCAAAGCAGAATGTTTGATTCTTGCTGTCTTAAGTATAGACAACAATGTCCACTATCTTTACTATGGTAATAAAGTGGGAGCAGGATTTTCCCTAATTGTCTTGCTAAGGTAAGAGATGAACTGTCTTTTATTAAGCTACACTTTGCAACACAGGACTGCACGGAGCGTCGAGCCGCGTCACATACTGGTACTGCATCTGGGGTCAATTACTCGCTGTAGCAGTAAACAAGATATTTGCCCCTTCTGAGAGGGCTGGGCCCTTCAGGGCTGAAAGGGGCTGAAGGGGGCTGATACCCCCCTCCTGGAGAAAATTTCTCCACACTGGGGGTGGCGGAGGTTCACTGCAGGTGAACTATTCATCACTTAACATTAATTTAATTTTCTCACTCGCCACCACTGCTGCTTGTCTTTTCTGAACAGCTTTAGTCTGTGTGGTTTCTGGAGAATCACAAATTTTGTTTTCAACACTGTGTAATTCTAACGGTACTAGTTTATTTATTGTCCGCTTATTCATTACACCTTTGCTTAAAACATCAACTGTCCTGATGATTCCATTTGCATCAGGATATATGGTCACAATTTTTCCAAGTGGCCATTGGGACCTCGGATCATCATTGTCAATAATCACTATGTCACCAGGTCTTAAGGACTTATGATTTTCAGGAACACCAGCTCCATAGACGTGTTCTATCAATGAGGTGAGATAGTCTTCTCGCCAAATTTTCTCCCAACGTTCAATCACTTTATTAAGGTGTTTGAATTTACGTCTGAGTTGCTCAGGTTCGAAATAAGTAGGATCCTCTAAGATTTCTTTATCATTCATGGGAGGAACAGGTTCGAGCCTTCTGCCATGGAGTAAATGAGATGGACTTAACACTTCTAAATTGTCCAGATCATCGGTAACATAAGTTAGAGGTCTGTTGTTAACTCTATTTTCTATTTCAGTTACAACTGTACGGAATTCTTCTATGTCTATTCTCTGACGATTAAGAGTCTTCCTTAAACAACGTTTTACAATGCCGATCATTCTTTCATAAAATCCGCCGTGCCATGGAGATTTAGGAGGAATGTATCTCCAACGACAACTGCGTTGATTCAGCATCTGTTGTACTTCTGGTTGATCAAAGATCTTGCTTATATAAGCAGCACCAGCAACAAAGTTCGTTGCATTATCTGAAATCATCAGTCTGGGACATGCCATACTGGCTGCAAACCTTCTGAATAATTTGATAAAGGTTTCAGCAGACATGTCAGTGGCTACTTCTAGATGTACTGCTCTAGTTGTAGCACAAGTGAACAAACAGATGTACACCTTGATAGGAACTTTGTCAACTGTTTTGGTTAAAATTATTGGTCCAGTGTAATCTACACCTGTCACCTCAAATGGAGTGATATGACAAACTCTTTCAGAGGGATATGGAGGTGGACCTGGATACTGACATACTCGCATATCGTAGTGACGACAAGTAATACAGTCCTTTATTTGTTTTTTCACACTTTGTCGACCTTGAGGTATCCAGTAGGATTGTCGTATATGACAAAGTGTGTCAGCTAGCCCACCATGTAACACGTTACTGTGGGCGTTTTGCACAATAAGTTTTGTTAGCCAATGATTCTTGGGGATCAATATTGGATGTATGGCTTCTTTAGGTAGTGAAGAATTATGAATTCTTCCTCGACATCTTATAATCTTTTCTGAGTCGAGATAAAGTCCTAAAGAATTAATCATGACAGGTTTCTTTGGGGATTTATCTTGTGTTTCCAGAAATTTATATTCTGTAGAGAAAACATCTTTCTGTATTAGTTTCACCCAGTATTTAATGGGTTCAAGACATTCATAATCAGGTTTTATTCCTTTAATGAATTTAAAGACAAGAGCTGTAACTCTTAAGAGTTTACCCAAAGATGAGTATTTAGACCCATCAATGACTATTTCTGTTGTGTCTGCAGTATTTACACAACTTATTTCTGCTGTGTTCAAGCAGGCTGTTTCTTCTGGCATAATGTGATCCTTTTGCTGAGGCCAGTTATTTTCATTAGAGAGCCAGTTCGGTCCGTGGAGCCATAATTTATTATCCACAAATTTCTTGAGTGGGACACCACGTGACAACATGTCAGCTGGATTCTCTTGGGTAGAGATGTGGAGAAAGAGATAATCTCTCTTCATCTCTATTATTTCTGCTACTCTGTTTTGTACATAGACCAACTTACTCTTATTATTTCTTAACCACTGGAGAACTGCCTCATTATCACTCCAGATCACGGTTTTCTCAATAGTAAGATGATCAAGTACTTTGTTGAGATAGACAGCTAATTTTGTACCTACATAGAGTGCTGTCAGTTCCAATTGTGGTACTGTTCTGACCTTCAAGGGTGCTACCCTGGCCTTTGAAGTAATTAGTGTACTTCCTTCAGCATTACTCATGTAAGCTACAGCGCCATAACCTCTGGTTGACGCATCACAGAACACATGTAATGTGTACTTGTTTCCCTCTTGACCTATTTGTCTGGGAAGTTTAATTTGATGAAGTTGTTTAAACTCCTTGGATATTTCATCCCATGCTTGACTCATTTCTAGAGGCAAGTTCTCATCCCATCCAATTTTGAGCTTCCATGCATCTTGCATAAGCATTTTACCCTTTATGGTAATTGGTGAGACGAGTCCTAGAGGATCAAAACATTGTGATACCTCTGACAGTAAACTACGTTTAGTGAGTGGACTGCATGATTTATTGTTTATCTTTTTGAGACTCAAAGTATCTTCCTGTGTGTTCCAATTAAGTCCCAGCATATTGTTGCAATCAGGAATTTCAGCTTCAGGGAAATCTTCTTTGATAAGTTCCCTTAATTGCTTTGAATTTGTATTCCACATCCTTAGAGGCATATTTGCTTCTTTCATCTCCTTGTTAGCTTCTCTGTATAAGGATTTCAAATCCTCCTCTTTATTCACACTACCTTGAGGATTGTTCACATAGAAACTTTTCTTTAAGATTTCTTTGAAGGGACTTTCAGATTTCTTCAAATGTGTATTTAGAGTAGCTTCTAGTAAGAATGGAGAGGATGTTGCACCAAATAATACTGATTTGAAACGATAAGTTTTTACAGGACTTTGAGGATCATGTGGATTTTCAGGCCACAAGAATCGAGTATAATCTCTATCTATTTCTTGTAGTCCTACTCTTAAGAAAGCTTTGGAAATATCAGCCGTGTAGGCATATGGGTTTGTGCGAAATTTCATAAGCACGTCTCCAAGCTTCTCAGTTAGTGAGGGTCCGGTCATCAGACAGTCATTAAGACTTGCTACATCTTTATTTGCACGTGCGCTGAAATTTTATACAACACGTAGTGGAGTGGTTTCAGAATCTTTTCTGACTCCATGGTGCGGGAGATAATGAGCTTCTGTCTTCAACTTATCTTCGACTATTTCCTCAATGAATTTATTGTCCAACTGTTCTTGTATGATATTATCATAAACAGTCAGTAGCTCTGGATTCTTCCTGAGCTCATGTATTTGTGCTTTCATCTGTCCGAAAGCCATGCGATAACTGCTAGGCAGATGTGGTGGATTTAATTTCCATGGCAACCTAACCCAATACTGTCCATCTTTATATTTGACAGTGTCCAAATATTGGTTATAAGTCTGAGACTCTTGTGGGCTTGGTTTATTTACATCAATACCTATCGCATCTAAATCCCACAACTTATCAACTGGTTCATTCATTTCTTCCAGTAATGATAATTTTTGCTGTGGTACATGATCAGCGGTTATTCTCGTAACTAGTACATTTTCCACTGAATCAATATCAGCTTCTTTCCCACTTTGAGAGGGAATGGGACCACATATCATGTGGCCTCCTGCTGTTTTCAGCAAGTGAACATCATGTTTACTTACTATATTTTGCACAAAATAGTGATAATAATCACTTCCAATGATTAAATCAATTGGACTAATTGTGTCCGTCTGTATGTCAGGACAGGCTAACTTGACCTTAGCTGCTTTCAGTGCTGCAACTGTTTCTTTTAATCCCTGGATCTGCATAGACTTAGGCAAATCATCTACTACCGCAGCTTCTACTGTCTTTTTCCTGTTTCCTAGACCAACAGTGATTCTGGCTAGGTCATATGTCTGTTTACCAGAATTGTGGAAAAAACCAGCTATATCTAACTGTATTTTGGCATAGGGTTGTTTATTCAGTTTCTGCAACACTGTTCTTCTTATGAAGGACCTTTGTGAGCCTTGATCAAATAGTGTTAGCACATTGGTTTTGTGTAATTTATTAGATAACTCAACTCGAGCTATCGGGAGAGCAGTTGCTTTAAACTTATCTCTCACATTTTATGCTGTTGCTTGTTGACTTCCTGATTCTGTGGAAGTCTGCTGCTGTTCAGCAAAAGTATTTGGGCATAATGCTGTATGATGCATACCCTTGCATTTAAAACACTTCTTCAGTGAGCATTTTCCTCCCTTGTGTTCACCTAAACACTTGATGCACCTTTTCAGCTGATGAACACGTTGTTTACGTGCCTCCATTATGTGTATTGAATACAATACTGTGCCCAATGTGTTCCATCACAAAGTACACATTTTGGAGTACGTTTATGTGTGACAGTTTGTTTACTGTCTGTTGTATTCACAGCTTGATAAATGCCTATATGGGATTTCCCATTATGTGGTTTAGTGGGAGTAGGTATACTCTTTTTATACTGAGTTGAAGGTTTATTATCCACTGGATTTGTGGATTTTTCATCTTGTCTCGTTGCTTGCATGCATGAAACTATTTTGTAAACCATTGCTAATTTCTTCACAAGTGAAATAGCGTTTATTGAACATAATATTTAATCGTTCAATAGTTTGTGGTGACAACTTATCTTGTACAATACCACTGATAAACCAATCACATTGCCTTAGGTCATATTTAGCACCTAGAGATCTGAGACTATTGTCTAATGTGATTCTAAATGTCTAAGTCTGAATAACAATGTTTGGGTGGCTTCAAGCTTGATATTAAGACTGCATGTCTAACTCTAGCTTTGTCAGCGTCGAAGTAATTGTCTGCTAAGACACGTAAGGCTATTTGATAATTACCTTTAACCACCGGAAATGACTTAATCAGTTCATAGGGTTCTCCCTTCACAAGACATTTAAGGTAATTGAACTTAGCAATCTCATCTATGTCAGTTCGTGAATTTACTATGGATTGAAAACCACTAATGAATTCTTCATAACTATGACCTTGGAAAATAGGTAATGAGAATGTAGGTAAGCTTGGTAATGGGACACTTGTTGTTACAGGTGTAACAGGTGTTTGACCACTAGTTACAGTAGGTCTCTGTGACAGAGTTTTGCGGCAGATAGCCTGTACTCCTGTCCACCTTAATTGTTGATTACTAAAAGTATCCAAAACATTTTTAATTTCATCCTCAGACGGATCTGATTCATAAGAACATAAGAACATAAGAAAGGAGGAACACTGCAGCAGGCCTGTTGGCCCATACTAGGCAGGTCCTTTACAATTCATCCCACTAACAAACATTTGACCTACCCAATTTTCAATGCTACCCAAGAAATAAGCTCTGATGTGCAAGTCCCACTCAAATCCAACCCCTCCCACTCATGTACTTATCCAACCTAAATTTGAAACTACCCAAAGTCCTAGCCTCAATAACCCAACTAGGTAGACTGTTCCACTCATCAACTACCCTATTTCCAAACCAATACTTTCCTATGTCCTTTCTAAATCTAAACTTATCTAATTTAAATCCATTACTGCGGGTTCTCTCTTGGAGAGATATCCTCAAGACCTTGTTAATATCCCCTTTATTAATACCTATCTTCCACTTATACACTTCGATCAGGTCTCCCCTCATTCTTCGTCTAACAAGTGAATGTAACTTAAGAGTCTTCAATCTTTCTTCATAAGGAAGATTTCTAATGCTATGTATTAATTTAGTCATCCTACGCTGAATGTTTTCTAACGAATTTATGTCCATTCTGTAATATGGAGACCAGAATTGAGCTGCATAATCTAGGTGAGGCCTTACTAATGATGTATAAAGCTGCAGTATGACCTCTGGACTTCTGTTGCTTACACTTCTTGATATAAATCCCAGTAATCTATTTGCCTTATTACGTACGCTTAGGCATTGCTGTCTTGGTTTAAGGTTGCTGCTAACCATAACCCCCAAGTCCTTTTCGCAATCTGTATGGTTAAGTTCTACATTATTTAACTTATAAGTGCTAGGGTTATGGACACTCCCGAGCTTCAGAACCTTGCATTTATCTACATTGAACTGCATCTGCCACTTTTCTGACCAAGAGTAGAGTTTGTCTAAATCCTCCTGAAGTTCCCTAACATCTACGTTTGAATCAATTATCCTACCTATCTTCGTGTCATCGGCGAATTTGCTCATATCACTAGTAATTCCTTCATCAAGATCATTGATATATATTATAAACAACAACGGGCCCAAGACTGATCCCTGTGGAACGCCACTTGTTACTGATCCCCACTCGGATTTAACCCCATTTATGGACACTCTTTGCTTCCTGTCTGTGAGCCATGATTCGATCCACGAGAGCACCCTTCCCCCAATGCCATGAGCTGCTACTTTCTTCAACAGTCTTTGGTGCGGAACTCTATCAAATGCCTTACTAAAATCTAAGTAAATAATATCAAATTCTTTATCGTGGTCAACAGCCTCAAAAGCTTTACTGAAGAAAGTTAATAAATTAGTTAGACAAGACCGGCCTCTTGTGAATCCATGCTGAGTATCATTAATCAAGCTATGCTTATCGAGATGGCTTCTTATAATCTCAGCTATAATTGACTCTAGTAATTTGCCTACAATTGAGGTCAGGCTTATGGGGCGGTAATTTGACGGTAACGACTTGTCCCCTGTTTTAAAAATAGGAATTACATTAGCCATCTTCCACATATCAGACACTGCACCTGTTTGAAGAGATAAATTAAAAATATTAGTTAATGGTTCACAGACTTCCATTTTGCATTCCTTTAGAACCCTTGAAAAAACCTCATCAGGACCCGGTGACTTATTTTGCTTCAGTCTGTCTATCTGCTTCACAACCATTTCACTAGTGACTGTGATGTTACATAATTTATCTTCTTCTGATCCACTATAAAAATCAATTACCGGAATATTATTAGTGTCTTCCTGTGTAAAAACCGAGAGAAAATAATTATTTAAAATCGAGCACATTTCATTCTCTTTGTCAGTAAGATGCCCATAGTTATTTTTAAGGGGACCTATCTTATCTCTGACTTTTGTTCTATAGACCTGAAAAAAACTTTTTGGGTTAGTTTTAGAATCCCTAGCAACTTTAATTTCATAGTCCCTTTTAGCTTTTCTTATCCCCTTTTTAATGTCCCTCTTAATGTCAATATACTGATTCATAAGATGACCCTCGCCTCTTTTGATACGCCTATAAATTCCTTTCTTATGCCCCAGTAGATATTTCAGCCTATTATTCATCCATTTTGGGTCATTTCTATTTGATCTAATTTCCTTATAAGGGATAAACGTTCTTTGAGCAGCATGTATTGTGTTCAGAAAACTGTCATATTGATAGCTCTCTTCGTTACCCCAGTCAACAGATGATAAGTGTTCTCTAAGCCCATCGTAATCTGCTAAGCGAAAATCTGGGACTGTTACTGAGTTATCCCTACTATCATACTTCCATTCAATTCTACATGTAATTGATTTGTGGTCGCTAGCACCCAGTTCCTCTGAGACTTCTAAATTATTAACAAGGGATTCATTGTTTGCCAGAACTAAGTCAAGCAGGTTATTACCCCTTGTAGGTTCTGTCACAAACTGCTTCAAAAAACAATCCTGAACTACTTCTAAGAAATCGTATGATTCTAAATTCCCAGTCAAGAAATTCCAATCAATATGACTAAAGTTAAAGTCTCCTAGAATTACTACATTATCGTGCCTTGTGGCCCTAACAATTTCCTCCCATAGTAGTCTCCCCTGGTCCCTATCTAAATTTGGGGGACGGTATATCACACCTAAAATTAATTTTTCATGCCCCTCTGAAAATTCTATCCAAACAGACTCTGTATGTGTTACTTCAGACTTAATACCCGTTTTTATGCAACAGTTCAAGCGATCTCGGACATACAATGCCACCCCACCCCCCTTCCCGATACTTCTATCTACTTGGAACAATTTAAAACCCTGAATGTGACATTCTGCAGGCATGTCCCGACTTTTTGAATTAAACCACGTCTCAGTAATGGCAAATACATCTATGTTACCTGCACTAGCAACTAGTCTCAACTCGTCCATCTTATTCCTAGCACTGCGACTATTTGTGTAATATATACTTAAGGACCCTCCTATCTCTTTACCCTTCCTGCTCCTTTCTGTTATTCCACTAAACCTATTACTGTCATTGTCAATTTGTGCCACTGGCTTTCCAATATCCTCCTCATTTTGCCTATTACTAGTTCTCCTAGTACTCATGTTACTACCCTGCGACTTCACAGTTTTCCTGCCAAAACCCATACCACTAACTATTCCTAGTTTAAAGACCTAACAGCTCCCTCCACTGCGTTGGCCAGTGCTCCCACCCCACACCTAGACAAGTGAACCCCATCCCTGGCATACATGTCATTTCTGCCATAGAAGAGGTCCCAGTTGTCAATGAATGTTACCGCATTTTCCTTACAGTATTTGTCCAGCCAGCAATTGACACCAATTGCTCTGGACAACCATTCATTTCCAACTCCTCTCCTTGGCAAAATGCCACATATGACAGGTTTCCCACCCTTCTTCCTAATTATCTCTATTGCTGACCTATACCTGCTAATCAGGTCCTCACTCCTACGTCTGCCAACATCGTTGCCTCCAGCACTGAGACAGATAATAGGATTGCTCCCATTACCTCTCATGATGTCATCCAGACGGCTAACAATATCCTTCATCCCAGCCCCAGGAAAACACACTCTCTGCCTCCTACTCCTATCCTTCAAACAGAATGCCCTATCCATGTACCTAATCTGGCTATCCCCAACAACAACAATGTTTTTACCTTCCTTGGCGTCGTCCGTAGTGATGCTCCGAGTAGTCGACTCACATTCGCCAGGTAGCATTACACCACTTGTAGAATTCGTCATGACGTTCTCGATGGTCTTCGTTGGGGTTTCTAGGGATGTCTCACTCACGTCTGCCAATGCTTCCTTGGTGCTCGTTGTGGCATTCCCAGTAGAACACTCACATTCGTCAGGTAGCACCGAGAATGAGTTGGAAGTTTCCACGGCAGTCTTCTGGTTTCTCGTTGTTTCTGCCTCTCCAACCGTTTTCTTAATCTTCAGCTTGGTTCCATGTTGCCCGACCACTGACCAGGCTCCCCTTTTAACCTGGGGACTCACAACAGGAGGATTACTACGAATCCTCTTGTTCTCCTCCGTTAATCGCCGTATCTCCAGTTTAGCAACTCTGAGTTCTTCTCTCAGCTGCTGGTAAAGCTGCTCAAGAGAGGGCATCCTTGTTCAGATTCACAGAGAGCACACAAACAGGTCTTCACAGAGCTAAGTACACGTCACCACTCAGCTAAGTACACGTCACCACTTGTAGAATGTGAAGTGTCTGACAGATGTGATAAATGGTTTTGAAAACCGACACATCACATTATCAAGAAATTTATTTTCATAATGTGTATAGTCTGAATTACTGCTATAAACAGCTGAGTTTTTGTTATGCTTAAGTCAGAAATAATCGAGTCAGACACTACTGACCCACTAAGCTTAACCTCAGGGTCAATGACCATGAAGGGTACACAGTACATGTGGCTGGTGTTTATGGCTTGAGTTTGCTGTGTCAGCCTGACCACGATGATTAATCGTAAATAACGATGTTATACACTTCATTCGCTATACACTATAAATGTCACTGTATAACTGTAAATCACACGTGAATATTACTTACACATATATAAATGTCACTGTTAATATATATTTGAAAGCTTACACTTTTACATATAGCTCCTTTGATATAACAGGTAGACCTATAAGAAACAAACTTTAACACAATCTTGTCTCTTAGTTTCTGTCTATTAACATTATAAACACTATGTGTATATACACTCAGACAAACCGAACATCACTTGGGTGGTTGTTGTCTTAGTCAGCTATTTTCGAGATTGGAGCAGTGGATGCAGGGTGCCATCCCCCGTTTTCTTGTTGGGTGAGTCACCCAGCTCCCGTTTTCTTTGGGTGAACGCTGGGTTAGCGCCCGTTTTCTTTTGGCTGCCCATTCTCAGTGATTGAGTCTGGAGGGACTCATTTATACTGGTTTATATTGTAAAACACTAATTTTACAGCTTTTTTCGAAGGGCCTTGGCTCATAGGTTATTTGTACACTGTAGTACAACATATTTGGACCACAGTGTGGCCTTTATCCGGTTCGAGCACGACCAATATGTTGAGAAATGGCATTACCAGCTAAGCTTAATTTTAAATTTAAATATAGGGAACACTTAGCTGATAAAAGACAGCAAATCGTCTACACAGCCGCCCCTGCAGACGAGGTCTTGAAAAGCTGTCGAAGTCATCTCTCAACGGGTTGTAAAGAGTTATAATTTGTAAGATTATAAATTACCCCTAGGGGGTGTTACGTCAGCATATTTCATTCACTGATGGCTGACAAACTTACTTGTGTGGACTCAAAAGTCCGCACCTAACTGCCGACTATAGGTTGATTACAAACTCCTTGCGACTCAAGAACTGCGCAGTCCCCCATACTACAAGAAATTCGTAACCTACCTTGCTCTTGTAGCGTGAGCTATGGTGTTCTTCACACCTTCGACAG
>NC_091368.1:8974705-9012205 GCF_038502225.1 Cherax quadricarinatus
CACAGTTCTTGCAGCTAGCCAAGGAGGGTCCCTTGCTGGATCAGGAACTTGCATTTTGGTAGCAAAGTGGTCAGCAAAGAGGTCCGCCTTCTCTTGACTACTAGTAGAGGTGGTCCCATCCTGTCGATTTAGAGGTGGAATGAGTTCATCAGGCAGATAACCTTGTCTGTCCTTGATCAGGGACCACCAGGTTTTGGAGCCTACCCTACCTGATGCTAGCTTTCTTTTAGTGTCCACCTCCCATTTAACAATGGCCCACTTTTGAACGTCACCCTTATGTCTACAGGCTTGCCTGTGCAAGTTCCTGTTATAGGTGGTAGGATGTCTCATATACCTTCGCCATGCTTTGTACTTAGCAGTAGCAGCCTCTCTACAACGAAAGCCAAACCAAGGCTGATCTGTAGGCTTCGTCACATATTGCCGGTGAGGAATGTGTTCTTGTTGTAGATTAAGGATGTGTCCAGTGAAGGCTTTCACTTGGTTGTCAACATCCCCTTGGAGAAGAGCATTCCAATCGGTGGTGGCGAGCTCAGAGCGAAGGGCTGGCCAATTACCTCTTTCCCATAGCCAGGTTGTGCGTGTGGACTCCTCACCTCGTTCTGCTGGGATCTTAAGTGTCGTAAAAACAGCCTTGTGGTCAGACGATCCAACATAGCCGAGGGGTTGACAAGTGACTATGCCTTCTGCCAGATCACTCACTACTGGGTCAAGGGAGGAGCCAGAGATGTGAGTAGGGAAATCAACAAAGTTTCTCATGTCAAACACTGCAAAAAGGTCATCAAAGTCCCTCTGTATAAGGTGCTGGCTGAGGTCACCAACAATTATGATATGTTGACAATTGTGTTGTAGCAGAAGGGAGTCAATATTTTCCATTAGGAAGTTGATGGGATCTGCATGTTGCCACTGAGGTCTGTACATTGTACATGCTAGTACAGAGGTACTAGTGTTTATGCAGAGCTTGAAGAACATCATTTCAAGATGTGTAGGGGTGGCAACATCTCTCTCTCTCTCTCTCTCTCTCTCCTAAATAATGTGCGTGTTGTGTTCATCTCCTCCTGCCAATACTAAGACAAACACTAAGGCAAGAAATAGATTCTCTTATTGAAAAATAGATTGCCATATGACTTCTACTACCATACTGCTACTACTACTACTGCTACGACTACTACTACTACTACTACTACTACTACTACTACTACTATTCCTAATATTTATGTTGCAAGTACTTATACAATTACAAAGACAAATTATGGACTCCCTTACTGGAAAACAGCAACTTACCAATGCACTTTACAACGCGAGTCGCAAAACAGACGGTGACTATTGGCAGAATTGCGTCGTGAAGATCGCAAACTTAAAAGGAATCTTACGTAAACCATACCACGGGTGGGGTTAGAACCCGCGATCAAAGAGTCACGAAACTCCAGACCGACGCGTTAGCCACTGGGCCAGCTAGCTACAATAAGATTCATCCAACTAGGTATATTTATACACCATAGGAAGGTTAGCATAGGCACCACTGTGACCACAAATGCAAGTTTTTACAGACGAATCTCAAGCTAGCGTTGCCGTGACGAACTCTAGCTCACGTCCCCTCAAAGCCGTCAACACGACTCATTACGTGAGCCAATCTTACGTATTTAACATTATTTTGGCTTTGATGGCTGAAATAATGTCCACCCCTGGCCTTGTTGGCCAAAATGATGTCTACCTGCGGCTATCCTGGCCATAGTAATGTCTAGCCCGGCTTGTTGGCCAAGGTTATATCCACTCCAGGCAACGTGTCGATCTATAAGGAACTTTACCAAATCAATGACTTCATAAAGCTGGACACAAAGCTAAAATAACTTGATAAAGCTCTACAAGGAGAAAACGTGACTTAATAAAGCTCTACAGAGCAAAATATGACTTGATAAAGCTCTACGAACAGAAAACATTATTTAACAAAGCTCTACAGTGAAAATAACATGTCCAGCTCTACACAAAACATGTCTTAATTAAGCACTACAAAGGCAAAACATGACTTAAAGCTCTACATAGAGCGAATCATGACTTTATAAAGCTCCATCCAGAGAGAAAAATGACATAATAAAGATCTACGAAGGGACACAAAAAGCTAGATAAAGATAAACGCAGAACAAAACAAAACGTAAAGGATACTTGATAAAGCTCTACGCAGAGTGAAACATGATAAAGCTCTACGCAGAGTGAAACATGATAAAGCTCTACGCAGAGTGAAACATGATAAAGCTCTACGCAGAGTGAAACATGATAAAGCTCTACGCAGAGTGAAACATGATAAAGCTCTACGCAGAGTGAAACATGATAAAGCTCTATAATGGATATTCGTAACCTAATAAAGGTCTTCGTAGGGCGAAACATCGCGTCTTTTATTTACTACTTTTCAATTTTAGTTTAGTTGAAAGAGAAATTAACTGAATAGTTGAGTTGGTGTTGCAACTGTTGATCATCATACAGGATCGCATTTAAGGTTGCAAACTTCTTGCAGACCAGGACTTTGGTGCTGGGCAAGAGCTCTTGATTCAAGAAATCAGAGCTACCCTTCCCCTTCCTCGGATGAAACCTGATTTGAACCCCCACTCCTACTGTCTGCAGCTATATGATCGCTGGTTTAACGCTTCTCTATAATAATTATAATAATTATAATAATAATAATAATAATAGTAATGCCACTCCTACTTCTACTACTACAACTACTACTATTACTAATACTGCTACTGCTTCTACTACTACTACGACTACTACTACTACTACTACTACTAATAATAATAATAATAATAATAATACAATAATTGGAACTTCCTAACATTATTATTATTATTATTATTATTATTATTATACATAAGGGGAAGTATTATGCCCTAGAAAATGGGAGGCAATCAGATTTGATCCGAGGAAATGAACGGCAGCTCGTATCGTTTAGTTCAAGATCCCTTCACTAGGCTTAATGGGCTTAGTTGTGCGAGGTATACTAGGGGTGACTAGGGGTAAATAACTATGATTTGGCATGCAGGTACTGGTGGCGTCGCGGGGAGGAGACTCTCATGGGCACGGGCCAGGAGCTACAGCTTGGCCCAGTCACCAGGCACAACAGTGGCCACTACTTCGTCAGCGCCTACAGCCAGAGGGGTGCCGTCAACGCTTCCTTCTACCTCAATGTACAGTGTGAGTACGGTAGTGAAAGATGGTGATATGACAGTAATGTGAGAACGGTGGGTCGAGCCTCCACCACTCATGGTGTTGACTGATACATATGGTAGTGTTCAACAACATTTATAGTGTAATATACGCTAGCATCCATACATCACGATGCAGGTTACGTAAATGAACACAGATGCTATTAATGTGACATTTTATTATGGCAACGTTTTGCTCTCCAAAACTCATGGAGAGCAAAACGTTGCCTTAATTAATGGATATTCTTGCGAGCATTTAGCACAGCAAGACTCTTCTGAGCTCCTCCTCCTGAAGATTTGAAGAATTTCTTCATGAAGATCTCTGTTGCACTGAGGACCCTTTTGCTGATGTTTAGGAAACTGACTTAAGCACTTCGTGCATTTCTTAAAAATGTGATTGCTATACTTTATATATATATATATATATATATATATATATATATATATATATATATATATATATATATATATATATATAAGCCAACCGTTAGTTATTCATTGATACCAGCACTAGAACGGCAGGGGCTCCTTTATCATTAGGTGGCTCAACATCTGACAGATCCTCGTCAGCAGACGACAATTTCCTATTTTCTGAGGAATCGACCATCTCTACCAGTCAGCTGAAGGCAGATCGGGCTGTTGATACCCACGGTTCCATTTCTCACTGCTGCCATCCTTCGCTTCTCGTCTCCCTCTTACGGTTATTAAACCCACATCTAGTCTGATATTACTGAACCCATATCACACGCTCCACCACACACACACTTCTACGACTTTCATTTAAAGCTTTAACAGCTCAGTCTTACCGTTATCCTTGAAAGGTCACTCAGTTACGACTTGTCAGGCGTAATATTCTTATATCTTCTCTTCCTTTGTCTTGATAAATTAAAGACATTAGAGCGTTGTTCTCTGTGTTCTACTTTTAATATTCTTTCTGTGGTTCTGCCTTCATTACCAACGTCAGTTTAATGCCTCATTATCATTATTTTAACGCACCGGCCGTCTCCCACCGAGGCTGGATGACCTAACGAGAAAAACAAAAGTTTTCATTTTATATTTAGTAATATATACAGGAGAAGTGGTAACTAGCCCATTGTTCCCTTATTATTATTATTTTTTTTAGAGCTGGCATCATTAGTCAAATATATTTTAAGCTAAAGTTTTTGCAGTTAAAGTTGTATATAAAATTATCTTCATTTTGTGTTGTAATGCTCGTGGTTCCTGGTCGATCCCAGTGTTACTGGAACTTCTTGCCTCTTGGTGTCAGCAGGAAGAAGGTAGCTCAATCAGCACGGAGAATCGAGCCTCCATTACCCTTTGTAGTAAACGACCTACACAGAAGGTGAAGCATCACAAAGCAAGTGTAGGCCTTGGCTGAAATCCAATGTATTATTATTTCGTGTAGCATCATCCATCAGCAAGGAACCTTCCCTAGAAAAGATACTCTTTGGGACAACATTTCGATCCGTGTAAAGCTTCATAAAGCTATAAAACTCCACGCTATGTTAAACGTTGTAGCAATAAACGTTAGTTCTGCCGCGCATGTTTTTTTTTTCACACCTGACACTGGCAAAGTGAAAATAAGAAAAGCGTCGCGGATATTTAAGTTCTCTGGTAGAAAAACATCATTCTGACCCCTGGATGACTGACCCGAAAATGCGTGAAGCCTCCGCAGCAGTAATTTGAAAAGTCCTGCTGTACAAGCGAAATGTCACGTCAGTAAAGATACCCATGTGTCGCATATATATCTTATTCATCAAGTAAATTCACTACGACGATTGCAATGTATCGGATATCTGTTATTTGTCTGGCTGCCGATTCGTGGTAAGTGTAAAGGTGTTTTGTGCTCATTGTCAGCTTACCGGGTATTCCTTTTCGATAATTTAGTGGTAAGATTGAATCCTCCGCCTGTGTTTTGCACTCTAACAGGATTACACCTTTTTATAGGCTGCCTCATAAATACGTAAGATAACACGTACATCAGGAAACCACCTTAGTGCTAGAAGAAGAACAAGGAAACGACAAAGAAGACAACACACAATACCGTTGCTGGAACAATTCACAAATAACGTTGCAACAATAAAATGCCACATTATTTGCATTTGTGTTAATTTACCTAATACTTATAATACTTATAATGATGTTTTCTGTCAATCTTGGATCTTTATGAAGCCATATGACGCAATTTGCAGCTTAAAAAAATAGTCCAGAACGAACCGAAACGTCGTTATTAGTTGCCTCTCCTAAGTGCAGGTTGTGAATTAGTCGTCGTACACAGATTCACATTACGCGGTATATCCTTCACAGGAGCAGCGCATCACACCGAGTATAAAATATTTCGGTCTTCTGCTCTTAACAGACGGGCCGGAGAAGGTGCAAACAGTTGATCGAGTTACGGTTGATGACGGAGGCAGAGTAAGCACTCAGTGTTCAGCTACTGGCAATCCAGTGCCTCACCTCACCTGGAGCAGGGAACCCACCTACAACCACAACAGGTGAGTATTACCACCTTCACTTCACCTACACCCCTTTCCTTATGTACATCAACAGCCTGCTTACCTATCGTACCATTTAAGGATCATTACACAAAAATAATGCATTTAATGTATTAAAATACCTTTTAAGTGAGCATAACATTCCCAAAAGCACTAGTAAATATCTCGTATTGTCTTACTACACACACACACATAATATATATATATATATATATATATATATATATATATATATATTATATATATATATATATATATATATATATATATGCAATAAGATTACAGTAAACAGGTGATTTCAGAATATGCAAAACAACCACTGTGAAAGAATAGAGAAATTCCAAGCGCTTTCGTGACTACTCACATTATCAAGGAACAATGAAAATAAAGCATGAAAGGAAGGTATATAAGGGGTCTAGCCCACACCTCTTTGTTGTGGGATCTGATAGTGAGGTGTGGGCTAGATCTCTTATATACCTTCCTTTGATGCTTTACTTTCATTGTTTCTTGATAATGTGAGTAGTCACGAAAGGGCTTGGAATTTCTCTATTCTTTCACAGTGGTTGTTTTGCATATATATATATATATATATATATATATATATATATATATATATATATATATATATATATATATATATATATATATATATATATATATATATAGATGTATAAAGAGATCTTCAGCGATTTCGTTATAACTTTCATCAGAAACTAGATCATTCTATGAATTTGCTAGGGTTAGCTAAGCATTCAGACAGTCTAGGAAAAATTGAGTGCTACATGTTCATTCTATGCATGGCGTGGCGGCCACTGAGTAGGAATATATACATATGAGATGTTGGCATCACGCAGTGACAGAATCTAACCTAAGGGAGGGCCAGGTGGGGCACTCACAAACTCGCCAGATAGAGCCAAAAGAACAAAAACACGAAAAATTTTAGTATTGTTAGTGATATTGACGTATGTTTGTTGCTCTCCCATGGTTAGTATTTAAGAAACAAACTGTTTTTGTTTGTAGTTAGGCTAAGAAATGTATATTCAAACGTGTATTTATCTCCAGCGTTGGCAGTTGAATCGATGGGCTGAATTTTCGCACTAAATAATTTATTTATTTTTGTAATAAGAATTATCTAGTACTACTACTACTGCTATATTTCTACTACTAATACTAATACTTTTATTAATAATCATAATAATAATAATAATAATAACAATAATAATAGCTCTTGTTCTTTTTTATTTCTTCTATTGTCCATGGGGAAGTGGAGAAGAATCTTTCCTCCGTGAGCCGTGCGTGTCGTATGAGGCGACTAAAATGCCGGGAGCAATGGGCTAGTAACCCCTTCTCCTGTATACAATTACTAAAAAAGAGAAGAAGAAAAACTTTATAAAACTGGGTTGCTTAAATGTGCGTGGATGTAGTGCGGATGACAAGAAACAGATGATTGCTGATGTTATGAATGAAAAGAAGTTGGATGTCCTGGCCCTAAGCGAAACAAAGCTGAAGGGGGTAGGAGAGTTTCAGTGGGGGGAAATAAATGGGATTAAATCTGGAGTATCTGAGAGAGTTAGAGCAAAGGAAGGGGTAGCAGTAATGTTAAATGATCAGTTATGGAAGGAGAAAAGAGAATATGAATGTGTAAATTCAAGAATTATGTGGATTAAAGTAAAGGTTGGATGCGAGAAGTGGGTCATAATAAGCGTGTATGCACCTGGAGAAGAGAGGAATGCAGAGGAGAGAGAGAGATTTTGGGAGATGTTAAGTGAATGTATAGGAGCCTTTGAACCAAGTGAGAGAGTAATTGTGGTAGGGGACTTGAATGCTAAAGTAGGAGAAACTTTTAGAGAGGGTGTGGTAGGTAAGTTTGGGGTGCCAGGTGTAAATGATAATGGGAGCCCTTTGATTGAACTTTGTATAGAAAGGGGTTTAGTTATAGGTAATACATATTTTAAGAAGAAGAGGATAAATAAGTATACACGATATGATGTAGGGCGAAATGACAGTAGTTTGTTGGATTATGTATTGGTAGATAAAAGACTGTTGAGTAGACTTCAGGATGTACATGTTTATAGAGGGGCCACAGATATATCAGATCACTTTCTAGTTGTAGCTACACTGAGAGTAAAAGGTAGATGGGATACAAGGAGAATAGAAGCATCAGGGAAGAGAGAGGTAAAGGTTTATAAACTAAAAGAGGAGGCAGTTAGGGTAAGATATAAACAGCTATTGGAGGATAGATGGGCTAATGAGAGCATAGGCAATGGGGTCGAAGAGGTATGGGGTAGGTTTAAAAATGTAGTGTTAGAGTGTTCAGCAGAAGTTTGTGGTTACAGGAAAGTGGGTGCAGGAGGGAAGAGGAGCGATTGGTGGAATGATGATGTAAAGAGAGTAGTAAGGGAGAAAAAGTTAGCATATGAGAAGTTTTTACAAAGTAGAAGTGATGCAAGGAGGGAAGAGTATATGGAGAAAAAGAGAGAAGTTAAGAGAGTGGTGAAGCAATGTAAAAAGAGAGCAAATGAGAGAGTGGGTGAGATGTTATCAACAAATTTTGTTGAAAATAAGAAAAAGTTTTGGAGTGAGATTAACAAGTTAAGAAAGCCTAGAGAACAAATGGATTTGTCAGTTAAAAATAGGAGAGGAGAGTTATTAAATGGAGAGTTAGAGGTATTGGGAAGATGGAAGGAATATTTTGAGGAATTGTTAAATGTTGATGAAGATAGGGAAGCTGTGATTTCGTGTATAGGGCAAGGAGGAATAACATCTTGTAGGAGTGAGGAAGAGCCAGTTGTGAGTGTGGGGGAAGTTCGTGAGGCAGTAGGTAAAATGAAAGGGGGTAAGGCAGCCGGGATTGATGGGATAAAGATAGAAATGTTAAAAGCAGGTGGGGATATAGTTTTGGAGTGGTTGGTGCAATTATTTAATAAATGTATGGAAGAGGGTAAGGTACCTAGGGATTGGCAGAGAGCATGCATAGTTCCTTTGTATAAAGGCAAAGGGGATAAAAGAGAGTGCAAAAATTATAGGGGGATAAGTCTGTTGAGTGTACCTGGTAAAGTGTATGGTAGAGTTATAATTGAAAGAATTAAGAGTAAGACGGAGAATAGGATAGCAGATGAACAAGGAGGCTTTAGGAAAGGTAGGGGGTGTGTGGACCAGGTGTTTACAGTGAAACATATAAGTGAACAGTATTTAGATAAGGCTAAAGAGGTCTTTGTGGCATTTATGGATTTGGAAAAGGCGTATGACAGGGTGGATAGGGGGGCAATGTGGCAGATGTTGCAAGTGTATGGTGTAGGAGGTAGGTTACTGAAAGCAGTGAAGAGTTTTTACGAGGATAGCGAGGCTCAAGTTAGAGTATGTAGGAAAGAGGGAAATTTTTTCCCAGTAAAAGTAGGCCTTAGACAAGGATGTGTGATGTCACCGTGGTTGTTTAATATATTTATAGATGGGGTTGTAAGAGAAGTAAATGCGAGGGTCTTGGCAAGAGGCGTGGAGTTAAAAGATAAAGAATCACACACAAAGTGGGAGTTGTCACAGCTGCTCTTTGCTGATGATACTGTGCTCTTGGGAGATTCTGAAGAGAAGTTGCAGAGATTGGTGGATGAATTTGGTAGGGTGTGCAAAAGAAGAAAATTAAAGGTGAATACAGGAAAGAGTAAGGTTATGAGGATAACAAAAAGATTAGGTGATGAAAGATTGAATATCAGATTGGAGGGAGAGAGTATGGAGGAGGTGAACGTATTCAGATATTTGGGAGTGGACGTGTCAGCGGATGGGTCTATGAAAGATGAGGTGAATCATAGAATTGATGAGGGAAAAAGAGTGAGTGGTGCACTTAGGAGTCTGTGGAGACAAAGAACTTTGTCCTTGGAGGCAAAGAGGGGAATGTATGAGAGTATAGTTTTACCAACGCTCTTATATGGGTGTGAAGCGTGGGTGATGAATGTTGCAGCGAGGAGAAGGCTGGAGGCAGTGGAGATGTCATGTCTGAGGGCAATGTGTGGTGTGAATATAATGCAGAGAATTCGTAGTTTGGAAGTTAGGAGGAGGTGCGGGATTACCAAAACTGTTGTCCAGAGGGCTGAGGAAGGGTTGTTGAGGTGGTTCGGACATGTAGAGAGAATGGAGCGAAACAGAATGACTTCAAGAGTGTATCAGTCTGTAGTGGAAGGAAGGCGGGGTAGGGGTCGGCCTAGGAAGGGTTGGAGGGAGGGGGTAAAGGAGGTTTTGTGTGCGAGGGGCTTGGACTTCCAGCAGGCATGCGTGAGCGTGTTTGATAGGAGTGAATGGAGACAAATGGTTTTTAATACTTGACGTGCTGTTGGAGTGTGAGCAAAGTAACATTTATGAAGGGATTCAGGGAAACCGGCAGGCCGGACTTGAGTCCTGGAGATGGGAAGTACAGTGCCTGCACTCTGAAGGAGGGGTGTTAATGTTGCAGTTTAAAAACTGTAGTGTAAAGCACCCTTCTGGCAAGACAGTGATGGAGTGAATGATGGTGAAAGTTTTTCTTTTTCGGGCCACCCTGCCTTGGTGGGAATCGGCCGGTGTGATAATAATAAAAATAATAATAATAATAATAAATAATAATAATAATAATAATAATAATAATAATAATAACAATAGTCTTGCCCCCCTCAGCTCAGGCACCACTCTGGCTTCGGGCGTGGGCGTTGCACGGCTAATGATAGAGTCAGCTTCACGGACGGACACGGGCGTGTACTTGTGTCACGCCCGGAATATTGTGGCTTCGGCATCTCCAGCTAGGACCTACGTCGTGGTCTCCCGTAAGTACTGATATCTGAGTGATTCTCAAGCCACCTCTTTTTCAGCCGTCATAGTGCTGGGCTCGTACCCAGCTTATTATCACTTGAAAAAGTAAGAAGAGCACTGCGGGAGGCCTACTGGCCATGAAGTTGGTAGGTACTTTTCGAATCCACGCCTACTCACACACACACACACACACACACACACACACACACACACACACACACACACACACACACACACACACACACACACACACACACACTTGTCCAACCATTTCCTAAAGCTATCCAAGGAATTAGCTTCAATGATCTCGATAACTCATTCTAAGCAGGTTCCACTCAAATCCAGTCCATTTCACTCAAAAATAAGGCAACAAACCCATGTGTGTGTGTGTGTGTGTGTGTGTGTGTGTGTGTGTGTGTGTGTGTGTGTGTGTGTGTGTGTGTGTGTGTGTGTGTGTGTATCCACAAAAACACTCCCTGATTCCAAACAGGTAGAACATGTAACTTTATTGCAACAATCTTTCAAAGTTAGTAGCTTCAGATGTAGGATATCATTCAGTTTCGTGTGGTATAAGGTAGCATTAAGACACTCAATATCCGCCCCTCTGGTTGCTCGGCAAACATCGATGTGATAGTCCAGTTCGGTCCAGACGCTCTGCAGCATATCTGGAGTTATCATGCGAACTGCTTCAGTGATCGAAATTTTCAGCTCCTCCAGGGATGCAGGTGGTGATGGTACGTAAACTGTGCTCTTCACGTACCCCCAAAGAAAGAAGTCACGTACAGTTAGGTCTTGTGACCTCTGCAAGTATGACGATACTCATTTTCGGGCAATACTTAATTTTTGATCATGTTTCGCACAGGTTTGAGCTCAGTACTGAGCAAAAGATCTTGTTCTACGTTTGGTCTTTCTTCAGTGTTTATGGTGCCTCGTGGCCTGGTAGGCAACGCTCTTGCCTCAAACGCTGAGTGTCCGTGGTTCGATTCCCGGCAAATGTGGAAATATTGGGCGTTTCTTTACACCTGTTGTCCTGTTCACCTAGCAGTAAGTAGATATTTGGGTGTTAGTCGAGTGTTGTGGGTCACATCCTGGGGGACAAGATTGAAAGATCACAAAGGAAATAAAACAGTCCTTGATGACGTACTGAGTTTTTTGAGTTATCCTGGGTGGCTAACCCTCCGGGGTTAAAAATCCGAACAAAATCTTATTTTACATCATTGAGTTTTAGGAAGGATGTTGTATGCGAATTCTACTCGTGATCTGCAACTCTGAATCAAACTCGTAGTGTATATATATAAATATATATATATATATATATATATATATATATATATATATATATATATATATATATATATATATATATATATATATATATATAATGCCGAATAAGCCAAACATCATTGTCAATAAAAAAAATTCTTTAAATCTCTCTAAAAAAAAAAAAGCTGAGAAAAGTCCAATATAAGTGACTTCAGCATATTTGGCATGTTCTGCTTATTAGGCACGACACACACATATATCAGGGTATTACAATTGTACCCAGGTGATCTTAGCAATAAAAGACAAGCCATGAGGGATGAAAATCTTCAGTTCAATATCTTTCACACGTCTCTGTGTGTCATCAGGAGTTATGCAATGTTGCAAGAGTAGCAATAAGTGGAATGAGAGGAAGTTTTCTCAGAGTAAGGTAGCGTGATGACGCTAGTTAGTTCCTCAGAAAAATCTGAAAGGAACTGGCTGGCTTCATCACGCTACCTTACCCCGAGAAAAGTTCCTCTCACTCCACCTGCTGCTATTCTTGCAACATTGCATAGCTCCTGATGACGCACAGAGACGTGTGAAATATCTCGAGCTGAAGATTTCGATCCCCTGTGGCTTGCCTTGCATATATTATGGTATAAAACAATCACATAACTTTATAATGTATGAATGCCTTAACAACTGGGAATGAACAGTTTGTGGCTAAGGATCTTCTCGCTCCCTAGAGGAAGTGACAGCAGCTACGGACGTGCCGGAACAGCGAGGATCGTGGGCGGCCGTGGGCGGCAGTGGGCGGCTGGTGTGTCACGTGCGGGCCGCTCCTCCACCCACCTTCGTCTGGAGTAGTCAGAGTGGACTCATCCTCCTCAACAGTGACAAGTATACCATCCATGAGCCTAAGGTGAGTGAGTCAGTGAGTATACAGTAGTGTCATCAATGTTGGAAGGGGAAGCTTGTAGGCTGGTGGTAGTAGTGTTGCAGGCTGGTGGTAGTAGTGTTGCAGGCTGGTGGTAGTAGTGTTCCAGGCTGGTGGTAGTAGTGTTGCAGGCTGGTGGTAGTAGTGTTGCAGGCTGGTGGCAGTAGTCTTGCAGGTTGGTGGCAGTAGACCTACAGGCTGGTAGCAGTAGTCCTGCAGACTGATGGCGGTAGTCCAACAGACGGTGGAAATAGTCCTGCAGACTGGTGGCAATAGTCCTGCAGACTGGTGGCAATAGTCCTGCAGACTGGTGGCAATAGTCCTGCAGACTGGTGGCAATAGTTCTGCAGACTGGTGGCAATAGTTCTGCAGACTGGTTGCAGAAGTACTGCAGGCTGATGCCAGTAGTACTGCAGACTGGTGGTAGTAGTCCTGCAGACTGGTGGCAGCAGTCCTGCAGACTGGTGGCAGTAGTCTTGCAGACTGGTTGCAGAAGTACTGCAGACTGGTGGCAGTAGTCCTGCAGACTGGTGGCAGTAGTCCTGCAGACTGGTGGCAGTAGTCCTGCAGACTGGTTGCAGAAGTACTGCAGACTGGTGACAGTAGTCCTGCAGACTGGTGGCAGTAGTCCTGCAGACTGGTGGCAGTAGTCCTGCAGACTGGTTGCGGAAGTACTGTAGACTGGTGGCAGTAGTCTTGCAGACTGGTTGCAGAAGTACTGCAGACTGGTGACAGTAGTCCTGCAGACTGGTGGCAGTAGTCCTGCAGACTGGTGGCAGTAGTCCTGCAGACTGGTGGCAGTAGTCCTGCAGACTGGTGGCAGTAGTCCTGCAGACTGGTGACAGTAGTCCTGCAGACTGGTGGCAGTAGTCCTGCAGACTGGTGGCAGTAGTCTTGCAGACTGGTTGCGGAAGTACTGTAGACTGGTGGCAGTAGTCCTGCAGACTGGTGGCAGTAGACCTGCAGAGAGGTGGCAGTAATCGTAATGACTATCAGTAGAAGCCTTCAAGGCAGAAGCTGCAGAGATAAGAGACAGGAATTATGGAGACTAATAATTGGCGAGACTGATGAATTCTCATGGTAGATCAGTCCTAGTGACTAGCAGTCCTTTTGACCGGAAACATCTGGATGTAACTCTTGAGTGTATACCCAAGATATAGTATACAAGCACTTAATCGTGTTTACTGTATGTGCTGTTTAGTTTTTATCGATTTCCTAGTTAATAATTGAATATGTTGAGGTATATTGTAGTCTTAGACATTTACTGATTAACTTTTTTAAGATACAAAGCACTGCATGGATGCAGTTTACGAGACTCTGGAATGTTTCCAGCAGCAATCGAAGATTTCTTAGAAAGGAGGACTCCAATAGGACTGGAGTTTTTTTTAGGTTATCACTTCCAGCACGACTGGAGTTTCCTTAGGTTATCACTTCCAGCAGGACTGGAGCTTTTTAGAGGTTATCACTTCCAGCACGACTGGAGTTTCCTAGGGTTATCACTTCCAGCAGGACTGGAGCTTTTTTTAGGTTATCACTTCCAGGAGGACTGGAGACTTTTCTTCCATATGATATGATATTCCAGCAGGAATGTTTCCTAGACAAAAACAAAATATGAACAAGATGGAAAGTGCTCCGGCGACAAAAACAAAGAGCCAGAATAGATAGAGAGAGAGCATCGGGTACCGAAGTTTATGTCTTCTCGTTATCGCTAGCACAATAGACTCATAACAAACAGAGATGTTTATTTTTTTCTTGATTCAGAACTTGATTCAAAACTTAATGATTGCGACATAGACGATGCCTGAAAGTGGCCGGTGAGTTTCTTGACCTGGAAGTCGAATGAGTTATGAAGCATAGATTTTTTTTATAGTGTTTTTTGTGTATTGTTCCAGCCACGGTATTGTGCATTTTTGTTCTTTGTCCTATCCATTGATCGGGAGGTATCCTGCAACAGGGAAGGTCTCACAGAAAATAGGTAGGAAGTTACTTTCCTGGATACCAAATCTGATGCTTTGAAGAAGTGAGAAGAATGTGTTGAACATTGAGGTACCTGAGTAAAAACAATGGTAGAATCGGATACATAGAAAAAGGAATAAAGGTCTAGCAAAGAAATGCTGAAGGAAAAGAGGTACAACATAAACCATTGAACACAGTGAAGGGAACTGAATCTGAGGAACCTGGAGAACTGTTCCGAAAACTGAGCAACCAATGCGCTGGTGTGAAGTCAACAACGAGTGGAAGACAAGTTGAAGAGAGGGAACAAAGGGAGTGTGAAAGAAATGAAGGCAGAGCAAAAAGAAATACACAGAGAGGAGAATTAAACTTCCACGGGGAAGAATGAATGGGACTTGAAGTGAAAGAGATAAAGGAGGCGAGAAATTTGCTGAAATGCTGACAGATGGTCCGGAAGTAAGTCAAGTGCTCGAAGTACAGTGGTGGTTGAGGTGACTTTACTACCGACCACGTGAGGCACTAAACAAGCAAGGAGAGCGTAGGGCACAATCATGAAAGATAAGAGACATTGTACAAGGAATGATTAGTGGATGGGAATCATAAACCAGATGCATAGCGAAATGTTAACGACATGAAGTAAACAAGAATGACAAGAGAAAGCCCGTGATGTTTAATTTTATAAAGTGATACACCAATAACCCGCATATAGGAGAATGAAGGTTATCAAAACATTTCGGTCCGACTTCTGGCTAGTTAATGGTCTAAGTCGCACCGAAACGTCGTCACAAGTTTCTTTTTCCTGTGTTCGGGTTATTGGTGTATTGTTCCAGCCACAGTATGGTGATTTTTATTATTTAATAATAGATATAAAGAAAATGGAGTATTACCTAAAAAAAGCGTCCGTTTGCGTAGAAAATCACGTAGAGACGCTTATAGGAAGGCTATACAATAAACTATGAAGCTAGAATGTGAACATAGCGAGAACAATAAAACCAGAGAACAAAAACAAGATGGAAGAAATATTATTTTTATTATTTTAATACCCACCTTCCTTACTTTAGCTTACCCTCCTTACCTTACGTCCACTTTCATTACCTTACGTCCACTAATCTTACGTTCACACTCCTTAACATACTCTCCTTATCTTAGCTAATTTTCTATGTATTCTCACTTACTTTAGTATTTTTGATTTATACAATACGATAGTTCTTAATCTAGATAGAAGCTTACTGCCCATCTCAGCTGATAGCCTAGTAGTGGACTTTCACGTCTTCTGCTGTCTATCTTGCCGTTACTCTCCTTTCCTTGCTTTTAGCTACAAACTATCACTAATAACGTCCCTTCACCAGCCTCAACACAGTCACTATCTCCCACAGCTACTGGACGGGTTGGTGTTGTGGTCGTCAGTGCTGGAGGTACGAGATATCATCCCCCGGGACTACACACTGTACCACTGTACAGCCCACAACCCCCTAGGCACCGACTCCGTAGCAGTGACACTCAGCCCGCCCTCACGCCCACACCCGCCCATTAACTTCACGGTCAGCACCAGCAGTGTCGTCTTGTAACCTAGTCTCATGTTACCACTTAGATTTTTGGGGAAACTGTTCTCAACGTTAAATTCTTAGCACTCTTAAGTTTTGTTTTCAAATCCCGTTTTTATTATGGGTTAGAATAAGGTAATTTAGGTTAGGTTAGGCTAGGTTACGTTAGGGCAGGCTATAGGTAAGGCTACGTTATGAAACATACTTCACTAACACCTGCTTTCCTCTCTCAGTGCAATAATTCTTGTTTCCATCCCTCATACACTTAACACCTGTCTTCTTCCCACATTACACAAAAACTTCTCCTTCCTACAGTATACAAACACCTGCTTCCTTCCCACAATATACAAACACCTACCTTCTTCCAACAGTACACAAACACCTGCCTCCTTCCAACAGTACACAAACACCTGCCTCCTTACAACATCACACAATCACCTGCCTCCTTCCAACAGTACACAAACACCTGCCTCCTTCCAATAGTACACAAACACCTGCCTCCTTCCAACAGTACACAAATACCTGTCTCCTTCACACAGAACGCTAGCTAGCTCCTTTCCACAGTATACTAACACATGCTTCCACTTCTCAGTGCATTAATACTCATCTCAATTCCAATGTAAACTAACACCTGCCTCAATCACCCAGCAGGTGAGCAAGGTGACGGCAGGTGAGGTGTGGCTCACCTGGTTACCTGGCCTGAATGGTGGCGCTCCTAGCGGCTACACACTGAAGTACAAAGCATCCGGTTCACCAGTCTATCAGGTAAATGCCCATAAGATATATATATATATAGTGCTGAATAAGCACGATAATTTATATATATATATATATATATATATATATATATATATATATATATATATATATATATATATATATATATATATATATATATATATATATATATATATAAATTATCGTGCTGAATAAGCAGAGAAAAAAAATTTGCTTACGAAAAAAATCTGTGTAAATCTCAACAAAACGGAAAAATATATATCCTCGATTTTAATTAAAATCAAATAAATTTAAATTGATGTATCATATATTAAGTAGATTTAAATTAAAATCTATTACGCTTACCTATGAAAGGTTAGATGACGTCTCTAATTTAGATTTTTTTTAGCCTAACTGCAATGAAAAAAAGTGTATCTATCCATAATGGAAAATATTAGAAGAGTAAATTTTTTGGGGACAGCTCAAATATATATAATTTAATTCCGAGGTTTAATGGAAATATTGAGAATTATACACAGAATTAATGAATTCTTCTTTGAGTATTAATGAAGAACATAAAAGTCTTAATGATGCTGCTGGACCACTGAACTAATTAACACCTGGTAAATACACGGGAGATGACTCACAGTACGACGTTTGGGTACGATCATTACTTAATGTTTCGGCAGTGACCGAAATGTCTCGTTATATTTCGAATTTGTGGTTACTGGGGGTTATTATTATTATCACTTATTATTATTTTTCACTATTATTATTAACATCACTATCATTGTTATTATTAACGCTACCATCGTTCACTGTTATTATCACTATTATTATTATTATTATTATTATTATTATTATTATTATTATTATTATTATTATTATTATTATTGCTATTATCACTATCATTAGTATTAGTATTATCACTATATTATTATTATTATCATTATTATAATCATAAAACGCTAAACTCGTTAGGGTTATAGAGCTCCTTGGAAATGATAAGTGATTAGGGAGATCAGTTCAAACTCCCGGATCAAGAGCTCTTCCTGGTCAATAAATCCCCCCTTCTTGAAGACGTTAGTATTGATTGAATCAGCTCTGAATACGATCCTCAAAAGACGTGGTTAAACTTCTTTGAAGAAGATCTGTGGCAACCTGACCTCCACATTCTTCTTTTTCACCGTGCGTGAGAAAATGGCAGCTCGAGATTTCGATGCTTACTTTTCTCTGCACCGTGTTACCAGACGTACTTTCTTTGCACCGTGTTACCAGACGTACTTTCTCTGCAGCGTGCTACCAGAAGTACTTTCTCTGTAGCGTGCTACCAGACGTACTTTCTCTGCACCGTGCTATCAGACGTACTTTCTCTGCACCGTGCTATCAGACGTACTTTCTCTGCACCGTGCTACCAGACGTACTTTCTCTGCACCGTGCTATCAGACGTACTTTCTCTGCACCGTGCTACCAGACGTACTTTCTCTGCACCGTGCTACCAGACGTACGTTCTCTGCACCGTGCTACCAGACGTACTTTCTCTGCAGCGTGCTACCAGACGTACTTTCTCTGCAGCGTGCTACCAGAAGTACTTACTCTGCAGCGTGCTACCAGAAGTACTTTCTCTGAACCGTACTACCAGACGTACTTTCTCTGCAGCGTGATACCAGACGTACTTTCTCTGCACCGTGCTACCAGACGTACTTTCTCTGCAGCGTGCTACCAGAAGTACTTTCTCTGTAGCGTGCTAACAGACGTACTTTCTCTGCAGCGTGCTACCAGACGTACTTTCTCTGCACCGTGCTACAAGACGTACTTTCTCTGCAGCGTGCTACCAGACGGACTTTCTCTGCAGCGTGCTACCAGAAGTACTTTCTCTGCAGCGTGCTACCAGAAGTACTTTCTCTGCACCGTGCTACCAGACGTACTTTCTCTGCACCGTGCTACCAGACGTACTTTCTCTGCAGCGTGCTACCAGACGTACTTTCTCTGCAGCGTGCTACCAGACGTACTTTCTCTGCAGCGTGCTACCAGACGTACTTTCTCTGCAGCGTGCTACCAGACGTACTTTCTCTGCACCGTGCTATCAGACGTACTTTCTCTGCACCGTGCTACCAGACGTACTTTCTCTGCACCGTGCTACGAGACGTACGTTCTCTGCACCGTGCTACCAGACGTACTTTCTCTGCAGCGTGCTACCAGACGTACTTTCTCTGCAGCGTGCTACCAGAAGTACTTACTCTGCAGCGTGCTACCAGAAGTACTTTCTCTGAACCGTACTACCAGACGTACTTTCTCTGCAGCGTGATACCAGACGTACTTTCTCTGCAGCGTGCTACCAGAAGTACTTTCTCTGCAGCGTGCTACCAGAAGTACTTTCTCTGTAGCGTGCTACCAGACGTACTTTCTCTGCAGCGTGCTACCAGACGTACTTTCTCTGCAGCGTGCTACCAGAAGTACTTTCTTTGTAGCGTGCTACCAGACGTACTTTCTCTGCAGCGTGCTACCAGACGTACTTTCTCTGCAGCGTGCTACCAGACGTACTTTCTCTGCACCGTGCTACCAGACGTACTTTCTCTGCACCGTGCTACCAGACGTACTTTCTCTCCACTGTGCTACCAGAAGTACTTTCTCTGCACCGTGCTACCAGAAGTACTTTCTCTGCACCGTGCTACAAGACGTACTTTCTCTGCACCGTGCTACAAGACGTACTTTCTCTGCACCGTGCTACCAGACGTACTTTCTTTGCACCGTGCTACCAGAAGTACTTTCTCTGCACCATGCTACCAGACGTACTTTCTCTCCACCGTGCCATCAGAAGTACTTTCTCTGCACCGTGCTACCAGAAGTACTTTCTCTGCACCGTGCTACCAGACGTAATTTCTCCCCACCGTGCCACCAGAAGTACTTTCTCTGCACCGTGCTACAAGACGTACTTTCTCTGCACCGTGCTACCAGACGTACTTTCTCTTCAGCGTGCTACCAGAAGTACTTTCTCTGCACCGTGCTACCAGACGTACTTTCTCTGCACTGTGCTACCAGAAGTACTTTCTCTGCACCGTGCTACCAGACGTACTTTCTCTGCAGCGTGCTACCAGACGTACTTTCTCTGCACCGTGCTACCAGACGTACTTTCTCTGCACCGTGCTACCAGACGTACTTTCTCTGCACTGTGCTACCAGAAGTACTTTCTCTGCACCGTGCTACCAGACGTACTTTCTCTGCACCGTGCTACCAGACGTACTTTCTCTGCACCGTGCTACCAGACGTACTTTCTCTGCACCGTGCTACCAGACGTACTTTCTCTGCACCGTGCTACCAGACGTACTTTCTCTGCACCGTGCTACCAGACGTACTTTCTCTGCAGCGTGCTACCAGACGTACTTTCTCTGCACCGTGCTACCAGACGTACTTTCTCTGCAGCGTGCTACCAGACGTACTTTCTCTGCACCGTGCTCCCGGACGTACTTTCTCTGCACCGTGCTACCAGACGTACTTTCTCTGCAGCGTGCTACAAGACGTACTTTCTCTGCACCGTGCTACCAGACGTACTTTCTCTGCACCGTGCTACCAGACGTACTTTCTCTGCACCGTGCTACCAGACGTACTTTCTCTGCACCGTGCTACCAGACGTACTTTCTCTGCAGCGTGCTACCAGACGTACTTTCTCTGCACCGTGCTACCAGACGTACTTTCTCTGCAGCGTGCTACCAGACGTACTTTCTCTGCACCGTGCTACCAGACGTACTTTCTCTGCACCGTGCTACCAGACGTACTTTCTCTGCAGCGTGCTACAAGACGTACTTTCTCTGCACCGTGCTACCAGACGTACTTTCTCTGCACCGTGCTACCAGACGTACTTTCTCTGCACCGTGCTACCAGACGTACTTTCTCTGCAGCGTGCTACAAGACGTACTTTCTCTGCACCGTGCTACCAGACGTACTTTCTCTGCACCGTGCTACAAGACGTACTTTCTCTGCACCGTGCTACCAGACGTACTTTCTCTGCACCGTGCTACCAGACGTACTGTAAACCGAGAATCATTGATATTATGTTATCTTTATTCAAAGCTGGCACTACGGTACGGTACGGTGCAGTACGGTGCAGTACGGTGCAGTACGGTGCAGTACGGTATTTTTATAGTTTTGACATGTCAGAAATATCGAAACGTAATTTCGTACAATACTTTAAAAAAAAATCACCCATACCATACCGTGCCATACAGTAACATGCCACATAGTACTGTACCGTGCCATACAGTACCATGCCATATAGTACTGTACCGTGCCATACAGTACCATGCCATATAGTACTGTACCGTGCCATACAGTACCATGCCACATAGTACTGTACCGTGCCATACAGTACCATGCCACATAGTACTGTACCGTGCCATACAGTACCATGCCACATAGTACTGTACCGTGCCATACAGTAACATGCCACATAGTACTGTAACGTGCCATACAGTACCATGCCACATTGTACTGTACCGTGCCATACAGTAACATGCCACATAGTACTGTACCGTGCCATACAGTAACATGCCACATAGTACTGTACCGTGCCATACAGTACCATGCCACATAGTACTGTACCGTGCCATACAGTACCATGCCACATAGTACTGTACCGTGCCATACAGTAACATGCCACATAGTACTGTAACGTGCCATACAGTACCATGCCACATTGTACTGTACCGTGCCATACAGTATCATGCCACATAGTACTGTACCGTGCCATACAGTAACATGCCACATAGTACTGTACCGTGCCATACAGTACCATGCCACATAGTACTGTACCGTGCCATACAGTACCATGCCACATAGTACTGTACCGTGCCATACAGTACCGTACAATTCCGTGCCATACAGTACCATGCCATATAGTACTGTACCGTACCATACAGTACCGTACCATACCGTGCCATACAGTACCATGCCATATAGTAATGTACCGTGCCATAGAGTACCGTACCATTCCGTGCCATACAGTAACATGCCATATAGTACTGTACCGTACCATACAGTACTGTACCATTCCGTGCCATACAGTACCATGCCATATAGCACTGTACCGTACCATACAGTACTGTACCATTCCGTGCCATACAGTACCATGCCATTTAGTACTGTACCGTGCCATACAGTACCGTACCATACCGTGCCATACAGTACCATGCCATATAGCACTGTACCGCACCATACAGTACTGTACCATTCCGTGCCATACAGTACCATGCCACTTAGTACTGTACCGTGCCATACAGTACTGTACCGTACCATGCAGTACCGTACCATACCGTGCCATAAATTACCGTACCATACAGCACTGTACCGTGCCATACCGTGCCGTACCACACAGTGTCATACAGTACCGTACCATACAGTACTGTACCTTACAATACAGTACCGTACCATACAGTACTGTACCGTACCATTCAGCACCGTACCATACAGCACCGTACCATACAGTACTATACCGTACCATACAGCACCGTACCGTATAGTACTGTACGGTACCATACAGCACCGTACCGTATAGTACTGTACGGTACCATACAGCACCGTACCATTCAGTACCGTACCATACAATACTGTACCGTGCCATACAGCACCGTACCATACTGTACCGTGCCATACAGCACCGTGCCATACAGCACCGTACCATACAGTACTGTACCGTGCCATACAGCACCGTGCCATACAGCACCGTGCCATACAGCACCGTGCCATGCAGCACCATGCCATACAGCACCGTGCCATACAGCACCGTGCCATACAGCACCGTGCCATACAACACCGTGCCATACAGCACCGTGCCATACTGCACCGTGCCATACAGCACCGTGCCATACAGCACCGTGCCATACAGTACCGTGCCATACAGCACCGTGCCATACAGCACCGTGCCATACAGCACCGTGCCATACAGTACCGTGCCATACAGCAGCGTACCATACAGCACCGTGCCATACAGTACCGTGCTGTATGGAACTGTGCTGTGTGGCACGGTGCTGTATGGCACGGTGCTGTATGGCACGGTGCTGTATGGCACGGTGCCATACAACACAGTGCCATACAGCACCGTACCGTGCAGCACCGTACCGTACAGTACTGTACGGTACCATACAGCACCGTGCCATACAGCACCGTGCCATACAGCACCGTGCCATACAGCACCGTGCCATACAGCACCGTGCCATACAGCACCGTGCCATACAGCACCGTACCGTGCAGCACCGTACCGTACAGTACTGTACGGTACCATACAGCACCGTGCCATACAGCACCGTGCCATACAGCACCGTGCCATACAGCACCGTGCCATACAGCACCGTGCCATACAGCACCGTGCCATACAGCAGCGTACCATACAGCAGCGTACCATACAGCACCGTACCATACAGCAGCGTACCATACAGCACCGTGCCATACAGCAGAGTACAATACAGCAGCGTACCATACAGCACCGTGCCATACAGCAGCGTACCATACAGCAGCGTACCATACAGCACCGTGCCATACAGCAGCGTACCATACAGCAGCGTACCATACAGCACCGTGCCATACAGCACCGTGCCATACAGCACCGTGCCATACAGCAGCGTACCATACAGCAGCGTACCAAACAGCACCGTGCCATACATCACCGTGCCATACAGCAGCATACCATACAGCAGCGTACCATACAGCAGCGTACCATACAGCAGCGTACCATACAGCACCGTACCATACAGCACCGTACCATACAGCACCGTGCCATACAGCACCGTGCCATACAGCACCGTGCCATACAGCACCGTGCCATACAGCAGCGTACCATACAGCAGCGTACCATACAGCAGCGTACCATACAGCAGCGTACCATACAGCACCGTGCCATACAGCACCGTGCCATACAGCACCGTGCCATACAGCACCGTGCCATACAGCAGCGTACCATACAGCAGCGTACCATACAGCAGCGTACCATACAGCAGCGTACCATACAGCACCGTGCCATACATCACCGTGCTATACAGCACCGTGCCATTCAGCACCGTGTCATTCAGCAGCGTACCATACAGCAGCGTACCATACAGCAGCGTACCATACAGCAGCGTACCATACAGCAGCTAACCATACAGCACCGTACCATACAGCAGCGTACCATGCAGCAGCGTACCATACAGCAGCGTATCATACAGCACCGTGCCATACAGCAGCGTATAATACAGCAGCGTACCATACAGCAGCGTACCATACAGCAGCGTACCATACAGCACCGTGCCATACAGCAGCGTACCATACAGCACCGTACCATACAGCAGCGTACCCTACAGCAGCGTACCATACAGCAGCGTACCATACAGCACCGTGCCATACAGCAGCGTATCATACAGCAGCGTACCATACAGCAGCGTATCATACAGCAGCGTACCATACAGCAGCGTACCATACAGCAGCGTATCATACAGCAGCGTACCATACAGCAGCGTATCATACAGCAGCGTACCATACAGCAGCGTATCATACAGCAGCGTACCATACAGCAGCGTATCATACAGCAGCGTATCATACAGCAGCGTACCATACAGCAGAGTACCATACAGCACCGTGCCATACAGCAGCGTACCATACAGCAGCGTACCATACAGCACCGTGCCATACAGCAGCGTACCATACAGCAGCGTACCATACAGCAGCGTACCATACAGCACCGTGCCATACAGCAGCGTACCATACAGCAGCGTACCATACAGCAGCGTGCCATACAGCAGCGTACCATACAGCAGCGTACCATACAGCAGCGTACCATACAGCAGCGTACCATACAGCACCGTACCATACAGCAGCGAATCATACAGCAGCGTACCATACAGCAGCGTACCATACAGCAGCGTACCATACAGCAGCGTACCATACAGCAGCGTACCATACAGCACCGTACCATATAGCAGCGTGCCATACAGCAGCGTACCATACAGCAGCGTACCATACAGCAGCGTACCATACAGCACAGTGCCATACAGCAGCGTACCATACAGCAGCGTACCATACAGCAGCGTACCATACAGCAGCGTATCATACAGCAGCGTACCATACAGCAGCGTACCATACAGCAGCGTACCATACAGCAGCGTACCATACTGCAGCGTACCATACAGCAGCGTACCATACAGCAGCGTACCATACAGCAGCGTACCATACAGCAGCGTACCATACAGCAGCGTATCATACAGCAGCGTACCATACAGCAGCGTACCATACAGCACCGTACCATACAGCACCGTACCATACAGCAGCGTACCATACAGCAGCGTACCATACAGCAGCGTACCATACAGCACCGTACAATACAGCAGCGTACCATACAGCAGCGTACCATACAGCAGCGTACCATACAGCACCGTACAATACAGCAGCGTACCATACAGCAGCGTACCATACAGCAGCGTACCATACAGCAGCGTACCATACAGCAGCGTACCATACAGCAGCGTACCATACAGCACCGTGCCATACAGCACCGTACCATACAGCACCGTGCCATACAGCAGCGTACCATACAGCAGCGTACCATACAGCACCGTGCCATACAGCACCGTGCCATACAGCAGCGTACCATACAGCAGCGTACCATACAGCAGCGTACCATACAGCAGCGTACCATACAGCACCGTACCATACAGCACCGTACCATACAGCACCGTGCCATACAGCACCGTGCCATACAGCACCGTGCCATACAGCACCGTGCCATACAGCAGCGTACCATACAGCAGCGTACCATACAGCAGCGTACCATACAGCAGCGTACCATACAGCACCGTGCCATACAGCACCGTGCTATACAGCACCGTGCCATTCAGCAGCGTACCATACAGCAGCGTACCATACAGCAGCGTACCATACACCAGCGTACCATACAGCAGCGTACCATACAGCAGCGTACCATACAACAGCGTACCATACAGCACCGTACCATACAGCACCGTACCATACAGCACCGTGCCATACAGCACCGTGCCATACAGCACCGTGCCATACAGCACCGTGCCATACAGCAGCGTACCATACAGCAGCGTACCATACAGCAGCGTACCATACAGCAGCGTACCATACACCAGCGTACCATACACCAGCGTACCATACAGCAGCGTACCATACAGCAGCGTACCATACAGCAGCGTACCATACAGCACCGTACCATACAGCACCGTACCATACAGCACCGTGCCATACAGCACCGTGCCATACAGCACCGTGCCATACAGCACCGTGCCATACAGCACCGTGCCATACAGCACCGTGCCATACAGCAGCGTACCATACAGCAGCGTACCATACAGCAGCGTACCATACAGCAGGGTACCATACAGCACCGTGCCATACAGCACCGTGCTATACAGCACCGTGCCATTCAGCACCGTGCCATTCAGCAGCGTACCATACAGCAGCGTACCATACAGCAGCGTACCATACAGCAGCGTACCATACAGCAGCGTACCATACAGCACCGTACCATACAGCAGCGTACCATGCAGCAGCGTACCATACAGCAGCGTATCATACAGCACTGTGCCATACAGCAGCGTATCATACAGCAGCGTACCATACAGCAGCGTACCATACAGCAGCGTACCATACAGCACCGTGCCATACAGCAGCGTACCATACAGCACCGTACCATACAGCAGCGTACCATACAGCAGCGTACCATGCAGCAGCGTACCATACAGCACCGTGCCATACAGCAGCGTATCATACAGCAGCGTACCATACAGCAGCGTATCATACAGCAGCGTACCATACAGCAGCGTACCATACAGCAGCGTATCATACAGCAGCGTACCATACAGCAGTGTACCATACAGCAGCGTACCATACAGCAGCGTACCATACAGCACCGTGCCATACAGCAGCGTACCATACAGCAGCGTACCATACAGCACCGTGCCATACAGCAGCGTACCATACAGCAGCGTACCATACAGCAGCGTACCATACAGCAGCGTACCATACAGCAGCGTACCATACAGCACCGTGCCATACAGCAGCGTACCATACAGCAGCGTACCATACAGCAGCGTACCATACAGCAGCGTACCATACAGCAGCGTACCATACAGCAGCGTACCATACAGCAGCGTACCATACAGCAGCGTACCATACAGCACCGTGCCATACAGCAGCGTACCATACAGCAGCGTACCATACAGCAGCGTACCATACAGCAGCGTACCATACAGCACCGTACAATACAGCAGCGTATCATACAGCAGCGTACCATACAGCAGCGTACCATACAGCACCGTACAATACAGCAGCGTATCATACAGCAGCGTACCATACAGCACCGTACAATACAGCAGCGTACCATACAGCAGCGTACCATACAGCAGCGTACCATACAGCAGCGTACCATACAGCACCGTACAATACAGCAGCGTATCATACAGCAGCGTACCATACAGCAGCGTACCATACAGCACCGTACAATACAGCAGCGTATCATACAGCAGCGTACCATACAGCACCGTACAATACAGCAGCGTACCATACAGCACCGTACCATACAGCAGCGTACCATACAGCACCGTACAATACAGCACCGTACCATACAGCACCGTACAATACAGCAGCGTACCATACAGCACCGTACAATACAGCACCGTACAATACAGCAGCGTACCATACAGCACCGCACAATACAGCACCGTACAATACAGCACCGTACCATACAGCACCGTACAATACAGCAGCGTACCATACAGCACCGTACAATACAGCACCGTACAATACAGCAGCGTACCATACAGCACCGCACAATACAGCACCGTACAATACAGCAGCGTACCATACAGCACCGTACCATACAGCAGCGTACCATACAGCACCGTACCATACAGCACCGTACCATACAGCAGCGTACCATACAGCACCGTACCATACAGCAGCGTACCATACAGCACCGCACAATACAGCACCGTACAATACAGCAGCGTACCATACAGCACCGTACAATACAGCAGCGTACCATACAGCACCGTACCATACAGCACCGTACCATACAGCACCGTACCATACAGCACCGTACCATACAGCAGCGTATCATACAGCAGCGTACCATACAGCAGCGTATCATACAGCAGCGTACCATACAGCAGCGTATCATACAGCAGCGTACCATACAGCAGCGTATCATACAGCAGCGTATCATACAGCAGCGTACCATACAGCAGCGTATCATACAGCAGCGTATCATACAGCAGCGTACCATACAGCAGCGTATCATACAGCAGCGTACCATACAGCAGCGTATCATACAGCAGCGTACCATACAGCAGCGTACCATACAGCAGCGTATCATACAGCAGCGTACCATACAGCAGCGTATCATACAGCAGCGTATCACACAGCAGCGTATCATACAGCAGCGTACCATACAGCAGCGTATCATACAGCAGCGTACCATACAGCAGCGTACCATACAGCAGCGTATCATACAGCAGCGTACCATACAGCAGCGTATCATACAGCAGCGTATCATACAGCAGCGTACCATACAGCAGCGTATCATACAGCAGCGTATCATACAGCAGCGTACCATACAGCAGCGTATCATACAGCAGCGTACCATACAGCAGCGTATCATACAGCAGCGTACCATACAGCAGCGTACCATACAGCAGCGTATCATACAGCAGCGTACCATACAGCAGCGTATCATACAGCAGCGTACCATACAGCACCGTGCCATACAGCAGCGTACCATACAGCAGCGTATCATACAGCAGCGTACCATACAGCAGCGTATCATACAGCAGCGTACCATACAGCAGCGTACCATACAGCAGCGTATCATACAGCAGCGTACCATACAGCAGCGTACCATACAGCAGCGTACCATACAGCACCGTGCCATACAGCAGCGTATCATACAGCAGCGTACCATACAGCAGCGTATCATACAGCAGCGTACCATACAGCAGCGTACCATACAGCAGCGTATCATACAGCAGCGTACCATACAGCAGTGTACCATACAGCAGCGTACCATACAGCAGCGTACCATACAGCACCGTGCCATACAGCAGCGTACCATACAGCAGCGTACCATACAGCACCGTGCCATACAGCAGCGTACCATACAGCAGCGTACCATACAGCAGTGTACCATACAGCAGCGTACCATACAGCAGCGTACCATACAGCACCGTGCCATACAGCAGCGTACCATACAGCAGCGTACCATACAGCAGCGTACCATACAGCAGCGTACCATACAGCAGCGTACCATACAGCAGCGTACCATACAGCAGCGTACCATACAGCAGCGTACCATACAGCAGCGTACCATACAGCACCGTACCATACAGCAGCGTACCATACAGCAGCGTACCATACAGCAGCGTACCATACAGCTGCGTATCATACAGCACCGTACCATACAGCAGCGTATCATACAGCAGCGTACCATACAGGAGCGTACCATACAGCACCGTACAATACAGCAGCGTATCATACAGCAGCGTACCATACAGCACCGTACAATACAGCAGCGTACCATACAGCAGCGTACCATACAGCAGCGTACCATACAGCAGCGTACCATACAGCACCGTACAATACAGCAGCGTATCATACAGCAGCGTACCATACAGCAGCGTACCATACAGCACCGTACAATACAGCAGCGTATCATACAGCAGCGTACCATACAGCACCGTTCAATACAGCAGCGTACCATACAGCACCGTACCATACAGCAGCGTACCATACAGCACCGTACAATACAGCACCGTACCATACAGCACCGTACAATACAGCAGCGTACCATACAGCACCGTACAATACAGCACCGTACAATACAGCAGCGTACCATACAGCACCGCACAATACAGCACCGTACAATACAGCACCGTACCATACAGCACCGTACAATACAGCAGCGTACCATACAGCACCGTACAATACAGCACCGTACAATACAGCAGCGTACCATACAGCACCGCACAATACAGCACCGTACAATACAGCAGCGTACCATACAGCACCGTACCATACAGCAGCGTACCATACAGCACCGTACCATACAGCACCGTACCATACAGCAGCGTACCATACAGCACCGTACCATACAGCAGCGTACCATACAGCACCGCACAATACAGCACCGTACAATACAGCAGCGTACCATACAGCACCGTACAATACAGCTTCGTACCATACAGCACCGTACCATACAGCACCGTACCATACAGCACCGTACCATACAGCACCGTACCATACAGCAGCGTATCATACAGCAGCGTACCATACAGCAGCGTATCATACAGCAGCGTACCATACAGCAGCGTATCATACAGCAGCGTACCATACAGCAGCGTATCATACAGCAGCGTATCATACAGCAGCGTACCATACAGCAGCGTATCATACAGCAGCGTATCATACAGCAGCGTACCATACAGCAGCGTATCATACAGCAGCGTACCATACAGCAGCGTATCATACAGCAGCGTACCATACAGCAGCGTACCATACAGCAGCGTATCATACAGCAGCGTACCATACAGCAGCGTATCATACAGCAGCGTATCACACAGCAGCGTATCATACAGCAGCGTACCATACAGCAGCGTATCATACAGCAGCGTACCATACAGCAGCGTACCATACAGCAGCGTATCATACAGCAGCGTACCATACAGCAGCGTATCATACAGCAGCGTATCATACAGCAGCGTACCATACAGCAGCGTATCATACAGCAGCGTATCATACAGCAGCGTACCATACAGCAGCGTATCATACAGCAGCGTACCATACAGCAGCGTATCATACAGCAGCGTACCATACAGCAGCGTATCATACAGCAGCGTACCATACAGCAGCGTATCATACAGCAGCGTACCATACAGCACCGTGCCATACAGCAGCGTACCATACAGCAGCGTATCATACAGCAGCGTACCATACAGCAGCGTATCATACAGCAGCGTACCATACAGCAGCGTACCATACAGCAGCGTATCATACAGCAGCGTACCATACAGCAGCGTATCATACAGCAGCGTATCATACAGCAGCGTACCATACAGCAGCGTATCATACAGCAGCGTACCATACAGCAGCGTACCATACAGCAGCGTACCATACAGCAGCGTACCATACAGCAGCGTATCATACAGCAGCGTACCATACAGCAGCGTATCATACAGCAGCGTATCACACAGCAGCGTATCATACAGCAGCGTATCATACAGCAGCGTACCATACAGCACCGTGCCATACAGCAGCGTACCATACAGCAGCGTACCATACAGCAGCGTATCATACAGCAGCGTACCATACAGCACCGTGCCATACAGCAGCGTACCATACAGCACCGTACCATACAGCAGCGTACCATACAGCAGCGTACCATACAGCACCGTGCCATACAGCAGCGTACCATACAGCACCGTGCCATACAGCAGCGTATCATACAGCAGCGTACCATACAGCAGCGTATCATACAGCAGCGTATCATACAGCAGCGTACCATACAGCAGCGTATCATACAGCAGCGTATCATACAGCAGCGTATCATACAGCAGCGTATCACACAGTATCTTTCAACCAGACTTGTAAGCTGGAAATTATAATTACATATATATACACTAATGTATTATCTTAATCTAACTTAAGCTAACTTTATAAAAAAAGACAAATTAAAACACACAAGAAAAAGTTACGACCTGAGTTTTAATGATTCAGAAAACAAAAATTTTGAAATTTCAAATATGAATTCATACTTTTGTGATTTTTTTAAATTGCTAATTTTATCATTTGTTTATCGGAAGAATTGTACAATGTTACTTGCTCAAGATCAAGTATTTATTTTGAATTTTAATAGTGAATATTTGAGTTAGATATATGAATAACTCACAGACACCAATATCACTCTCACAGACACTAATATCACTCTCACAGACACTAATATCACTCTCACAGACACTAATATCACTCTCACAGACACTAATATCACTCTCACAGACACTAATATCACTCTCACAGACACTAATATCACTCTCACAGACACTAATATCACTCTCGCAGACACTATTATCACTCTCACAGACACTAATATCACTCTCACAGACACTAATATCACTCTCACAGACACCAATATCACTCTCACAGACACCAATATCACTCTCACAGACACCAATATCACTCTCACAGACACTATTATCACTCTCACAGACACTATTATCACTCTCACAGACACTAATATCACTCTCACAGACACTAATATCACTCTCACAGACACCAATATCACTCTCACAGACACCAATATCACTCTCACAGACACTAATATCACTCTCACAGACACTAATATCACTCTCACAGACACTAATATCACTCTCACAGACACTAATATCACTCTCACAGACACTAATATCACTCTCACAGACACTAATATCACTCTCACAGACACTAATATCACTCTCACAGACACTAATATCACTCTCACAGACACTAATATCACTCTCACAGACACTAATATCACTCTCACAGACACTAATATCACTCTCACAGACACTAATATCACTCTCACAGACACTAATATCACTCTCATAGCCACCAATATCACTCTCACAGACACTAATATCACTCTCACAGACACTAATATCACTCTCACAGACACGAATATCACTCTCACAGACACCAGCATCACTCTCACAGACACTAATATCACTCTCACAGACACTAATATCACTCTCACAGACACTAATATCACTCTCACAGACACTAATATCACTCTCACAGACACCAATATCACTCTCACAGACACTAATATCACTCTCACAGACACCAGCATCACTCTCACAGACGCTAATATCACTCTCACAGACACTAATATCACTCTCACAGACACTAATATCACTCTCACAGACACTAATATCACTCTCACAGACACTAATATCTCTCTCACAGACACTAATATCACTCTCACAGACACTAATATCACTCTCACAGACACTAATATCACTCTCACAGACACTAATATCACTCTCAGAGACACTAATATCACTCTCACAGACACTAATATCACTCTCACAGCCATAAATATCACTCTCACAGACACTAATATCACTCTCACAGACACTAATATCACTCTCACAGACACCAATATCACTCTCACAGACACTAATATCACTCTCACAGACACTAATATCACTCTCACAGACACTAATATCACTCTCACAGACACCAATATCACTCTCACAGACACCAATATCACTCTCACAGACACCAATATCACTCTCACAGACACTAATATCACTCTCACAGACACTAATATGGCTCTCACAGACACTAATATCACTCTCACAGACACCAATATCACTCTCACAGACACCAATATCACTCTCACAGACACTAATATCACTCTCACAGACACTAATATTACTCTCACAGACACTAATGTTACTCTCACAGCCATAAATATCACTCTCACAGAGGCAAATATCGCTCTCACAGACACTAATATCACTCTCACAGCCATAAATATCACTCTCACAGACACAAATATCGCTCTCACAGACACTAATATCACTCTCATAGACACTAATATCGCTCTCACAGACACTACTATCACTCTCACAGACACAAATATCGCTCTCACAGACACTACTATTACTCTCATAGACACTAATATCGCTCTCACAGACACTACTATCACTCACAGATACTAATACTCTCACAGACACCGATATCGTTCTTACAGACACAAATATCACTCTTACAGACAGAAATATCACTATCACAGACACAAATATCGCTCTCATAGACACTAATATCACTCTCACACACACTATCACTTTCACAGACACCAATATCACTCTCACAGACACAAATATCGCTCTCACAGACAAACACAAATATCACTCTCACAGACAGACACAAATATCACTCTCACAGACAGACACAAATATCACTCTCACAGACAGACACAAATATCGCTCTCACAGACAAACACAAATATCACTCTCACAGACAGACACAAATATCACTCTCACAGACAGACACAAATATCACTCTCACAAACAGGAGCATCATCAGGAATGCAGATACTAATAATGAAAACTGCCGGCAGAAAATAGCAGTCATTCTGCGCTTGGTGTCGATCATAAATAAATTGTGCGGAGATTTCGACTAGCCGTAATATTTCCAGAGGCTGTGCTAGTATCCTCATGCATCATAATTACCCTATACCTCTGCATAGGGTAATTATGATATGTTCTGGAAGACGGATGGATCGTGATTGTCATATCAACTGACTCCTCTGTTTTCTCTTGGCGTGTGTGAAGGATTGCGTCTCCCAGATACAAGTAGCTGATGGTAAAAGACTCGGTGCTGGAGTAATATATGACGACTTTGGGACAGTCATCCTGTGCGTGTTGACCAGAACGTGGAAAGAACTAATAATAAATTGAATCGTTATAACTATGACCATAATTTTTAAAGGGGTGGAGGGTAAGCCAGTGGAAGGCCTCGGTCAGATGACCAGAAGCTCCAATGGCGGGTCATCTTCTGACTAAGACCCGCGTCAGGAGAGACTTGTCCTGTTTCATGACGAACCTTACCTAAGTATCGAATAAGTATGTTAGGAGAACCCTGGAGGTGCACATGCTGAGGGTGAGAACTACACATAAAGGACCCTGGATAGTGAGAACTACACATTAAACGATCCTGGAGGGTGAGAACTACACATAAAGGACCCTGGATAGTGAGAACTACACATTAAACGACCCTGGATGATGCATGAAAACTGCATTTGTTCAGCAGTCTTTTGCCAAATACTGCATTTACATGATCATTACAACGAAGTTATAAAATTAAACCTTTGATAAACCCCACACAAGTTTTTACTTACAAAGCTTCGAATACTCTGCACAATATTCACTCCACGTAAATATAGATTTTCTACTGTCTCCAGCCTTCCCCTCGCAGCAATGTTGAAAGCCCATTCCTAACACCTAATATAAATGTTGGTACAACTTTTCCTCTGGTACATTCCACTTTTTGTTACCATAGATAAACTTTTTTCATAAACGCCTTGACACACCACTTATAAACACAACGTCAGAAATCATGAGAGATTTTGGAGTTTCACTATTTTTTTCACAGTGGTGTTCTGCATATTGTGGCATAACCAGTTTGCTGTGATCTTACTGCGCACACGCACACACGCACACACACACACACACACACACACACACACACACACACACACACACACACACACGCACGCACGAAAGAATCAAGGAGACATCCCCAGACATAATAGCACTCACAGAAACAAAACTCACCAGAATAATAACAGATTCAATCTTTCCATCCGGATATCAAATCCTCAGGAAAGACAGAGGGAGGAGAGGGGGAGGAGGAGTTGCACTGCTCATTAAAAACCAGTGGGATTTTGAGAAAATGGAAGGAATGGATGGCACGGGTGAAAGGGACTACTTAGTAGGAACAATCCAGTCTGAGGGACATAAGGTGATAATTGCAGTAATGTACAACCCACCACAGAGCTGCAGGAGACCAAGAGAAGAATACGATGAGAGCAACAGAGCAATGGTCGACACACTAGCCGAGGTGGCCAGGAGAGCACACATGGGGGAAGCAAAGTTACTAGTTATGGGTGATTTCAATCACAAGGAGATTGACTGGGAAAACCTGGAGCCCCATGGGGGTCCCGAAACATGGAGAGCCAAGATGATGGATGTAGTACTGGAAAACCTCATGCATCAACATGTTAGAGACACTACCAGAGAGAGGGAAGATGAACCAGCAAGACTGGACCTTGTATTCACCTTGAGTAGTTCAGACCTCGAGGATATCTTGTATGAAAGGCCCCTGGGAGCTAGTGATCATGTGGTTCTGTGCTTCGACTACATAATTGAGCTCAAAGTGGAGAGAGTAGCAGGAATAGGGTGGGAAAACCAAACTACAAAAGGGGGAACTACTCAGGCATGAGGAACTTCCTTCAAAACATTCAGTGGGAGAGGGAACTGACAGGAAAACCAGTACAAGAAATGATGGACTATGTGGCAACAAAATGCAAGGAGGCAGAGGAGAGGTTTGTTCCCAAGGGAAACAGAAATAATGGGAAGAACAGAACGAGTCCTTGGTTCACCCAAAGGTGTAGGGAGGCAAAAACTAGGTGTACTAGAGAATGGAAAAGGTACAGAAGACAGAGAACTCAGGAAAATAAAGAGATTAGCCGAAGAGCCAGAAACGAATATGCACAGATAAGAAGGGAGGCTCAGCGACAATATGAAAATGACATAGCATCGAAAGTCAAGACTGACCCGAAGCTGTTGTACAGCCACATCAGGAGGAAAACAACAGTCAAGGACCAGGTAATCAGACTGAGGAAGGGTGATGGGGAATTCACAAGAAACGACCGAGAGGTATGTGAGGAGCTCAACACGAGATTTAAAGAAGTATTTACAGTGGAAACCAGTAGGACTCCAGGAAATCAGAACACGGGGGTACACCAGCAAGTGCTGGATGAGGTACATATAACCAAGGAGGAAGTGAAGAAGCTGCTATGCGAACTTGACACCTCAAAGACGGTGGGACCAGACATCTCTCCGTGGGTCCTTAAAGAGGGAGCAGAGATATTGTGTGTGCCATTAACAAAGATCTTCAACACATCATTTGAAACTGGGCAACTCCCTGAGGTATGGAAGATGGCAAATGTAGTCCCAATTTTTAAAAAGGGAAACAGACATGAGTCACTAAACTACAGACCTGTATCACTAACGTGTATAGTATGCAAGGTCATGGAGAAGATCATCAGGAGGAGAGTGATGGAGCACCTGGAAAGAAACAAGTATATAATTGACAACCAGCACGGTTCCAGGGAAGGAAAATCCTGTGTCACAAACCTACTAAAGTTTTATGACAAGGTGACAGAAGTAAGACAAGAGAGAGAGGGGTGGATCGACTGCATTTTTTTGGACTGCAAGAAGGCCTTCGACACAGTCCCTCACAAGAGGTTACTGCAAAAGCTAGAGGATCAGGCACACATAACAGGAAAGGCACTGCAATGGATCAGAGAATACCTGACAGGGAGGCAACAACGAGTCATGGTACGTGACGAGGTGTCAGAGTGGGCGTTTGTGACAAGCGGGGTTCCACAGGGGTCAGTCCTAGGACCTGTGCTGTTCTTGGTATATGTGAACGACATAACGGAAGGGATAGACTCAGAAGTGTCCTTGTTTGCAGATGATGTGAAGTTAATGAGAAGAATCAAATCGGATGAGGATCAGGCAGGACTACAAAGAGACCTGGACAGGCTACAAGCCTGGTCCAGCAACTGGCTCCTTGAGTTTAACCCTGCCAAATGCAAAGTCATGAAATTGGGGAAGAGCAAAGAAGACTGCACACACAATATAGTTTAGATGGCCAAAGACTGCAAACCTCACTCAAGGAAAAAGATCTGGGGGTGAGTATAACACCGAGTATATCTCCTGAGGCGCACATCAATCAGATAACTGCTGCAGCATACGGACGCCTGGCAAACCTACGGATAGCGTTCCGATACCTCAGTAAGGATTCGTTCAAGACTCTGTATACCATTTACG
>NC_091368.1:9014705-9025016 GCF_038502225.1 Cherax quadricarinatus
CTCCTGCTTCCTCTTCATTTATGCTAAAGTGAAAATAATGTTGTACCAAAAGAGCCTTAGAAAACTTACCTAACCTTATTATAACAAGCGCAATTTAATTTAGCCTAATCCGACTAAATATATTTTAGATAAGTTTACAATAATTTAATAATAAATAAAGACAATGAAATATATTTTTTTTCGTTTGGTTCAGAATGATTTTTGCGAAATTATTGCATTTACAAATTTTTGCATGTGCCTTATTCGGCAAGAAGACCTTTGCTATTTAAGCCAGAATCGCAAGTTTTACCTATTCGGCACCACGCATATATGAGCACCCCCGGCCTCGATTAAGTGCACGAACGTTTTTCACTGAAATATCTAAAGGTATCTCCAAAGGCCTGTTCGGATATATAATTTTTTTCTCTCTCTGTGTGCGTCAGTACGTGGAAGTGTCAGGTGGAGGAGCGAGGTCAGCCAGGGTGTCAGGACTATCAGCAGCAACAGAGTACACAGCAGCCATCCAGGCCAGCAACGACCACGGCAGATCACACTTCGTCTCCCTCTCCTTCTTCACTTTACTTGGTAAGTCATCTCTCTCATCTTCAGTTTTTCTGAGTCACCATCTTCCCTGAATCACCATCTTTTCTGAGTCACCATCTTCCCTGAATCACCGTCTTTTCTGAGTCACCATCTTCCCTGAATCACCGTCTTTTCTGAGTCACCATCTTCCCTGAATCACCGTCTTTTCTGAGTCACCATCTTTCCTGAATCACCGTCTTTTCTGAGTCACCATCTTCCCTGAATCACCGTCTTTTCTGAGTCACCATCTTCCCTGAATCACCGTCTTTTCTGAGTCACTATCTTTCCTGAATCACCGTCTTTTCTGAGTCACCATCTTTCCTGAATCACCGTCTTTTCTGAGTCACCATCTCCCCTGAATCACCGTCTTTTCTGAGTCACCATCTTCCCTGAATCACCGTCTTTTCTGAGTCACCATCTTCCCTGAATCACCGTCTGTTCTGAGTCACCATCTTCCCTGAATCACCGTCTTTTCTGAGTCACCATCTTCCCTGAATCACCGTCTTTTCTGAGTCACCTTCTTCCCTGAATCACCGTCTTTTCTGAGTCACCATCTTCCCTGAATCACCGTCTTTTCTGAGTCACCATCTTCCCTGATTCACCGTCTTTTCTGAGTCACCACCTTCCCTGAATCACCGTCTTTTTTGAGTCACCATCTTCCCTGAATCACCGTCTTTTTTGAGTCACCATCTTCCCTGAATCACCGTCTTTTCTGTGTCACCATCTTCCCTGAATCATCGTCTTTTCTGAGTCACCATCTTCCCTGAATCACCGTCTTTTCTGAGTCGCCATCTTCCCTGAATCACCGTCTTTTCTGAGTCGCCATCTTCCCTGAATCACCGTCTTTTCTGAGTCACCACCTTCCCTGAATCACCGTCTTTTCTGAGTCGTCATCTTCCCTGAATCACCGTCTTTTCTGAGTCACTATCTTCCCTGAATCACCGTCTTTTCTGAGTCACTATCTTTCCTGAATCACCGTCTTTTCTGAGTCACCATCTTTCCTGAATCACCGTCTTTTCTGAGTCACCATCTTCCCTGAATCACCGTCTTTTCTGAGTCACCATCTTCCCTGAATCACCGTCTTTTCTGAGTCATCATCTTCCCTGAATCACCGTCTTTTCTGAGTCACCATCTTCCCTGAATCACCGTCTTTTCTGAGTCACCATCTTCCCTGAATCACCGTCTTTTCTGAGTCACCACCTTCCCTGAATCACCGTCTTTTTTTGAGTCACCATCTTCCCTGAATCATCGTCTTTTCTGAGTCACCATCTTCCCTTAATCACCGTCTTTTCTGAGTCACCATCTTCCCTGAATCACCGTCTTTTCTGAGTCACCATCTTCCCTGAATCACCGTCTTTTCTAAGTCACCATCTTCCCTGAATCACCGTCTTTTCTGAGTCACCATCTTCCCTGATTCACCGTCTTTTCTGAGTCACCACCTTCCCTGAATCACCGTCTTTTTTTGAGTCACCATCTTCCCTGAATCACCGTCTTTTTTGAGTCACCATCTTCCCTGAATCACCGTCTTTTCTGTGTCACCATCTTCCCTGAATCATCGTCTTTTCTGAGTCACCATCTTCCCTGAATCACCGTCTTTTCTGAGTCGCCATCTTCCCTGAATCACCGTCTTTTCTGAGTCGCCATCTTCCCTGAATCACCGTCTTTTCTGAGTCACCATCTTCCCTGAATCACCGTCTTTTCTGAATCGTCATCTTCCCTGAATCACCGTCTTTTCTGAGTCACTATCTTCCCTGAATCACCGTCTTTTCTGAGTCACTATCTTCCCTGAATCACCGTCTTTTCTGAGTCACTATCTTCCCTGAATCACCGTCTTTTCTGAGTCACTATCTTTCCTGAATCACCGTCTTTTCTGAGTCACTATCTTTCCTGAATCACCGTCTTTTCTGAGTCACCATCTTTCCTGAATCACCGTCTTTTCTGAGTCACCATCTTTCCTGAATCACCGTCTTTTCTGAGTCACCATCTTTCCTGAATCACCGTCTTTTCTGAGTCACCATCTTTCCTGAATCACCGTCTTTTCTGAGTCACCATCTTTCCTGAATCACCGTCTTTTCTGAGTCACTATCTTCCCTGAATCACCGTCTTTTCTGAGTCACTATCTTCCCTGAATCACCGTCTTTTCTGAGTCACTATCTTTCCTGAATCACCGTCTTTTCTGAGTCACTATCTTTCCTGAATCACCGTCTTTTCTGAGTCACCATCTTTCCTGAATCACCGTCTTTTCTGAGTCACCATCTTTCCTGAATCACCGTCTTTTCTGAGTCACCATCTTTCCTGAATCACCGTCTTTTCTGAGTCACCATCTTTCCTGAATCACCGTCTTTTCTGAGTCACCATCTTCCCTGAATCACCGTCTTTTCTGAGTCACCATCTTCCCTGAATCACCGTCTTTTCTGAGTCACCATCTTCCCTGAATCACCGTCTTTTCTGAGTCACCATCTTCCCTGAATCACCGTCTTTTCTGAGTCACCATCTTCCCTGAATCACCGTCTTTTCTGAGTCACCATCTTCCCTGAATCACCGTCTTTTCTGAGTCACCATCTTCCCTGAATCACCGTCTTTTCTGAGTCACCATCTTCCCTGAATCACCGTCTTTTCAAGCAATTTTCCTCGAGGTTCATGAGGAGTCATACTCTTTGCCTTGATTTACTAGTACATTATCATTATAATTATTATTTGATACTATTATTATTATTATTTAATATTGTCGTTAATATTATTATTGCTTGATTTTGTCGTTATTATTATTTCTTGATATTGTAATTATTATTATTATTAAGGTACGAGGAATAACGTGGTCCCAGTGTTCTCCATAATGAACTCACTGAATAAGGAATGTAACACGTGTAGTTCCTGTGTTAAACAGCATTGTGACATGATAAAGTAAGATACGGTGCACCTGGTGTACACCAGGTGCATACCTGGTGCACACCTGGTGTACATCTGGTGCACAACTCTGGATAACGACAAGGAGAATCATGAATCTTAAGGAATAATGAGCCAAGTGACTGTAAATTATGGAGAAAGAGAGAAGTGGAAGAAGGGCGAGAGAATAGGAGGAAGGAGAGAAGGACAGGAGAGGAGGAAGGGAAGAATGAAAGGAGAGGTGTAAGGAAGGATGAAGGGAGAAGCAGGAGAGGAGAAGTAGGAGTTAAAAGGGATTGGAAGGAGGGAGGAAAGAAGTATGTGTATGTGTGTGTGTGTGTGTGTGTGTGTGTGTGTGTGTGTGTGTGTGTGTGAAAACCATTAAACTAAGTCTATCAATTTCTTTTTTTTGTAATAGAAAGTTGAAGTAAAATAGAAGAAATACTGGGAGCTACATTCATCTATTCAGGAAATAACTGTAATGGAGAAGGACTGTGGGAGGCGTCAGGGGAAAACCTTCTTAATAAGACGAAGTGCTTTTCTGAAGGAAAGAAAGTGACTCTGCAACTCTGTCTTGAGCAACTGCTTAAGTTTAAAGTTGAAGATGCTGAGTGATGGTATACTGTGTGTGTGTGTGTGTGTGTGTGTGTGTGTGTGTGTGTGTAGTGGAGGAGTGTTGAGCACTGTGTGGTGATACTGTGAGCGGTGACACTGTGTGTGGTGACACTCAGTGGTGACACTGTAGTGACACTGAGTGTAGTGACACTGTAGTGACACTGAGTGGTGACACTGTGTGTGTGGTGACACTGTGTGTGGTGACACTATGTGTGGTGCCACTCAGTGGTGACACTGTGGTGACACTGTGTGTAGTGACACTGAGTGGTGACACTGTGTGTGTTGTGACACTGTGTGTGATGACAGTGTGTGGGGTGACACTGTGTTGTGACGCTGAGTGGTGACACTGTATGGTAACACTGTGTGTAGTAACACACTGTGTAGTGACACTGAGTGGTGACACTGTGTGCGTGGTGATACTGTGTGTGTAATGACACTGTGTATAGTGACACAGTGGTGTTATAGTTATGTCTGGCCATACTGTGTATGGTGACACTGTCTGGCTACACTGTACTACACTCAGCCCTCTCTCATACACTGTAGATTCTCAACAGAGAAATATTTACCAAACGAGACTGAAAAAAAATACATTAGAAATTAAAGTCATCACTGTGAAGGTTCTTACACACGCTACACACGGTATTCAATTCCGAATTGACTTTTTTCAATCGTATTCACGGAAAATTGTTTTGACAGTGTGTGGCAACACTGTGTGGTGACCCTGTGTGGCAACACTGTGTGGTGACCCTGTGTGGCGACACTATGTGGTGACCCTGTGTGGCGACAAAGTGTGGTGGCACTGTGTGGTGACCCTGTGTGGTGACACTGCGTGGTGACACTATGTGGTGTCACTGTGGTGAAACTGTGTGATGCTGTGTGGTGGCACTGTGTGGTGACACTGTGTGGTGACACTGCGTGATGACACTATGTGGTGTCACTGTGGTGAAACTGTGTGATGCTGTGTGGTGACACTGTGTTGATACTGTGTGGTGATACTGTGTGCTGACACTATGTGGTGACACTATGTGGTGAAACTGTGGTGACACTGTGGTGACTCTGTTGTGACACTGTGTGGTGGCACTGTTGATACTGTGTGGTGATACTATGTGGTGACACTATGTGGTGACACTGTGTGGTGACACTGTCTTGATACTGTGTGGTGATACTGTGTGCTGACACTATGTGGTGACACTATGTGGTGAAACTGTGGTGACACTGTGGTGACTCTGTGGTGACACTGTGTGGTGGCACTGTTGATACTATGTGGTGATACTATGTGGTGACACTATGTGGTGACACTGGGTTGTGACACTATGTGGTGACACTGTGTTGATATTGTGTGGTGATACTGTGTGCTGACACTATGTGGTGACACTATGTGGTGAAACTGTGTGGTGGCATTGTATGATGACACTGTGGCGACGCTATGTGGTGACTGTGTGATGACACTGTGGTGACATTGTGTTAATACTGCGTGGTGACACTGATGACACTGAGGGGACATTGTGTGATGACACTGTGGTGACACTGTGTGGTTACACTATGTGGGGACACTGTGTTGATACTGTGTGTTGATATTGTGTGGTGACACTGTGGTAATACTGTGTGGTGACATTATGTGGTGATAATGTGTGGTGACACTATGTGGTGATACTATGTGGTGACACTATGTGTTATTGTGTGATGACACTGGTGACACTGTGTTGATACTGTGTGGTAGTACTGTGTGGTGACACTGTGTGGAAGCACTATGTGGTGACACTATGTTGATACTGTGTGATGACACTGTGATGATTGTGTGGTGATACTGTGTGTTACCACTGTTGATACTGTGTGGTGACACTGTGTGATGACACTGTGTGGTTGCGCTGTGTGGTGACACTGTGCGGAAGCACTGTGTGGTGACACCGTGTAGTGCTGAAAACTGTATGGTGGCTTTGAGTAGTGTTGAACACTGTATGGCAACACTGTTTAATGTTGAACACTCTTTGGAAGGGGTGAAAGGGCAAGAGAAGTTTAATTCCTTGGATCAAGAACCCCCTCATCGGCATCAAGGAACTTCCCTTGATGTGATGGAAGGGCAAGAGGGGTTCAATTCCTAGCATGAACAGCCCCTTACTAGCATCAAGGAATTTCCCCTGATGTATATTCTTCCTACACCTCTAACATTTCCTCCCGTGGTGAGTTATTAAATTTATCCCTCGGTTTAGCTGCCTCTGTTGCTGTTGCACTGACCTCGGGGATATAACGTTCACAAATCTGCGTCTTGATGGTCCCTAAACTATGCTTAAGCAATCTGTCTCAACCGTATCGCTGGGGACCATTACACGGTGAGTTATAATTTCCATTGCAAGACAGCCAGGCTCATGCTCGAGCAACAGAAGTACTTATTTAAGTACTTATGTTTCATACACTCCAAGTAGATTCCTTAGCGAGTGTACTACGAGAAGTCTGGGGTAGCTATCTGTGTGTTCGTTTTCTCCTGACCCAACTTCTGGTGTGTTCGTTTTCTCCTGACCCAACTTCTGGTGTGTTCGTTTTCTCCTGACCCAACTTCTGGTGTGTTCGTTTTCTCCTGACCCAACTTCTGGTGTGTTCGTTTTCTACTGACCCAACTTCTCGTGTGTTCGTTTTCTCCTGACTCAACTTCTCGTGTGTTCGTTTTCTCCTAACCCAACTTCTATACTTAATAGTATCTTGGTACAAAGAACATCTTCGATAATTCTTTTGCCTGACCACTAGTTACATGCGAGAAGGAATGGATTTGAGAGGGACCTACCCTCTCAATGATTACAGTCTTACTTCTACTAAAGGGCTCCGCCTCTCCTGACCTAAAGAATATCTGTGCCTCACATTTGACAGTTTCACATTGTTCCAGATTATGGAGCAAAGCTCTCTCCAGGCTGAGGGACTAACCACCTCAAAACTACGTCTTCAAAGGTGATTGATTACATCGTCTTTACATCTTTATTGCTTCTGCTGCCTCCTCAATACTCAAGCGAAGAAGCCTACTGTGTAGGCGAAACGTTTCGGAATAAAGATACCTAACTGTTGCACATGTGTTTTGCTTATCAACTTGTCGGTATTATATACCATTATCTTATTCACTCCTATATTTAACGTTGCTGGTGAGAGAGTAACATTCTCCGGTAATGTTATGTAAGCCCTTCGTCACTTTCCCTGGGACTCCTAAGAGCACCATTTATCTTCAGAATTACTATATTCCTATCATACTGATGGACTACCTAACGAGCAGGTTATCCTCCTTGTGCTTACGTTATCTTTGTCGAAGCGTCACTTTAAGCCAACTTGCCTGATGGACACTAATTCTGAACGTTCCCTTGCTTCTTGTGGCTAATCAGTGGCTGACCAGTGTAAGATTTTTGTATTCTTCCTTTTCGAAAACAGAGTACATGTGGGTGAATACAACCCATCATAAAGTCAGCTTTATTTCCAACGCCATCTACTTATTATGTTGTTATTATAGTGACAGTTTCTCCATTAGACCCTTCACACCGTCTTCTTACATTTGGAAAGAATATAAAGGCACAATACCGTTACTAATTAATGGTTCAAGTCGGACAGAAACTCAGTCAAAATTTTCTTTCTCCTATGTGTGGGTTGTGTATTCTTACGTTTGCTTTTATTGGATGTCAGGCATAGAAAACTTCTGATACCACTTAGTCGTATTACATCTTATATCAAACAGTTTATTTTGAACTATAAGACGTTCTTTTATTTTTTGATCCATAAACATCTTTCCCCCGATTTCAGTAAAAAATGAAGGATTTTCAGTGACTTTAATTTGTTACTGGTCGCCATTATCGGACTTACTTCAGTTCCTCAACATTTGGGTAGTCTTCTCTCTCTGTTGATTTCTCTTACAGACAAACTGGTGGTTGACTCATTACAGCACATAAATGGCTGCAAGTCCAACTTCGTCATATTAAATGTCTTTATATTTTCTGTACTCAAAACATATTTCGTAAAATTAGCATATAGACCTATTATTCCAACTTTCCCTTAATTCCTTTATGACTTTCCTGTCAGAATACCAATGTAATGGAAATATCATATATTAACCACGGCACAGGTGGGGCTTGACCTCGCAGCAAGTGAGTCGTAAAAATTCCAGGCCGGCGTGTAAACCACTGGGCCAACTGGCCCAGTTTTACGACTCACTTGCCGAAAGTTCAATCCCCACCCGTACTGTGGTTTGCTTGCAATCGTATCATTACTATCACACATTATTTCTACGTGAAGACAATCTTAAACGAAATAAAGTGTTTAAAAATTTATCTTCCCAAGTGAGCAAACTCTTTTCCAATGTTCCTGACTCTAATGTATCGCAGAATAAAGAGATTAATGTATATTCCTCTGCTTCCACATCTTTTCTAAGAAATTAGATGGCTTTCAACTCTGAAGATTAGGTTTGTCCTGGGTCTTCCAGTCCTAAACTGTTGCGATTCTTTATTCGGAGTTTAATGTCCCTATCTTATGGGGTCACCATGATACCCATTCTATCCTTTATTATATTCCATTCCTTTACTACTCACGACCTGGAAGATTTACATTGAAGTTAAAATAGTGTTTTCATCCCTTTATCGTTAGATTCTTGTAGAATCTGAGATAAAAATAGTTTTGAAAACCGACGAGTTGAAGACTGAAACACTTGTGCAATATTTGAGAATCTTTATTGAGGAAACGTTTCGCCAACCAGTGATTTCTCCATATTGGACTGAAGAAGCCATTGCCTGGAGAAACGTTTCTTCAATCAGATTCACAAATGTTGTGCTAGTGTCTCATTCTTCACCTCGTAGACTCTGTCTTCCTCATCTTTCTGTTCTCCCTTTTTCTTCAACAAACAGTGTATGTTGCACAAGAATTCTGGTCAGACAGGTGACTTTATTACTCCTTTAAGACTGCACACCGACGCAACATAAATATGCAAATAAAGCGTTTTCCTTGATTTATCTATCGCGATAAGTACCACAGTTACTAACAAATCAAATTTTACTCCTTATCTCACCCCAAAAATCTATCGTTTCGAGAATCGATGGATTACGTAGGCATTTTCGTTAAAGATCTGTCGTTTCTAGAACCAGTGCATTACGTAAGCACTCTCGGTAATGCTTATATGTCGTGGTGATGCAATGATGCACGTGTGGGTGTACTGAGTGGTTGGCACGAGACAGTCTACCTGACGTCATCAGTTTTGTATTGTTTGTTACGTTCAATAAAGTCAGTGTAAGAAATTACGAGAAACATTTTTTCATCCTGTTTTACTTCAGAAAGACTCGCTTTCTTTTCTTTTTCTATTCCTCTACTAAACCATGAATTTCCTTTTTCTCTCCTGCTTCCTCCTCCTCCTCCTCTATTATTATTATTGTTTTAATTATTATTGTTTTAATTATTATTTTTATGGCAATAGCAATATATTTGATCCTCCTAGGAAGTAGGTCAGCAAACTGTGTCGCTCAGAAAAAAGTATGCCACGCGCGGGGATAGAACCCGCGATCAGTCATAAAACTACAGACCAACTATAACTATCTGACCTCGGGTTCTATCCCCTCCCGTGGCATGGTTTATTTGCAATCGTGTCATTACGATTCCGTTAGTCTCGTTGTGTCACTCAGCTGACACTAAACTCTGCAGAAATACATCTACTCTGATGCTAAATAACATTATTCCATTCTCTTCCTCATTTCGAGGTACCTAATTATTTTTCAAACGTCGGCTTCGCGCACACACCCCTTTGGTCGGGATTAAAAGCCGTAATATGTATTATTGCCTGGGTGATATGAGATTATGATTCTCAAATTACACGATGCTTGGCTGTGTGTTCCCGGAACTTTTCAAACTCTGTAAATAGTCTTTAAAAATATTTCGCCAGTCGAATACAGTTTTAGGAATTTGTGTGGCTGCGTTTTTTTTTTTACCCTGGATGTTAAAGTTGTAGAATGGAGTTTTTTTGTGCTTTTAAGCGTCTAGGGCACGAAATGCGTGTTTTTTTTTTTTTTTTTTTTTTTTTTTTTTTTTTTTTTTTTTTTTTTTTTTTTACATTCGCCCGAAAATATTTCGTGATTTTGTTCAGTTGTTTACATCTTTGCATGCAAGCTGCTTATATTTAAGATATATATTTTATACTGTTTTATGAATCAAGATACATTATTTTGTGAATCAAGATTTTTTTTTTATATTATTTTACGAAACAAGATATATTTTATTATATTTACGAATAAAGATATA
>NC_091368.1:9025116-9117616 GCF_038502225.1 Cherax quadricarinatus
CTCACTTCCTGAGATGTGCACCCTCTTTTGACAACCCAACACTCGACGAATATGACGCACACCTGAGGTCAACCTTTAAGAAGGCACTGAACCTGTCACTAGAGGATCAGCAATGGGATCAGGCAACCCTCCCAGTGCGACTGGGAGGTATAGGGGTGCGCAAAGCAACGCATGTTGCTTTACCTGCTCTTCTGTTTTCGTGTTTGGCTTCCAGTGCATTAGTCAAGAAGATTGTTCCCGAACGCTTGAGAAACGTGGTAGGAGCTCAAGACCCCAGGTTTACTGAAGCAGCGATTCGGTGGGACACCCTTACTGATTCCTCCAGTAGACCAGCTCCTCCCAAAGAGCACAAACAGTCCCACTGGGACAAACCGATCATGGAAAATATCGCCAATACAATGCTCTCCAACGCCTCAGGAAAGGACAAAGCTCGTCTCCTGGCAGTGAAGGCCCCACACTCAGGAGATTTCCTGTTAGCTGTTCCCAATTCCTCCTTGGGCACTCGAGTTGACCACAGGCCATTCGGATTGGTGTTGCTCTTCGCCTAGCCGCCCCCATCCTCACCGAACATAGGTGCATTTGCGGTAGGGTGACAGCTGATCAATTCGGACTTCATGGTCTCGTGTGTCACACAGCAGAAGGGAAGTATGCCAGGCATGAGGAGGTCAATGACATAAAGAGAAGCCTCACCACAGCCCGTTGCCCAGCTCAACGGGAACCCCAAGTGCAGAGGTCTGACGGAAGTCAAAAGCGGAGCCACTATGCTAATTGGAAGGATGGAAAGCAGATTGCCTGGGACTACACCTGTGCCTCCACATTGGCAGACACCTACTTGCCATACTCCGTAGTGGAAGGGGGTGGAGTTGCCAGCCACAGGGAGACCCAAAAGATCTGCTAATATGAAGACCTTCCCCCTTGCTATAACTTCATCCCAATAGGGTCGGAGACCCTTGGAGCATGGGGCAAGTGTGCTCTAAAGTTCCTCAAAGAGCTGGCTGAAAAGCTCATCATAGAAGCCAAGGACCACAGGGCGACCAGCTTCCTCTTTCAGAGACTCAGTGTTGCGATCCAGAGAGGAAATGCCTGCAGCATTCTGGGCACGCGGCCCACCGCCGGGGAGCTGGACGAAGTATTCGAGATGTAGCTCTGAGTTACCTATGTTGTTTTACTTTCTATTGTCTCTTTGTGAATGTTTTGTCAATGTATTTTGTCTTTAAATAAAATATATATTAAATATAGGGGGTGGTAGGAGAAAATTCTCAAACAGCTTCAGGGCGAACCTTGAGTTTTCCCTGAAGCAAGTTTATTCTTTTCTTTGAGTATGAGGGTCACTAGGACAGTTCTAGAGGTGGTACCGCCCTTTGTGTGTGTGTGTGTGTGTGTGTGTGTGTGTGTGTGTGTGTGTGTGTGTGTGTGTGTGTGTATATATGTAATGATCATGGGGAAGTGGAACAGATTTCTTCCTCCGTAAGCTATGCGTGTCGTAAGAGGCGACTAATATGCCGGGACCAAGGGGCTAGTAACCCCTTCTCCTCTACACATTACTAAAAAAGACAAACTTTTATTTTTCCTTTTTTGGGACACACTCCCTCGGTGGGATACAGCCGGTCTGTGCTGCTCTGTTTGTTGTGGTTGTCGTTTTGGTGGTTGTTGCTTACGTAAAATAAGCTGCAGTAGCTGGTCGCTTCGGTTCAGGTCAGATTAATACGTTGTAATAAGCTTCCTCTTCTAAGTGCGAGTTGTAACTGAACTGTTCCAGCCGCAGCACTGTGACTTGAACTCTTGTAAAACATTATTTGCCATCTTTGAACTCTTGCTCTTTGTTGCTTATCAAACCATTTCTCTCCAGATGAACATCTTTTACATATTCTCCAATACTTTACACAGTATTTAGGTCGATGATCCTCGCCTGCAATTTAATTCTTTGTGTCTGTCTTCTTTCTTAAATGTTAGGACATTTTCTGCCTTTTAGATCCCTAACAAATGACCTGAACTATTAACTTATTGTAGATTTCAGTAGTGGTGTAGATAGTGCTTCAACAACGTCTCACTGAATCCGTAGTGATTATTAACTGTTGTAAATAATTTAGAAAATCGACAAGTTGAAGAATGAGACACTGAAAAACTGAATAAGCGACTGGTTGGCGAAGTGTTTCCGTAATGAAGATTTCCAAATGTTGCAAAAGTGTCTCATTCTTCACTTTATTAACAACTTGCTGCCTTTGAAGTATCCATCTTATTCGGCAGTTTCTTCACCTCTTTCCCTCTTACATACATGAAGTTCATAACCTAAGTATTTTCCTTGGAGAGACTGGTGTAGGGAAGGTTTCCACTGAGAATTCCATCTTAAATCGTTTGTCCAACTCCTCTCACACTCTTGTTTCTCGTGAACTTCACTCCATCCTTGTGTAGATTTATTACCTGTTCTTGAACTGTCGTCTTTCTTGTGTTGGTGTGTAAGAGTTTTGTTTTAGGATTGCGTTTAGCTGCTGTGTTATTCTCACGCTGCCTCTCAGCTTCTCTCTTAACCGTGTGTATGTCTGCTGACGTTTTCTCTATTGTCTCTTCCTGATTCCTTTGCATATTGTTTTCCTTTATTATTAGTACCATATTAACACTTCCTTTCATTTTCTGTATTATTCCCCTTCGCCTGATATTTTAATTTTCTTTTCCTGTATTTGGGCTATTTTTTACAGTGGCTTTTTTTTCTTATAGCCATTGATTTCATCACTTGCTTTTTTGCAGATTCCAATTACTTCCTCCTGGACTACCTACTGTAACTTTCTTTTCAATCTCTCTCTCTCTCTCTCTCTCTCTCTCTCTCTCTCTCTCTCTCTCTCTCTCTCTCTCTCTCTCTCTCTCTCTCTCTCTCTCTCTTTCTTTCTCTCTTTGTGTGTGTGTGTGTGTGTGTGTGTGTGTGTGTGTGTGTGTGTGTACTCATCTAGTTGTGGTTGCAAGGGTCGAGTCACAGCTCCTAGCCTCGCCTCTTCACTGGTCACTCTTCTTGCTCCACGAACTTCATCATACCTCGTAAAGTTATGTATGGATCCTGCCTCTACTACATCACTTCCCAGACTACTTGTAGTCACCTATTTGTGGTTGCAGGGGTCGAGTCATTGTGCGTGTGTGTGTGGGGGGTATGTATGTATGTATGTATGGTCACATGTTCACCTATACTTAATTGCAGAGGTCGAATCTCAGCTCCTGGTCCTGCCTCCTAACTTGCCGCTTGCTACATTCACTCCTTCTTAGACCTATGAACACTGTCATAACTACTCTTAAAATTATGTTTGGAGCCTCTATCCACTGCTACTTCGTTCAAGTAATTTCCTTTCCTGAGAACTCTGAGGCTGAAGAAATATTTTGATATACCAGTGATTAATCTGTCTTTAACTTCCAACTGCGTCCTTGTGCACTATTTCACACCTCGAAAACAGTATATCCCTATTCCTATTTTACACGTTATCGCGTCTCCGCTGATTCTTCCATCCACCAATATCATCAAAATTAGTTCCATTAGCATTTCCTGTCTCATTGCCCTCAACTCTGAAAGTTGCCTCGTTGCATTCCTCTGCAGTTACTCCAGTTTCTTAACATGCTTTATCCTGTGTGGGTTCCATGCTGGCGCTGCTTACTCCAAGATGATTCTGACATATTTTACATAAATAACTTTGCTGAGATTCCCGAAGGCTTCTCCTGAAATGGACAAGCGAGTTGACGTGTGTCTTGTGATATGCACTGTACTATTACCACTCCTAGGTTTTTATCCTTTCGTGAGTTGTGAAGTCTCTTTACTACGAGTCTATACACAGTTTCTGATTTCTTGCACCTTTCTCAATTTTATTGACATTGTATTTGCTGGGTTCAGTTCAAATAACCACTTACAGGACTATTCTTGTCGTTTATCCAGGTACATTTGCTACTTTCCCGTGTCATTATCGGTTTTTGTTCATCTCATTAGTTGCAAACCATTTGCACACAGGGATGCATATGACCATCACTTCTGTTATGTCATTCACATGTCAGAAATACGTAATACTTATTATAATAAAGATTTTTTTTTTTTTGGCAAAGACCAGTTTATTACTTTTTTCCATTTTGATAAATCTTCAAGGACAATCCCTCTTTGTCTCCTCACTTTAAGGTTCTCTGATTCACTGCAGAACATTCCATGCTGTTTCTGTCTGCACCTCAAGATTTTGCTCTTTTGAGAGGTACAACGTCAACTGACTTCCGACAAGCTATGAATATGCATTTCACGCATCTCTCTCTCTCTCTCTCTCTCTCTCTCTCTCCTGTCTCACTTCTCATACTTTGTCACAGATCTTCAACAGGTTTGTGCAATAAAACAAGATTTTATATGTGTATGTGTGTGTGTGTGTGTGTGTGTGTGTGTACCATTTATTTAATGTGAGTGACAGGAATAAACTGAAATAACACACAAATTACTACAGTATTTCAGCATCAGTGGTGAGCGCTAAGTGAAACAAACTTTCCCAGGATTACCATTAGAGGTAATAAACTCTTCCACCTCTCGCATCACAAGCAGTTAAATTACAGTAAGGGAGAGGAGCACACAGGGAATCACTGCAGATAAAACAAAGCCCTAATAAAGGACATATTAGGAAAGAGAATAAGAATTTGTAATTACTTTAAGATAACGGAGGCAACGTTTTCATATATATATATATATATATATATATATATATATATATATATATATATATATATATATATATATATTATAAACATTACAGTGCTAACAAATTTTTTCACATATATATGATGCTGGTAATTGGTTCTTGGTGCCAGGAAGTGGAGCTACCCTCTCTCAGTTGAAACCTAGTTACTTACAATTCCACAGGCACTGGATGACCACTATACCGTAGCGTTTCTCTAGAAATAATAATAATAATAATAATAATAATAAATGCTATACCAAAAAAATATGTGCTTGTGTCCACAAACTCCCAAGGAAAGTGTTACTTTATATCTGATCTCTCGAAAGTCAATATAAATTTATTTTAAATAAGCCACTTCCGTCTCTTGTGCAATGTTATTATTATTATTATTATTATTATTATTATTATTATTAAATTCATGGGGAAGAGCGAAACGTGTAAGACTTATACAGGGCTTGAAGAATGGAACGTAATCAGGTTTTATCCAAGGAAGGGAATGGCTGCCCAATTCTTTGGATCAGGAACCCTTCAGCATAAGGGCATCCCCTCGCATGTTTCTTTCCTAGAACTCCCAAGCGACGAAAGTTCAAAAGGTGATCCATCTTGTTAACCCACAATGCACCAGACGATCTATAATCCAGGATCAACCAGACGATCTATAACCCGGGGTAACCCAAAGGATATGTGGCTTAATGACAAAGTCACTGTATGCAACTAAACACTTATTGCTGGAGACATTACATAAAATGAAGGGGGGTAAAGCAGCTGGAACTGATGGGATCATAACAGAAATGTTAAAAGCAGGTGTGGATATAGTTTTGGTGTGGTTGGTACTTTTCTTCAATAAATGTAGGAAAGAGGGGAAGGTATCTAGGGACTGCCAGAGAATGTGTATAGTTAGTTCCTTTATATATAGGGAAGGGAACAAAAGAGATTGTAAAAATTATAGGAGAATAAGTTTACTGAGTATACCAGGTAAGGTGTATTGTAGGGTAAAACAGAGATCAGGATCGCAAATGAACAAGGAGGCTTTAGAACGGGTAGGGGATGTGTAGATTAAGTGTTTGCATTGAAGCATATATGTAAACAATATTTAGATAAAGGTAGGGAAGTTTTCGTTGCATTTATGGATTTAGAAAAGGCATATGATAGGGTGGACAGGGAAGCAGTGTGGCAGATGTTGCAGGTGTACGGAATAGGTGGTAAATTAATGAATGCTGTAAAGAGATTTTATGAGGATGGTGAGGCTCAGGTTAGGGAGAGGGAGATTACTTTCCAGTAAAAGTAAGTCTTAGACAGGGATGTATAATGTCACCATGGTTGTTTAAAATATTTATAGATCGGGGTTGTATAAGTAAATGCTAGGGTGGTTGGGGAGGGGTGGGATTAAATTATGGTGAATCAAATACAAAATGGGATAATGTGTTTTTGGGAGATTCTAAAGAGAAGTTAAAAAGGTTAGTGGACGAGTCTTGGAGTGTGTAAAAAAGTTGAGAGTGAGCATAGATAAGAGTGAGGTGATGAGGGTATCCAACGAGTTAGATCAAGAAAAAATGGATATAACATTGGAGGGAGGGAGTATGGAAGAAGTGAATGTGTTCAGATAATGTGTTCGGATGGGTTTATAGCCATATGTAAACCATAGAAATGATGAAGTAAAAAACGTGGGCAGTGTATTGAGGTATCTGCAGAGCCACGAACGTTATCCATGGAGGCAAAGAAGGGGTGTGAAGCGTGGCTTGTAAATGCTGCAGTGAGAAGGAGGCTGGAGGCAGTGGAGATGTCCTGTCTAAAGACAATGTGTGGTGTAAATATTATGCAGAGTATTCTTAGTGTAGAAATTAAGAGGAGGTGTCGGGTTACTAAAAATGAGAGGTTGTTGAGGTGGTTTAGTCATATAAGAGGATGGAGCAAAATAAGGTGACTTGGAGGATGTATAAATCTGTAGTAGAGGGGAGGAGGGGTAGGGGTCATTCTAGGAAAGAAAGGATGGAGGGGTAAAGGAGGTTTTGTGTGCAAGGGAGTTGGGCATATAACAGGCATGTCTGAGCGTGTTAGTAGTAAATGGAGACGAATGGTTTCTGGGACTTGACGAGTTGTTGGAGTGTGAGCAGGGTAATATTTAGTGAAAGGATTCAGGGAAACCTGTTAGCCGGACTTCAGTCCTGGAGGTGGAAAGTACAATTCCTGCTCTTTAAAGGAGGGGATTGGGATATTTGTTGTTTGGAGTGTCATCTGATCTGTCACATTTGCGCGCCAATGAAAAGACAGTAATTATGTGCAAATGATGGTGAAAGTCTTGAATGATGGTGAAAGTGTATCTTTTCTGGTCTACCCTGCTTCGGTGGGAGACACCTACGTGACTACACTAGAAGAAATTGCCAATCTTCGACGGCCGGCTTTTCAAACTGCATCAGTATAGGAATCAATAGTCTTCCCTCTTGGCTCCAAGGACGGTAACCGGTAACTTGTGGTTATCTGCAACCAGACAGCTTATAATCAATAGTGCCATAGCCCAATGAAATTACATATCCAAGCATTAAGAAAACTAGGCTTCTCACTCTCATCCTGTCTGTTACAGGACCACGAGTGATGTCGTGCAGATTTAAGTGTTTCTTGTTGCTACATAACCCTTGCATTTTCAAACTTGTCGCTGCCGCGTTTTTCTTTTATTTAAATATTTGCAGTTAAGCATACGTTTTATTAGACTGGTGTAAACTAATTAAGCTTCAAAATTAAAACATAAAAAAGTGTTTGTTTCTCAACACGCTGGTTACTGCTGTACATTTTGAGTTTCAGTTGTGAAAGCTTCCCAGAATCGTCCTCATACAAGTCCTTATGAGGAAAACGACCACAGGGGGATTTAGAGTATTTTCCCTTGAATGAATCTACCTGGACTTCCTACTCATTTCAACAACATTGCAAGTTCCTGAAGATGTGTTGACTGCAACACAAAAGGCCTTGAACAATCATTCAACTCCCTCCATCATGTATCGCTTGTTAGCGATTATTGCATGTCCTTATGTGTCCTTATTAATTATCTTTAGTGAACATCTCTCCTCATGATGTGGCTGTGGAGCAGTTTGATATGGAACTGTACTTAGGGAAGTACAACCTCTAGAACTGTCCTGGGGACCCTCATCCTCAGAGAAAAGAATAAACTTGCTTCAGGGAAAACTCAAGGTTCTCCACTGAAGCTGTTTGAAAATTTTCTCCTACCACCCCCTATTTGTTCTATATATGCTTTATTTAAAAACAAAATACATTGACAAAAATACAATAGGGAGTAAAACAACATACATAACTCAGAGCTACATCTCGAATACTTCGTCCAGCTCCCCGGCGGTGGGCCGCGTGCCCAGAATGCTCCAAGCATTTCCTCTTTGGATCGCAACACTAAATCTCTGAAAGAGGAAGCTGGCCTCCCTGTGGTCCTTGGTTTCTATGATAAGCTTTTCACCCAGCTCTTTGAGGAACTTGAGAGCACACTTCCCCCCTCATCCACGAGTCTCCGACCCTATTGGGATGAAGTTATAGCAAGGGGGAAGGTCTTCATATTTGCGGGTCTTCTGGGTCTCCCTGTGGCTAGCAGCTCCACCCCCTACAACTACGGAGAATGGCAAGTACGTGTTTACCAATGTGGCGGCACAGGTGTAGTCCCAGGCAATATGCTTTCCATCCTTCCAGGGTAGCATAGTGGCTCCATCAGGACGCTTTTGACTTCCATCAGACCTCTGTACTTGGGGTTCCCGTTGAGCTGGGCAACGGGCTGTAGCGAGGCTTCTCTGCATGATGTCATTGACCTCCTCATGTCTGGCATACTTCCCTTCTGCTGTGTGACACACGAGACCACGAAGTCCGAATTGACCAGCCGTCGCCCTGCCGCAAATACACCTATGTTCTTTGAGGATGGGGGCGGCTAGGCGAAGAGCCTAGCTTGCTGCTTATCTGCAGTTTTCTTTGACATATTTTGCCTTGTGTAATTTTCTATTGTTGTAGTTCTCTTGAGTATCCTCCTCAGAAGGTTTGAGTTGTTAATGGAATGTTAGTTATTTTGTCAATTATTTTATTATTTCGCCTTAATGCTAGGAACTTGAATCAAATCTGAGTACATCGCATTCCACAAGCACTGCATGACTCCTGCTGATTTAACGCTTCCCCTTGATTAAAACAACTGTTGTGAACAGCAGTCTTTGAAGGCTGATTCATCTTATGAAAGTGGTGAACAATTTGTTGATCTCAAATTGTTCAAGTGCTAATTTTGTTGCATTCTCTGCAATAATTGGGAAATGCCTCTTCTGGTCGGAAGGTTTGAATTATATCGCAAGTTGTCTTTTATATTGAAGATGAACCCTGCAGACGATAAACTGAGAATACTAAATCTGGTTAACTTCATATCTTCAGAGTTAATACTTAATCGCACTCCACTAATATTACCGCATGCATGGAGGCCCAGGGGATACAGTTATGCAATTCGGAGATACCTTTTTCGGTTCAGCAGCGACCGAAATGAATCTAGTTAATAGTGGTAGTTAAACATTATACAGATTGTAATAAAGAAGCCTTAAAACGATCTTATTAGATGTGTAATTAACGGAGACATATTTTGCATTAATAAAGTGATTTTAACCCTATTTTCAAATCAGAATATTTACATTTGGTTTCTACTCAACTCTTGGTTAAATAATATAATTATGATGAAAGAGAGGTTTATTAATTACCGTGCGTGTACGCCCTTTCGGCTATAAGCCAAATGTGATTTCAAGTTAACTTTCTCTTCCACGTCTCCAAGTTAGTCCGGTAAAGTTTACGACGGTCGTTCCATGGATGTTGCCTGAGAGTGCCTGTTGGTGGAACTTTGTTTTGTTTTACGATTACATCTGTTTTTTAGACAACTGCTCACTTCATGTGGGCTCTTTCTCTAGTTTCTACTAATTGATCTGTCTGGTGCAGATGGTGGATCTGGAAGTGCCTTTCGTTGAAAAGTTCGTGGTACAGAGCAAACGTGTATGGTAGACTATGCTTTGATCTGAGCAGACCCTTAGTAGTCTTCCCTGAGTTTAGAATTTGTGGTAGTTTTCCTGTCATGATACGTTCAAGTCAGCTCACACACGGAGGTCCAAGGTTAGATCCCCGGTACGGGTGGAAATATTAGGACGTGTTTCCTTAAGATGCCTGCTGTCCCTGTTCACCTAGGAATGAAGTAGGTACCTGGGTGTTAGTCAACCGGTGTGGGTCGCATCCAAGGGACAAAAATGACCTAATTTGCCCGAAATACTCTACATAACAAGGGACTTTCAGTATAGTATGTCACTGATGCCAGCTATGGTCTCTCTACGTTGTCCATGTACTTGTAGAAGTAGATTATTATTATTATTATTATTATTATTATTGCTGTTACCATTTCTAATGAACTACTCACCTTTTTCAGTGCTATTTTTATAAAAAGAATTTTTACTTTTTATTTCAAGACTGTTGTTTAATCCCTCAAATTATTCAAATTTTGACATCTTTGGGGATGAACGTATTAAAGTTAATGATTTTCAACACATGAGGTGTCTGGGACGTTACTTTGTCTGGTTCCCGGCTCGTGTTTTTCAGGTGAAGTGACGAAAACATGGCCGGTCTGTTCTCTTATGGTGATTTTCTTCTGGCAATTCCATCTGTTATGTGTGTCTTGGCAGCAGTATTGGGACACTGCAAGTGATCCTGTCAGCGCTCGGGAAGACGGAAGATACGGTTATTGTAAATGCCAGGAACATGATAAAGGAAACTCGTGGGCGAAATGTTATACCAATAACGACTTTACTGCGTTAGTGTGTATTTACCACTTATCGGCGTTATGTCTTTATTCAGTATATAAAATATAGTTGGAAGACACGTCAGTAACGACGGTAGTAACTTGCTGGGGGACAGACCACACTTGACTTAGTAATAATCTCCCAACGACACATGATCATCCTCATACTTGGCGTGATTATAAGATCTCACCTGAATGTGGGTCACTTACTGGTTGAGTGCTGAGAATATTCAGCGTAAATACCACCAAGATAGTCAAGACAATGGTGATAATTACCAGCTCTCCATCACAGCACACAAGTAACCAGTACATAGGAGAAAGAAACTTACGTACGGGTTATTTGTGGATTGTTCTAGTCACTGTAATGTGCTTTATATTCTCCATCACAACGAACCCACATTTTGGAGAAGACTCTGTCGACGATATTTCGGTCGTTCCAGGACTACATCATTTCTTGTCATGGTAATGCATACTATACATGTCAGTGACACTGGTCTGTAGTTTAATGTTTCGTGTCTGTCTCCTGTGCTGTCTTTTATACCTCAGGTAGTTACCCTGTTTCGACAGATGTGTTGAAGTTTGTTGTTAGTGTTACACACAGCGTCTCTGTTCCCACTCTCAGAACCCATGGAGAGATGTTATCCGGCCCCATCGCCTTTGAGGTATCTAGCTCGCTAGGTAGCCTCTTCACTACTTCTGCAGTTGTATCTACCCTCCTTCCTTAACCTGATTATCTGGTCTTTGTTGTTGTTCTCCTGATATGGCTATACAACAGCTTTGGGTCAGATTTGGCTTTCGCTGCTATGTCATTTTCATATTGTCGTTGGGCCTCCCTTCTTACCCTTGCGTATTCATTTCTGGCTCTATGACTGCTCTCCTTATTCTCCTGGGTCCTTTGCCTTCTACACTTCTTCCATTCTCTAGCACAGTTTTGGCCTCTCTACACCTTTGGGTGAACCAAGGGTTCATCATGGCTTTCTCGTTATTTCTGTAATCCTTGGGTACAAACCTCTCTTCAGCTTCCTTGCATATTGTTGTCACATATTCCATCATCTCGTTTATTGACTTCCCTGCCAGTTCTGTTCCACCGAACTCCATGCAGGAAATTCCTCATGCCTGTGAAGTCCCCTCTCTTGTAGTTTGGCTTCATTCGTCCTGCCCTTCCTGCTTCCCTCTCCACTTGTAACTCTGTGTTCGAAGCTCACAACCGCATGATCACTGGCCCCGAGGGGTCTTTCATATGTGATGTCATCAATATCTGCACTACTCAAGGTGAATACTAGGTCCAGCCTTGCTGGCTCATCCTCTCCTCTCATGTCTCTTCTTGTTCTGTCTCGGTCTAGGAACACCCTCTTGTATGTTAATGATTCCTTCAGCCCTGGTTTGTCTTGCAGGATCCTGTTTTGCACTGTTTCTGTGTTGAAAATCGGCTTGACCAGACGATTTCTTCCCTTCAAGCACTTCCCTATTCTCTGAAAATTTACTATCTCAGTCTGTCCTCCTTGCCTATTTCTTTGATAATGTTTTCAATCTCCTGTTTTTCTTCCTGCCATCTTTCATTGTGTGTCCTCCCCTCGCTCTCTTAAAGCTCATGAATAAACACTGACTTCTCTCTCTACTCCCCCTATTGCCTTTCGGTGTCTCTGGTTCCCATTTGTACATGGTCATTTTCTTCCTTATTGTTTCCTGTAGCACTTTGTGGCATGGTCGTGCCTCTGCATGCGACCTATCCCTCTCCACCTTCTCCCTCTCCCTTACCACTATCTCTGCTCCCAACTGCTCTCTCCCTTCATTCCTCAGCCTTGCTTTGAGGACTGACAGGGTCTTAGCATAGGTCATGTCTCCTTCCTTTCTGTTTGGCTCCTCGTTCAGTAGGGGTGTATCTGCTTCAGACACTGTTTCCTCTGGGCAATAGCCTTCAGCCTCTTTACCTCATATTCTAGGGCCCATATCCTTTATTCTGTGGCTTTGGCTTGTGACTCCCATTTCTTCATCTCTGCATTCATCCTCTTTTCTATTTTTGCAGAAAACTCACCTAGTTTGCTCTTCCACTCTTGTTCCATTCTTTTATATTGCTTTTCCAAACATTTGCTCTTACCAGAACCATTTTCCTCTGATCCCCTGAGCCATCAATTTCCCTTTAGAATCATTTTTTTTAATGTGTTAGGTTTTGTAATGTGTGTGTGTGTGTGTGTGTGTGTGTTTGCTCACCTAGTTATACTCACCTAGTTGAGGTTGCCGGGGTCGAGTCCTAGCTCCTGGCCCCGCCTCTTCACTGGTCGCTACTAGGTCACTCTCCCTGAACCGTGAGCTTTATCGTACCTCTGCTTAATGCTATGTATGGATCCTGCCTCCACTACATCACTTCCCAAACTATTCCACTTCCTGACTACTCCGTGGCTGAAGAAATACTTCCTAACATCCCTGTGATTCATCTGTGTCTTCAACTTCCAACTGTGTCCCCTTGTTGCTGTGTCCCATCTCTGGAACATCTTGTCTTTGTGTGTGTGTGTGTGTGTGTGTGTGTGTGTGTGTGTGTTTTGTGTGTGTGTGTATTTTGTGTGTGTTGAGTGTGGGCTGTGTGCAGTGTACTCGCCTAATTTTGGTTGCAGGGGGTCGAGAGAGAGAGAGATTGGTATGTTGGTGAAAAGAGGAGGAGGAGTGTGAAGGGAATGCCTGAGGGGGTGGAGTGGTGGACCGTGTGGTGGGCCATACTAGGAGTTTAGGGGAGGGGAGACCCTAAGAGTAGGAAACCTTAAGGGGGGAGAGACTGTGAAGGGAAGGATCATTTGCTTGTTTGTCTGTGTATGTTTGTATTTGGACAGAGAGAGGGGGGAGGGAAATAAGGAGGGAGGATGTGTCTGGTTAGTTTTCAAAAGATGTGAAACGTTGTGCATACTCCTTTGTTCATATGTGCTTGTGGGTGCTTGTGTTTGTGTGTGTGCATTTATGTTTGTGTGTGCCAGGAAATAATCCTTCTCACCTACCTGAACCTCACCCTTCTGTGTATCAGTAATACTAAGCCTACTCAGCTTCTACAAATGCCTGAAAAACACGTGTGCTTGTTTGTGTGTTGGCGTTCATCACTAACTTCCCATCAAGCTCTCCTTCACGCTTCCATCACTCCTGTCTCCACCTTTTCAATGTTATTTACTCTAATTCTGGTAACAGCTCCCAGGAGTGAGTGACCCTCAGCTTGCAATGTGCAGAGACCCATAATTCTGATACAACCTGCAACCACAGCTTAGGCGAGTGGTGCTTGCGTCTGGCAGTGAAGCAGTGGACTCGTTCCTGCCTCTCCTTATTGTCGTACTGCATTCTCCTTCTAACACATTTTTCGAAATCCTTCACCCATGATAAGTTACATCCATTTATAATCGTGCACTACACGCTCCTCAAGTGTTATCACTGTCACTTTTGGTAAATTGCACTTCTTATTTATAATGGCATACAGCCTGGCTATGGCGGCACCACTTCCTTCAGGGCTACTGCCTGCCACCTTCTAGTAAGTAAGTAAATTTATTCAGGTATACACAATACAGTTACATAGAATTATCATACATAGCAGCATATGTGTAGAGAACCTAGGATAACCCAAAAAAGTCAGACAGAGTGACTTATTTCCATTGGGGTCCTTTTACCTTATTATTATAATATAAAGGTTATATTTTCTTATCATTCTATAATGAAGATAACATCTTATTATCATACTAAAAAGACTATCTACTACACGAGGGTCATTAAGACTATCTACAATACGAGGGTCATTAAGACTATCTACTACCCGAGGGTCATTACGACTATCTACAATACGAGGGTCATTACTAGGGATAAGGTAAAATTTACACGTATTTTAGCTAAAAAATAGAAAATCATTCCCCTCCCTTTCTGTTGCTTCATTCATCAGACACTTTTTGGCAGTCTTCTTGAACTGGTTCAAGCTATGACTGGCCTTGACATTTGTGGGTAGTCTGTTCCATTCCTTTATTGCTGTACAATAAAAGGTGTTTGAAGCCTGGCCACTGACTGTGGGTACTACAAAGTTGTGCTCTCTCCCCCTAGTACTATGATTGCTTTGGTTCCCAACCTTGACAAAATTGAGAGCAAGATATTCTGGACACTGTTCGTGAGCAATTTTATAAACATGATTTAGCTTCAGTTGTTTTACTCTGTCTTCAACATTCAGCATATCCAACTGCTGTAATTCATCCTGGCCTACATGTTCTCTTGGTCCCAGCCCCAGGATGAATCTTACGATTTTGTTCTGGGTGATTTGCAGTCTATCTTTCAGTTTTTTTGTCAAGGCAGAGTTTTCACACTCGCTGTATGCTACCTCAGTTTGCTTTTTAACCAACCTTTCTCAACTCTTGACTTTGACTTTAGTCATCACTTGTCAATACATCAATACATCTTTATAAGGTTTTAGCAGTTTTGTGTGTGTGTGTACTCACCTATTGTGGTTGCAGGGCTTGAGACTCAGCTCCTGGCCCCGCCTCTTCACTGACCGCTACTGGGTCCTTTCTCTCCCTGCTCCATGAGCTGTATCATACCTTATCTTAAAACTTTGTATGGTCCCTGCCTCCGCTACATCATTTCCCAGACTATTCCACTTCCTGACAACTCTATGGCTGAAGAAATACTTCCTAACAGACCTTTGACTCATCTGAGTCTTCATCTTCCAATTGTGACCCCTTGTTTCTGTGTCTCATCTCTGGAACATCCTGTCTTTGTCCACCTGATCTATTCCTCGCAGTATTTTGTATGTGGTTATCATGTCTCCCTTAACCCTCCTGTCCTCCAGTGTCGTCACGCCGATTTCCCTTAACCTTTAATCGTAGGACATTCCCTTGTGTGTGTGTGTGTGTGTGTCTTAATTAATAGTTCAATTCGCTGGCTGCTTCAATTATTCATTCACAATTCCTGCTGTAAGCGGCATCAGCAGGACGCAGCGGGAACCATGTAGCCAATATATCTTTTTACGGTTTTAGCAATTTTGCATCTGAGTCAGAAAGATTTATGTCCTCGTCGCCTGTGCCAACGAGGTAAAAAAAAAAAAAGCAATTTTAACCGATAAAAGAAACTAAAAAAAATATATGCAAATACGGTCTGGTGGTTAATAGGATTAGCGGAACTTGTGACGCGAAGCCCGTACCGGAAATATTTACTGATGCTGCTGTTAAAGAATATGTCGGAAGTATTCTTTTTAATTATTTAAATTAATGCATACTTTGTGTTTACAAATGTTCAGTGTGGCGTTAGTTACATTTTCTTTGTCAATGGAAGAAAATGGGATTTTTGTAAGTGATCGTTTGGAAATACGACTATGTAAGTTTGATGCACGCACGCACGCACGCTCGTGCGCACGCGCACACACACACACACACACACACACACACACACACACACACACACACACACACACACACACACACACACACACACACACACACAAATGAGTCAGAGAGATAGTAGGAAGTATTTCTTCAGTCATAGAGTTGTAAGGCAGTGGAATAGCCTAGAAAATGACGTAGTGGAGGCAGGAACCATACACAGTTTTAAGACGAGGTTTGATAAAGCTCATGGAGCGGGGAGAGAGAGGGTCTAGTAGCAACCGGTGAAGAGGCGGGGCCAGGAGCTAGGACTCGACCCCTGCAACCACAAATAGGTGAGTACAAATAGGTGAGTACACACACACACACACACACACACACACACACACACACACACACACACACTCCCACACTCCCACGGGCGCGCGCATACACACACACACACACACACACCACACACACACACATATACACACACACACACACACACACACACACGGACAGAATGTTTCGGAGATGGGACACAGCAACAAGGGGTAAGATTAGATAAGATTTTGCTGGGATTTTTAACCCCCTGGATATTAGCCACCCAGGATAATCCAAGACAGTACGTCATCGAGGGATGTCTTACTTTCCATTGGCGTCCTCAAGCTTGTCTCCCAGGATGCTACCCATACCAGTCGGCTAACACCCAGGTACCTACATGCTCGCTAGATGAACAGGGACAATAGGTGTAAAGAAACACGCCCAATGTTTCCACTCTTGCCGGGAATCGAACCATAGACACACGGTGTGAAGCCAGAGCGTTGCCTACCAGGCCACAGAAAAGCTGGAAGTTGTAAACTCAGATGAGTCACAGGGATGTTAGGAAGTATTTCTTCAGTCATAGAGTTGTCAGGAAGGGGAACAATCTGGAGAGTTATGTAATGAAGGCAGGATCCATACATAGCTTTAAGAAGAGTTACGATAAAGCTCATAGAGCAGGGAGTGGACCTAGTAGCGACCAGCGAATAGGCGGGACTAGGAGAAATGAATCAACCCCTACAATCGCAACCACGTAAATCCAACTAGGTGAGTCCAACTAGGTGAGTCCAACTAGGTGAGTACAACTAGTCGAGTCCAACTAGGTGAGTACAACTAGGTAAGTACACACACACCACAACAAAACGGTACAAGGATATTCATCTCCAAGTACAGTTTACAACTAATAACTGCCTCTTTAACAAACAACAACATCAAGAAAGACAACTGTGTGCTTATCTGCTCAGTAAAATCTACACTCTTCTGATCTGTTCGATCGTCAGTTGTGACAAAAAGTGTCAAGACTGATGGATCGAACACTCCAACTCCAGGTTGAGGGACTGACTCCTCTTCCTTTTCCACCTTTCTCTGCACTGGACTGGAGAAGCCACTGCTTCTTCAGTCCAGAATAAAGATGCCTAAATGTTGCATAAGTGTCTCACTGATCAGCTGTCGCATATGCCCTGTATGACCCTTGCACTGTATGACCCTTGCACTGTATGACCCTTGCACTGTATGACCCTTGCACTGTATGACCCTTGCACTGTATGACCCTTGCACTGTATGACCCTTGCACTGTATGACCCTTGCACTGTGTGACCCTTGCACTGTATGACACTTGCACTGTGTGACCCTTGCACTGTATGACCCTTGCACTGTATGACCCTTGCACTGTATGACCCTTGCACTGTGTGACCCTTGCACTGTATGACACTTGCACTGTGTGATGCACTGTATGACCCTTGCACTGTTTGACCCTTGCACTGTTTGACCCTTGCACTGTATGACCCTTGCACTGACCCTTGCACTGTCTGACCCTTGCACTGTATGACCCTTGCACTGTATGACCCTTGCACTGTATGACCCTTGCACTGTATGACCCTTGCACTGTGACCCTTGCACTGTATGACCCTTGCACTGTATGACCCTTGCACTGTATCACCCTTGCACTGTATCACCCTTGCACTGTATCACCCTTGCACTGTATCACCCTTGCACTGTATCACCCTTGCACTGTATCACCCTTGCACTGTATCACCCTTGCACTGTATCACCCTTGCACTGTATGACCCTTGCACTGTATGCACTGTATGACCCTTGCACTGTATCACCCTTGCACTGTATCACCCTTGCACTGTATCACCCTTGCACTGTATCACCCTTGCACTGTATGGCCCTTGCACTGTATGACCCTTGCACTGTATCACCCTTGCACTGTATCACCCTTGCACTGTATCACCCTTGCACTGTATCACCCTTGCACTGTGTGACCCTTGCACTGTGTGACCCTTGCACTGTGTGACCCTTGCACTGTGTGACCCTTGCACTGTATGACCCTTGCACTGTGTGACCCTTGCACTGTATGACCCTTGCACTGTGTGACCCTTGCACTGTATGACCCTTGCACTGTGTGACCCTTGCACTGTATGACCCTTGCACTGTATGACCCTTGCACTGTATGACCCTTGCACTGTGTGACCCTTGCACTGTATGACCCTTGCACTGTATGACCCTTGCACTGTATGACCCTTGCACTGTATGACCCTTGCACTGTGTGACCCTTGCACTGTATGACCCTTGCACTGTGTGACCCTTGCACTGTATGACCCTTGCACTGTGTGACCCTTGCACTGTATGACACTTGCACTGTGTGACCCTTGCACTGTATGACCCCTGCACTGTGTAACCCTTGCACTGTATGACCCTTGCACTGTATGACCCTTGCACTGTATGACCCTTGCACTGTATGACCCTTGCACTGTATGACCCTTGCACTGTATGACCCTTGCACTGTGTGATCCTTGCACTGTATGACCCTTGCACTGTATGACCCTTGCACTGTGTGACCCTTGCACTGTGTGACCCTTGCACTGTGTGACCCTTGCAGTTGAGAAGGGTAGTAACTAGACCAGGCGTGGAGTGTTGTCAAATAAACCAAAGTGCTTGGAACTGTTTATTTCTCAACAAAAATGAAGATTTATTGTTGACTTAACAGCAGAACCCGGCGCTGCCAGGGTAATATGTCAGGCCTAGTAAGATTATTATTAATATATTAATATTTAATTATTAATTATTGTTATTTATTATAAGAACATAAGGAACACTACAGCAGGCCTACTGGCCCATGCGAGGCAGATTCAAGTCTCCTACGTACCTTTTACCCAGGTAAATATGTTTGTTAGTTGATAAAGCCCACTGTGTGGGTGAAACGTTGTCAATAAAGTATCACACTATACTGCCTAAGTGTTTATATTTCCATTGTGTTGGTATTATATACCATTTATTTCCAGGACTTCTATTATTTATGCTTCTTGATATGAAGCCAAGGATTCTGTTAGCTTTATTGCGAACACTTATGCACTGTTGTCTTGGTTTCAGATTATTGCTAACCAGAACTCCTAAATCCTTTTCACAATCAGTAGTATTAAGATCTACATTATTTAGTTTATATGTGGCATGGTTATTTTCCTGTCCAACATTGAAAACTTTGCAGATGTTTGCATTAAATTGCATCTGCCATTTCTCCGACCACTGCATCAGTCTATTCAAATCTTCCTGGCGTGCTCTAATGTCCTCATTAGAATGAATTGGACGGCCTGTTTTGGTGTCATCAGTAAATTATCTTATGTTATTATTTATTCCCTCATCTATGTTGTTTATGTAAATTATGAACAACAAAGGGCCCAAGAGTGAACCCTGTGGAACTCCGCTTGTGACGTGCCCCCACTCTAATTTCTCCCCATTTATGCAAACTGCCTGCTGCCTATTTGTCAACCATGCGTCTGCCCAAGAAAATTTTTTCCTCCTATTCCGTGTACCTTAAGTTTCCTCAATAGCCTTTGATGTTGAACTCTATCGAAAGCCTTACTAAAATCCATATTCACAATATCATATTCTATACCTAGATCTACCTCCTCAAATACCTTTGTGAAAAACGTTAGTAAATTTGTTAGGTAGGAACGCCCTTTTGTAAAACCATGTAGAGATTCATTAATCAATTTATGCCTTTCAAGATGGCTACGAATTGCCTGGGCAATTATTGATAGTTCGATACTAAGGACCTGTCTCCTTCTTCGTAAATAGGTATTACAGTTGCCATTTTGCATTTGTCTGGCACTAGTTTGTAGTGATATGTTGAAACGATTAGCCAAGGGTTTGCTAAGCTTCTTTTTTTATTCCTTTAAAACCCTTGCGAACAGTTCATCAGAGGCTGGGGATTTGTTAGGTTTTAGTTTCTCTATTCGTCTGAGGACCATGTCACTAGTTACCCGATACGTGCATAGTTTATTATGGTCCTGTTCATCATAAATTATTTCTGGAATGATTCCAAATGGATATCTATTGTTTACCATCTGGGATCATTTTTGGTTGATCTAATTTCCCCACTTGGAACATTAAGTTGTCTGGGCAGCTAAAACTATGCTCTGATAAACGTCATATTGGAAACCATCACCACCTACCTGACCCATACTCAGGTCATTCCAGTTCAGCTCACTCAGGTAATTTCTCAGTCCCATGAAATCGGCCAAGCAGAAGTCTGGGATTGGGACTTGATCGCAGTTGGGTAATTCCATGATATATGGAAACTAAGTAATTTGTGATCGCTTTCCCCAAGCTCATCATTAACCTTAAAATTATTAATTAGTGATAATATGTTGGCAAGAACCAAGTCAAGCAGGTTCTTTCCTCTACTTGGTTCTGTTACAAATTGTTCTAAAAAGCAATCCCGAACCGTATCAAGAAAGTCACTAGACTCGAGATTTGCTGTCACATTGTTCCAATCAATTAGTCTAAAAGTTAAAATCTTCCATTAACACAGCATTTTTATATCTAGATGACTTATGCATTTCGTCTCATAGCAGCTTACTACACTCCCGATCAAGATTTGGGGGCCTGTAAATCACATCCAAAATTATCTTTTCACGATCCTCGAGAAACTGTAGCTAAACAGTTTTTGTGTCTGATGTTTCTAATCTCTGACATACATCGCCACTCCACCACCCTTACTGTTGACCCAATCAGTGTGGAATAGTTTATAGCCCTGTATGTTGCATTCAGAAGGAAAACATTTCTCTGTCTTTCAGGTTGAACCAGGTCTCTGCTATAGCAATAATATTTATATTACTTGCACATGCAAGTAATCTTGGCTCATCTACCTTATATCTTAGACTCCTACTATTAGTACAGTAAACCTTAAGGGAGCTAGTCACTCTGCCCTTTACTGTCTCTCTTTGTTGATCAATTACTTTGCCTTTAATGGTAACTTTATTTTGAATATTTTCTTTTAAACATATCCCTGAGGTATCTGGTAACATCTGCTGTTTTCAGCCCTTCTACTGCAGCCTGATTGCTTCACACACACACTCATACCACTATAATCTATAAGTTTCAAGCCTTAGACATGCCAGCAATGGCCCCCTCAATCGAGTTGGCTAATGCAACCACTCCGGCATACATATCATGTTTGCCATAGAATTTGTCCCAGTTATCAATTAATGGGATTGCAATTTCTAGGCAAAATGCTACATGTGATTGGGACGCCTCCCATAGACCTGACTACGTCTAAGGCAGACTTGTACTTATCCAGCAGCTCCTGTCTTCTGCCTTTTCTGATGTCATTTACACTAGCACTAAGATAATGAGCTTGTTACCATTACCTGACATAATATTATCCAACCTATTGACTATGTCACCAACACCAGCTCCTGCGAAACCCTCCCTCTGCCTCACCTTCCTATCTTTGAAGTACACTCATCCTGGAGAACAAAAAATCGATTTTCTGTCTTCAAATCTTCTCTATTAACTTTCCTTATCTTGATACTTCTTCCTGAATTGTTACCCACTTGCCATTTAAAGCAGCTGTAGGTAACCTTTTCCTCCTTACCAGATCCAACCATCTGACACTCCCAAACCCATCTAGGCAAAGTTTCGGCCTGCTTGTGAAGGCTTACTCAGCCCTGTAACAACTTCAGACAGTATTACCAAGGCTGGCTCCTCCTCAGGAAAATTAATGAATAGAAAAAGAAATAACAGACAAACATAAACGCTTTATTATATAGAAAATATAAAATATAAAACACTTAAATATGAAATATTAATCCTACATTAAAGAAAATGAAAATTGAAAAATATAAATGATAACTGAATTCAACGCTAATATAAAACTTGGGTGTCTGGTGTTGGTGACACTGCTTGTTGAAATCGTAGCCGTTGCCGATGATGGGGGGGGGGTCGCAGGTGTTGGTTACAACCCACTGGCTAGTTCTTCACAGTATAGCCTTGAGTATTCTATCCAGATGACAGGAAAGCAGGTTCTTTACCGCTGCAATGATGAGGGGTTACGTCCTGCAATTTCATACAGGTGCACAGGTAATTAAATCCAAAAAGGGGAAGTCTCAGGACGTTAGTCCATCTCCATCAATTCTACTCGTTGATTGACAGGTGACCCTCTCTGTCATCCAAGCTTGAAAGATAGACAGGTTACCCACTGCTTAAGAAATCACTCTCCATGATAAGTACAATACCTAAAAGATGTGGTGATTATTACAACAGTCAACTTAGAGCAAGACTGAAAGGACTAAGTTTATTATTGGTCAAAAGTGAAGCTTTCAACCAATAAATCCACTAGAATACAAGGCAGGCATGTACTTACAGTAGTGCTGGGAGCTGTGAGTCTAGTGATTACTGTTTGGACCGGAGCCCCACACGTCACCTTTCGGGGGGGGGGGAAGAAGGAGGGGAAGGGATAGCGGGAGCTAGACTGACCCTACCTTAACAAGCAGCCGGCAATCAAACTATCACTTTCGGGGTGGAGGAAAAAAGGTGGGAATAGCGGGAGCTTGACTTACCCTACCTTAACAAGTAGCCGGCAATGAAACTATTGTTACTATATACTCCCTCGCTACTCCTATCTATTGAACTTTTCCCTCACACTCCTATTCTCCTGAAGAAGTAGAACCACCTCCTTCAATACTTTAACAGGAGATTCTACAACACTACAGTAAGCCATTGTGCTCAGTAACACCCCACGCTAATCCTCTGACAGCATAGGACAGAATGACCTTTCTTGACCACTGATCTCAACGTACTGACCACTAACCTATTATTATTTATTTTTATTTATTATTATTGGTAGTAGTTGTTTTCCAATTGGATGTCTCTTTGATTGGGAAGCTTTAAACCCATAGGGGTCACTGGTAAGCAGGAGAGAGCAAAGGCAGATAGCTCCAGTTCCTTGCATCTAAAGCACCTTACTGGCATCAAGTAACTGACACTTTTAAAACAACTTCGACGAAGTCATTCCTTCACAGAGCAATGAAAAAAAATATTCATAATTTAGATTTTTTTTTGCGAGGTCTGAATTTTTTTATTAAATCCAAAGTAGAATGATATTTTTCTATAAAGTTATATATATATATATAAGTATTTAAAAATATTAAAATCGTAAACTGTCCCATAAATTGGTAATATCACTAAAGAGTTGCAAATTTTGTTGAAGCAAAAATCTTTCAAAAGGTTCATAGTGGGCTATTATTTTTAACGGATATTAATATTACACACACACACACACACACACACACACACACACACACACACACAGGAACTGTGACTAGGGGCCAGGAGCTGTGACTCGACCCCTGCAACCACAATTAGGTGAGTACAGCAGTAAGACAGAGAGAGAGAGAGAGAGAGAGAGAGAGAGAGAGAGAGAGAGAGAGAGGTGGGTAGATTGCACTTTCATGGACTGTAAGAAGGCTTCTGACACAGTTCCGCACAATAGATTAGTGCAAAAGCTGGAGGACCAGGCAGGGGTAACAGGAAAGGCTCTAGAATGGATCAGGTGCTGTTTCTGGTATATATGAATGACATGACGGAAGAAATAGATTGAAAAGTGTGTCTGTTTGCAGACAATGTCAAGTTAATTAGGAAAATTCAGTCGGAGGAGGACCAGAATCTGGAAAGGCTGCAAGCCTGGGCCAGCAAATGGCTCCTGGAGTTCAACCCCAACAAGTGCAAAGTCGTGAAGATCGGAGAAGGGCAAAGAAGACAGCAGACAGAATATTATGTAGGAGGTCAAAGACTACAAACCTCACTCAAGGAAAGGATCTTGGGATGAGTATAACACCGAGCACATCTCCTGAGGCGCACATAAACCAAATAACTGCTGCGGCATACGGGCGTCTAGCAAACCTAAGAATAGCGTTTCGACACCTAAGTAAGGAAGCCTTCAAGACTCTGTACACCCTGTACATAAGGCCAATATTAGAGTATGCAGCACCAGTTTGGAACCCACACCTGACCAAGCACATCAGGAAATTAGAGTGCCAAGGTTTGCAACAAAACTAGTCCCGGAGTTAAGTGGCATGTCCTACGAGGAGAGGTTAAGGGGAATCGACCTGACGACACTGGAGAACAGGGGAGACAAGAGGTATAATGAAGCTCACTGTGCAGGAAGTGAGTGACCCAGTAGCGACCAGTGAAGAGGCGGGGCCAGGCGCTTTGATTCGACCCCTACAACCACAATTAGGTGAGTACAATTAGTTGAGTACGTACAAATGTCGTAAGAGGCGACTAAAATGCCGGAAGCAAGAGGCTAGTAACCGCTTCGCCTGTATAGAAACTCGTTTTTCTTCTTATGGTCAGCCTCTCCAAGCATATCCTGTGATTTTCGCTCGCTTACCATGAGGCTGGCCAAAACGACATGGGTTCGAGTCCTTGGCTAGTCGCAGTGTTCGTGGCCACAACAATATGTATACTGCTTGTGGAGGCTAATACACCAAACGAGGAGTAGAGTGAAATTAGCACAGAGGCACCCACACCACAGTATGTTCTCTTATCAAGGTAAAACACCTAGCTCTGCTGGGTGCTTGATTCTTGTAGGATTTGGTGGTCCTGTGTGTTAGAGCATCATGTGATTTTTCGCTCACCATGAGGCGGGCCAAACTACATGGGTTCGAGTCCTTGCCTAGTCACAGTGTTATTGATTAAATACCACTCGTTCGTTGTTACAATAATATATATATATACATATATATATATATATATATATATATATATATATATATATATATATATATATATATATATATATAAATATATATGTCCTGCCATATAGGTATAACTTGCGATTTTGGTTTAAATAGCAACGCCCTTCTTGCCGAATAAAGCAAGCGAAAATTTGTGTATGCAATAATTTGCAAAAATCATTATGAAACTAAGGAAAAAATATATTTAATTGTATTTGTTTATTATTAAATTATTGTAAACTTATCTAAAATATATTTAGTTGGGTTAGGATAAATTAAATTGCGCTTGTTATAATAAGGTTAGGTAAGTTTTCTAAGGTTCTTCTGGTACAAAATTATTAATTTTCACGTTAACATAAATGAAAAAAATATAACTTTAAATGTAAAAGAGAAAATTTTACAAAGGACTTAAACGAGTACTTGCTAATTGTCCAATTTTACCTATTCGGCACGATATATATATATATATATATATATATATATATATATATATATATATATATATATATATATATATATATATATATTTGCTTGAGTGGTGGTATTGTTTCAGTTCTCTGTGATCGACTGGTGCTCAACGTTTTTCATTAGTCCTCAATGCACCAGGGCGTAGGGGACTTTCCTGGGGTAGGGGACTTGCCAGGGGTAGGGGACTTGCCAGGGGTAGTGGACTTTCATGGGGTAGGGAACTTTCCAGGGTAAGTGACTTTCCAAAGGTAGGGATCTTTCCAGGCGTATGGAACATTCTAAGGGTTGGGAAAGAACCACAGGGGACTCACCGGTGGATATGAGAAGAGGCACTCACTCAGGAGTGCCATGGGGAAGGGACTGCAAAATACTCACTCAGCGTGAGTGCCAGATACAGAGAGAGAGAGAGAGAGAGAGAGAAAGGGGGGAGGCAGGGGGATGTTCCATAAACATCGTTCACCAGGGTTACGAGGGGAGTGGGTGGGTGCTGTGTGCCAGAGAGGATATTCAGTTATCATTATTGAAATCTGTTACTGAATAAGTCAAGTTAATCTCTACTGTTTATCACTGTTTTCATTATCAACTGGTTATCCGCTGTACCAGCTCATGTCAGTTGGCTGAGTGATCCCTGTACCAGCTCATGTCAGTTGGCTGAGTGATCCCTGTACCAGCTCATGTCAGTTGGCTGAGTGATCCCTGTACCAGCTCATGTCAGTTGGCTGAGTGATCCCTGTACCAGCTCATGTCAGTTGGCTGAGTGATCCCTGTACCAGCTCATGTCAGTTGGCTGAGTGATCCCTGTACCAGCTCATGTCAGTTGGCTGAGTGATCCCTGTACCAGCTCATGTCAGTTGGCTGAGTGATCCCTGTACCAGCTCATGTCAGTTGGCTGAGTGATCGCTGGCGCTAATAACAGTCAGTCTGGGTATATTTATGGTAGACGTATCCAGTGGCTTTATCTATGTAAATTCAAGGACATAATGAGAAGACAGTAAAACTGTATAGAAAAGATGAGATAATTAATGCACCAGACTACGGTGCTCTTAACCAGCTCCAGACTACGGTGCTCTTCACCATCTCCAGACTACGGTGCTCTTCACCAGCTCCAGACTACGGTGCTCTTCACCAGCTCCAGACTACGGTGCTCTTCACCAGCTCCAGACTACGGTGCTCTTAACCAGCTCCAGACTACGGTGCTCTTAACCAGCTCCAGACTACGGTGCTCTTAACCAGCTCCAGACTACGGTGTTCTTCACCAGCTCCAGACTACGGTGTTCTTCACCAGCTCCAGACTACGGTGTTCTTCACCAGCTCCAGACTACGGTGTTCTTCACCAGCTCCAGACTACGGTGTTCTTCACCAGCTCCAGACTACGGTGTTCTTCACCAGCTCCAGACTACGGTGTTCTTCACCAGCTCCAGACTACGGTGTTCTTCACCAACTCCAAGGCTGAGGGACTGATTACCTCATCTTTTGTATACAGTTCTACAATCTTCCCATTATGTCCTTGAATTTATATTGATAAAACCACTGGATGGCGATTCGTCTACAATAAACATACCCAGATGTTGCACATGTCTAATTCTTCATCCTGTCGGAATTGTATGCCATACATGTACAATATCAGTCAGTTATGAAATTTTTCCCCTTCTCCCTTCTCCCTCCGTATAGTGGACGCTGACATTGATATTGCTTGTCAGCAGCCGGTCAGCTGACTGTCAACCTCTACTGACTATATTTACAATGCATTAGCCCCGTGCAGGCTGAGATAGGGAAGATCCCACCGCTAGCATCATTTGTCGGGAGTTGTTAAGCCTTTAAAATATCCAGCGGATCCTCGTAATCAAAGTTACTGGGGCGGGTGACTGTGATACCGAAATGAAACTGTAACTATGTGACTGTATATGCATTGTTCGTTTGGTGGGTTGGTGTATTCTCTTCACGATCTCAAACGTCTCATTGATTTGACGTAATAATACATTTATTGGCGTTATGGCATGTTATATCTGGTAATTTTTTGGTAAAAAATGGTCTCGTCAAACCTATCCTAATCTAAATTAACGTAAATCGAGAAGCTTGCTGAAAAGATTTTGAGAGAAATCGATTCAGGATTTAGGCGGATGAGTTGCAATATCATGGAAGGTTTGATTGATGAGCAGCATTGACAGTATGAATTTATTTTGTCTCTGACCCTGGAAGATCCAATCAGGTGCACAGCACGTAGAGATGTGTTCTCTGCTGTGATGCTGAATGTTGTCATACATTAAGGTGGTAAACACAACAGGCAGATTACAGCCATTATCCTCAAGGACTAGGAATAATACGAGGGAGGGGGGAAATATGCGAGCTATGGGCAAGAGAATGTGTTGCAAACAAGGCTTCCACTGGCCGTCACATTGGATGCTTACTCAGTGGATATTGACAATATTTAGAGTTGTCAGCGAGGCCAAGTCTTACCGGTAGAGGTCAAGTTTATAATCCACTCCTTCAAGAGCAAACTTATGACCGAGACGCAGTTCACTCAAAATGTTCACTCTTTTATTTATAATTTTCATGTACATGTGCATTGCTCGGTAACTTGTATGTTCCAGGGACGTCTTCATTGACCGTTTTTAGACGTTAATTTAGACTGACCACCCGAAGATGTGTCATATAGATAGTACGGAGTATAGTATTATGTGACAAGTCACTGAGCCACAGTTATCTGGTGCCTTGGCCCACTCTGACCCCTTGACTAACCCACCTTCGTGTGTCCTGAGGACTTAGAGCCTTAGACACTCCGTCTTGCTCGCCCCTTATATCTTGCGGACAACACTGAACGCGCCAACTTATGAAAATGTCCAATGTCAAATGACTTTACCCTTGACTAGGAATGAACTAATGACAGTGGTCTGGCATGACCACCGTTGGACTGGTAAGTTAGACACATTGGCAACATTTAGATATTTTTATTTCGAAACGTTTCGCCTACACAGTAGGCTTCTTCAGTCGAGTACAGAGAGTAGGCAGGAGCATTAAAGGTATGAAGACGATGTAATCAGTCATCACCCTTGAAGATGTAGATTTGAGGTTGTCAGTCCCTCAGCCTGGAGAAGAATTCTTATTCATAGTTTGAAACAATCTGAAGAGCAAGCGACAGTGTGGAGACGTATATACTGTCGGCAGGAGAGGAGTAGAGTAGTAGAAGGAAGAATGTAATCACTGAGAGGTAACGTCCCTCTCAGATCCAACCATTCTCTCTTAAAGTATTGGATATTCACCGTTGGACTCAAGGTCAAACTAGGCAGTGTTGATGCCTCGTTTCACGTCTTGCGATGAGGCTGGAGATATTATCAACGTAACGTTTTGATCTTAACTCACGTAAGACTGCTGTAAATTATTTTGATTCTCGACTATGAAACAAACGAGCTCAGAAAAGCCTTAATGCTGAATACACATTAGTCAGAATTAGCTAAATATTAAGAGAGTCCAAATTGGGCAGAAGAAATCAGAAGGAAAACCTCCAGTGTTACTGCATGTTTCTCCTGGAAATTCCAAGTCGTGTACATGTGAGGAGAGTGGTGGGTTGAGGGTGGGAAATCTTGACAGCAACAGTAACCGTTCTGCCTCGTGATTAGCAAACGGAGGATCGAGTCTATATCACACCTAATGCTGAATAACTCTTATAAGTTTATTTTCCTTACAATACATCACTTTATTGTAAGTACTTTATTAAATTAGTTTTATTTTCATATTTTTTCACGAGTGTGTGGGTGGGTGTGAGTTAGACCTGCCTAGCATGGGCCAGTAGGCCCGCTGCAGTGCTCCTTATTTCTAATGTTCTTAATAAATCTTTACCGGAGGTCAGGTACATATGACAGCCGAGGCTGGTGTATAGAGTGCCACTGTAATTGTTTCCCTGTTTGCCTGGCTCTACATCCAGGATAATACGATAACTTAGACTGGTGTAGAGAGTGCCAGAGTGAGTGTTCCTGCGTTAGTCTGGCTTTAGGTCGTGGACATATGACGGCTGAGACTGGGTGCTATGCCAGGAGTGTCACTGTGTCAGCTTCGGCCGTAGCAATAACTGGTGTGGTGTGACAGCAAGAGACAAGCGGCGCGCAATATTCCCACTTGTTCAACCTTGGATAACATACTGACAAGTGAACCCGTACTTGGTGCTCCTGCTATATTCTCCGTCAGACAGAGAGAGAGAGAGAGAGAGGAGGAGGAAAGAGAGAGACACAGACAGTGACAAGAACCGAGATCGAGATCTTTGGAGACTGTATGGGCTCATTCTACATGCAGAAGTTATAAATATGCTTCATGTTCTTTGCGGAATTTCAGAAGCATCGAAGAGCCTATGAATATCACGCGATACATAAACATCGTACAACAGATACACATCGTATACCCACTAAACACCATGTAACAAAAACAAAACAAAAAGCCACAATACCTTGACTGGAACAACACACAAATAACCCGCACATAGGAGAGAGGAGTGTAACTTTGTAAATGGTCCAAATGTGACCGAAACGGATTATTTGTGTATCATGTAACATACACAATAAACACTAATATATCAACATCGTGTAGAAGATTGAGACACTTATGCAGCATATGGGAATCTTTATTCAGGAAACGTTTCGCCACGCAGTGGCTTCATCAGTCCAATACAAAGAGGAAGGCGTAAGGAGAGGAGGAGAATGAGGTAATCAGTCCCTCAACCTGGAGTCGATGTGTTCAGTCCATCAATCTTGTAGAATGTACAGCATAGGGCCGGAGACGTGGCTTATATACTGTAGTGAGGTGACGTGAAGCAGTTGGAGGCGGGGTCATAGTGGTACCATCCACTAGTCGAAGTAGGTCTTCGTCCAAAGGTTGAACAAGTGTTGAAGAATTCTTTGTAACAAGATCCCATGATTGAGGGACTGATTACCTCATTCTCCTCCTCTCCTTACGCCTTCCTCTTTGTATTGGACTGATGAAGCCACTGCGTGGCGAAACGTTTCCTGAATAAAGATTCCCATATGCTGCATAAGTGTCTCAATCTTCAACATGTCGGTTTTTCAAACCATTCATCACAACTGTCAGACACAGCAGCATCATGGGATCTTGTTACAAAGAATTCTTCAACACTTGTTCAACCTTTGGACGAAGACCTACTTCGACTAGTGGATGGTACCACTATGACCCCGCCTCCAACTGCTTCACGTCACCTCACTACAGTATATAAGCCACGTCTCCGGCCCTATGCTGTACATTCTACAAGATTGATGGACTGAACACATCGACTCCAGGTTGAGGGACTGATTACCTCATTCTCCTCCTCTCCTTACGCCTTCCTCTTTGTATTGGACTGATGAAGCCACTGCGTGGCGAAACGTTTCCTGAATAAAGATTCCCATATGCTGCATAAGTGTCTCAATCTTCAACATGTCGGTTTTTCAAACCATTCATCACAACTGTCAGACACAGCAGCATCATGGGATCTTGTTACAAAGAATTCTTCAACACTTGTTCAACCTTTGGACGAAGACCTACTTCGACTAGTGGATGGTACCACTATGACCCCGCCTCCAACTGCTTCACGTCACCTCACTACAGTATATAAGCCACGTCTCCGGCCCTATGCTGTACATTCTACAAGATTGATGGACTGAACACATCGACTCCAGGTTGAGGGACTGATTACCTCATTCTCCTCCTCTCCTTACGCCTTCCTCTTTGTATTGGACTGATGAAGCCACTGCGTGGCGAAACGTTTCCTGAATAAAGATTCCCATATGCTGCATAAGTGTCTCAATCTTCAACATGTCGGTTTTTCAAACCATTCATCACAACATCGTGTAACACCTAGTTATTGAATAGCATTTAAACTTGGTGCAGAATATAAACATGGCATAACATACAAACATCATAGAATATGGGAACAATACCAAGCATAAAAAATATTTCAAAATTTCCATTTAAACATTAAACCTGGTATCAAGCTAAAGTTAGAGTGTAAAATAATATACACAAATAACCCGTACATACATGAGAGAAGTTCAAGACGACGATTCGCTCCGTCTTGGACCATTTGCAAAGTCACACTAACACGAAAGAGTGAGGGAGCGAGTATATACAGACGAACACACAGAGACGGGACCAAGAGAGGTCGTAGTGGCAGAGGTAAAGTAACAAAGACCGGAGGTAAAGTAACATAGACCGGAGGTAAAGTAACAAAGACCGGAGGTAAAGTAACAAAGACCGGAGGTAAAGTAACAAAGACCGGAGGTAAAGTAACAAAAACCGGAGGTAAAGTAAGAAAGACCGGAGGTAAAGTAACATAGACCGGAGGTAAAGTAACATAGACCGAAGGTAAAGTAACAAAGACCGGAGGTAAAGTAACAAAGACCGGAGGTAAAGTAACAAAGACCGGAGGTAAAGTAACATAGACCGGAGGTAAAGTAACAAAGACCGAAGGTAAGGTAACAAAGACCGGCGGTAAAGTAACAAAAACCGGAGGTAAAGTAACAAAGACCGGAGGTAAAGTAACAAAGACCGGAGGTAAAGTAACAAAGACCGGAGGTAAAGTAACAAAGACCGGAGGTAAAGTAACAAAGACCGGAGGTAAAGTAACAAAGACCGGAGGTAAAGTAACAAAGACCGGAGGTAAAGTAACATAGACCGGAGGTAAAGTAACATAGACCTTAGGTAAAGTAACAAAGACCGGAGGTAAAGTAACATAGACCGGAGGTAAAGTAACAAAGACCGAAGGTAAGGTAACAAAGACCGGAGGTAAAGTAACAAAAACCGGAGGTAAAGTAACAAAGACCGGAGGTAAAGTAACAAAGACCGGAGGTAAAGTAACAAAGACCGGAGGTAAAGTAACAAAGACCGGAGGTAAAGTAACAAAGACCGGAGGTAAAGTAACAAAGACCGGAGGTAAAGTAACAAAGACCGGAGGTAAAGTAACATAGACCGGAGGTAAAGTAACATAGACCGGAGGTAAAGTAACAAAGACCGGAGGTAAAGTAACAAAGACCGGAGGTAAAGTAACAAAGACCGGAGGTAAAGTAACAAAGACCGGAGGTAAAGTAACAAAGACCGGAGGTAAAGTAACAAAGACCGGAGGTAAAGTAACAAAGACCGGAGGTAAAGTAACAAAGACCGGAGGTAAAGTAACATAGACCGGAGGTAAAGTAACATAGACCGGAGGTAAAGTAACAAAGACCGGAGGTAAAGTAACAAAGACCGGAGGTAAAGTAACATAGACCGGAGGTAAAGTAACAAAGACCGGAGGTAAAGTAACAAAGACCGGAGGTAAAGTAACAAAGACCGGAGGTAAAGTAACAAAGACCTGAGGTAAGGTAACATAGACCGGAGGTAAAGTAAAATAGACCGGAGGTAAAGTAACAAAGACCGAAGGTAAAGTAACAAAGACCGGAGGTAAAGTAACAAAGACCGGAGGTAAAGTAACAAAGACCGGAGGTAAAGTAACAAAGACCGGAGGTAAAGTAACAAAGACCGGAGGTAAAGTAACAAAGACCGGAGGTAAAGTAACAAAGACCGGAGGTAAAGTAACAAAGACCGGAGGTAAAGTAACAAAGACCGGAGGTAAAGTAACATAGACCGGAGGTAAAGTAACATAGACCTTAGGTAAAGTAACATAGACCGGAGGTAAAGTAACAAAGACCGAAGGTAAGGTAACAAAGACCGGAGGTAAAGCAACAAAGACCGGAGGTAAAGTAACAAAGACCGGAGGTAAAGTGACAAAGACCGGAGGTAAAGTAACAAAGACCGGAGGTAAAGTAACAAAGACCGGAGGTAAAGTAACATAGACCGGAGGAAAAGTAACATAGACCGAAGGTAAAGTAACAAAGACCGGAGGTAAAGCAACAAAGACCGGAGGTAAAGGAACATAGACCGGAGGTAAAGTAACAGACCGGAGGTAAAGTAACAAAGACCGGAGGTAAAGTAACATAGACCAGAGGTAAAGTAACAAAGACCTGCATGGGAGATCAAAACCGCTGTGTCTGAGAGAACTGTAACGATCATTGGTTTATTTTGTCGACTCTGTCGACTACATAATAATTATAATATATTATAATATATTACAATATATTATTATAATTATAATAATTTGATCTCAACATGATACAATGTTTGCACGGAGATAGGTGACATTTAATTGTGCATGCAAAACGTCCATAGTTATGCTGATATCCTGGGCTGCATGTTGCCTGTACACCAGCCAAAAATACATATAATCCCTAAAATGTGGATCGAAGTAAAATCTCGGTGTGTATACACGCAGAGATATACCTCACAAGGTGTATATCAGTGGGAATATATACCGAATATTATGCTAAGACACAATATCTAGATTTTGTACAAGGTAAATTCCATCATATTGTCACTTGTGCTGCCTTTAATACATTCTCTGCATTTAACTGTAGAAGCCTACCACGTGGGCGAAACGTTTCGACGATAAAGATACCCAGCTTTTGCACATGTCTTGCCTATCTGCTTGTCAGTATTTTATACCATTTCCAGCATATTTTATCTCAAGTTTCTGGTGGGCGAAACATCTCGGTAGACTGCTACAAACCTCATATTGAGTCTCGGTAATACATCTCTGGGTGTATATACCCTGGGTGTATACTTCCAGGGCATATACTTTCTGGTTGTATATACCTTAGGAGTATACTTTCTGGGAGTATACGTCATGAGTGTGTACTTTCTGGGTGTATGCTTCCTGGGTGTATACTTCCTGGGTGTAGACTTCCTGGGTGTATACTTCCTGGGTGTATACTTCCTGGGTGTATACTTCCTGGGTATATACTTCCTGGGAGTATACTTCCTGGGTGTATACTTCCTGGGTGTATACTTTCTGGGTGTATAGTTCCTGGGTGTATACTTCATGGGAGTATACTTCCTGGGTGTATACTTCATGGGAGTATACTTCCTGGGTGTATACTTCCTGGGAGTATACGTATCAGTTTACATAACTATTGTTGTGATAGAAATTAATTTAGTGAGGGAGCCTTGATTCTGGTGAAGGGCTCTTGATCCAAGGAACTGAAACTCTCCTTTAATGAATCACTTAATTCCCCCCCCCATTCTCCAGTCTCTGTGTAACCTCTACGGGTTTAGCGCTTCCTCCTTATTATGATGATAGCAGTCGTTGGATTTATAGTTGTCCGGAGCAGCTGGAAGACCGAGGAGCAGCTGGAAGACCGAGGAGCAGCTGGAAGACCGAGCAGCAGCTGGAAGACCGAGGAGCAGTAGGAAGGAAGAGCAGCAGCAGCTGGAAGAACAGCAGCTGGAAGAACAGCAGCTGAAGGAACAGCAGCTATAGGAACAGCAGCTGGAAGAACAGCAGCTGGAGGAACAGCAGCTATAGGAACAGCAGCTGGAAGAACAGCAGGAAGAACAGCTGGAAGAACAGCTGACAGGAAGAACAGCATCTGGAAGAACAGCTGGCAGAAAGAACAGAAGCTGGAAGAACAGCATCTGGAAGAACAGCTGGCAGAAAAAAACAGCAGCTGGAAGAACAGCAACTGGCTGGAACAGCACCTGGAAATACAGCAGCTGGAAGAACAGCAGCTGGAGGTACAGCAGCTGGAAGAACAGCAGCTGGAGGAACAGCAGCTGTAGGAACAGCAGCTGGAAGAACAGCAGGAAGAACAGAAGCTGGAAGAACAGCAGGAAGAACAGAAGCTGGAAGAACAGCATCTGGAAGAACAGCATCTGGAAGAACAGCTGGCAGGAAGAACAGCAGCTGGCAGAACAGCAGCTGGACGAACAGCTGGCAGAACAGCAGCTGAAAGAACTGCAGCTGGCAGGACAGCAGCTGGAAGAACAGCAGCTGGAAGAACAGCAGCTGGAAGAACAGCAGCTGGACGAACAGCTGGCAGAACAGCAGCTGAAAGAACTGCAGCTGGCAGGACAGCAGCTGAAAGAACTGCAGCTGGCAGGACAGCAGCTGGAAGAACAGCAGCTGGAAGAACAGCTGGCAGGAAGAACAGCAGCAGGAAGAACAGCAGCTGGCAGAACAGATGGCAGAACAGCTGGCAGGAAGAACAGCAGCTGGAAGAACAGCAGCTGGCAAAGCCCCAAATATATTTTATTCTTTAAAATTTTCAGTTCAAACCAAAAATTGTTTGTAATAAAAGTTGCCAATATTGTTGAAAAATAATTTTCATGCTGAATTCTCTATGTACAGAAAAAAAGTTTTATGATGTAACTTTTGCCTATTTTAAACTCTAAATGAACTTAAAAATGACGAACTTGGTCATAATACATGCAGAGATGAAGTCTCTCAAAGAATGTTGCATTGTATTACATTGCATGGTATTGCACTGCATTACATTGTATTACGTTGCATTGCATTGTATTACATTGCATTACATTTTATTACATTGTATTTCACGACCCTGAGGACTGATTACTTTAAACTCATTCCTTATAATTAGTTATTCTCAAATTAAACTTAATATTTTTGTAAACCTATTTACTACTGGTAGTTTTTTTCAGATTTAAGGATCCTATTGTAGCGCCTCTGTGCTCGAGTGTAGTGTATCAGTTCACTTTTTTTAATTGTAATACAGTGGACGACCATAATTCATACGGGTTACGCTTCTGAAAATTGTGCTACCAGTGATCTACACTATTTATGGAATTAAAGTCATTTCGGAAAAATAGGGTTGCGTTCCTCCAACCTCCAGGAGAGCCATAATTTTTTTAATGTTAATCTGCTTCACAATATAATGGTATCTGAACTCTTAGTGATGTTCAGACTGTGAAAATATAGACTACATGTAGCTAAATAATGATTATATTATTCCTGTAGATGGTTAACATCTAGTAGTGATATAGTTGGTAGAACTACCGATAATATGTTAACGGCTTGACAGAGCTCCTGGAGAGAGGCTCGTTGCCCCAAAAAAGTCGCATTAGATGTACTTGTGTCCTTTTACTTACCATTCTGAAGTGAATAGAGAGGGAGACTGGGACCCTACTGGGCCGAGGTTGATGGTTTGGGTTGACATGATATTCAAGGTTACAGTTCTTGGAATGTTTATGGAGCTTCATCAGTTGATTAGCAAAATAGAAACATAAGCAGTATAATGCTATCATTTATTGACAACGTTTCGCCCACACAGTGGACTTTATCAAGTCGCAAACAGATCTACCTGGGTGAAAGGTACGTGAGTATTTATAGGATGGAGTCAGGTGGAGAATGCTGGGTAGGTTGGATCTAATAAGGACCCCCACGGGACTGGTGAGTGTGTATGCAGTTAAAATAAAAACAATAACACGGGCGGGAATAGAACCCGCGATCAGTCACAAAACTCCACACCTGTCTGGAGTTTTGTGACTCTGATCTCGGGTTCTATCCCTGTCCGTGTTATGGTTTGTTTGCAATCGTGTCATTACGATTTCGTGAGTTGTGTATGTAGTATGTAGGGGTTCAGCTATGTTACAGAAGCCGTTGTTTTGTTTGAAGTTGTTGGATATACAGACAAGTGATTATTCCAGAATTCTGCAGTATTAAGTGTTTTCTTCTCTGGCGACAAGTCTTGCATTTCAGTAGTTGATTGAATGGTTGTGTGAATTATGGTGTTGAACACAGGCGTTACATTTATTTCCATCAGTGATTGTTGTATCGGAATGCTCAGATATTCTGTCAGATACCGCAGCATTGTTCTACTCTATTGCACGTTCTGAACAGGTTAAAACATTCAGCACTAAATTTCAACCAGAACAATGGCTTCTATAACATAGCTGAACCACTCGCCACTTCACTGCTATCCCACATAAGAACATAGAACACTGAAGAAGGTCTACTCACAACTTGTCCAATACCCCTGCCAAGCTACCCAAGACTCTATAACCCCACCCGGTAGATCATCAGATGCAGCATTCTCCACCTGACCTCAACATTCTGAACATGACTATAAATACTCTCGTACCTTCCAACCCCAGGTAGATCCGTGTGTGGCTTGAAAAAGCCCACTGTGTGGGTGAAACGTTGTCAATAAAAACATTCAGCACTAAATTTGCACTCATTTTTAGGGTGTCCTTCTTCCTTAAGCATTGTTTTATAGTATGATAAGGACTTTGTCCCTAACTAAGAGGTCATCATATGGAACTCATATCTTTGGTTATTTACAATCCACACATTTAGTGAACTTTCTACTTTTAGCTGTGATGACCTATTCCTCATTCTTTTCAAGGTGTCACACTGATGATTACTCATTGCACAATTATTATAATCATAATCAAGCGTTAAACCCATCTCAATGCGCAAACCTTATTTATTTCATCTCACTGTCTCGAACAGTTGATTCTCTAAAACCACCCTCTTTCTGTCTCCGTAAATTGTGCACCGCCCTTGAGCATCTTTATTCAGATCTAATTTTTCGACATGGGCAGAGTTTCGTACTTAATTAATTTTCTGCCTTTCTTCACCAGTCACCTTTACTCCCTTTGGATACCATGATAAACATTCACAAAAGAGATGGTGTGATAGAAAGGTAAAATCGAGTAGTAGTTGTACAGTGACCCACGTAGGAGGCTGTTTACATCCATTCACCCTCCCTCACCCCCTTCCCCTCCCCCACCCGCCCTCACTCTCCCCTGCACCACCAAAACAACTGACTGGCCCAATGCCTAGTAATGGGTCTGCCTGCCTGCAGCGGCACTCCTTAATGGAAATGTGCGCCACCAATGGAAATAAATTCTCCTCTCACTAACCTTAGTGGTAATAGGCGCACTTCTATTGGAAAATAAAAACCAAATTTAAATCACGGTATACTGAAATTATGAGTTATGAACATGGGGAACTATCATATAGGCGCCTCATACCTTTGTGATCATGGGGGACTATCACATAGGAGCCTCACACCTTTGTGATCTTGGGGGACTATCATATAGGAGCCTCACACCTTTGTAATCTTGGGGGACTATCACATAGGAACCTCACACCTTTGTGATCATGGGGGACTATCACATAGGAGCCTCACACCTTTGTGATCATGGGGGACTATCACATAAGAGCCTCACACCTTTGTGATCTTGGGGGACTATCATATAGGAGCCTCACACCTTTGTAATCTTGGGGGACTATCACATAGGAACCTCACACCTTTGTGATCATGGGGGACTATCACATAGGAGCTTCACACCTTTGTGATCATGGGGGACTATCATATAGGAGCCTCAAACCTTTGTGATCTTGGGGGACTATCATATAGGAGCCTCACACCTTTGTGATCATGGGGGACTATCACATAGGAACCTCACACCTTTGTGATCATGGGGGACTATCACATAGGAGCCTCACACCTTTGTGATCATGGGGGACTATCATATAGGAGCCTCACACCTTTGTGATCTTGGGGGACTATCATATAGGAGCCTCACACCTTTGTGATCATGGGGGACTATCACATAGGAGCCTCACACCTTTGTGATCATGGGGGACTATCACATAGGAACCTCACACCTTTGTGATCATAGGAGACTATCACATAGGAACCTCACACCTTTGTGATCATGGGGGACTATCACATAGGAGCCTCACACCTTTGTGATCATGGGGGACTATCATATAGGAGCCTCACACCTTTGTGGACTATCATATAGGAACCTCACACCTTTGTGATCATGGGGGACTATCACATAGGAGCCTCACACCTTTGTGATCATGGGGGACTATCACATAGGAGCCTCACACCTTTGTGATCATGGGGGACTATCACATAGGAACCTCACACCTTTGTGATCATGGGGGACTATCACATAGGAGCCTCACACCTTTGTGATCTTGGGGGACTATCACATAGAAACCTCACACCTTTGTGATCATGGGGGACTATCACATAGGAACCTCACACCTTTGTGATCATGGGGGACTATCACATAGGAGCCTCACACCTTTGTGATCATGGGGGACTATCATATAGGAGCCTCACACCTTTGTGATCATGGGGGACTATCATATAGGAGCCTCACACCTTTGTGATCATGGGGGACTATCATATAGGAGCCTCACACCTTTGTGATCTTGGGAGACTATCATATAGGAGCCTCACACCTTTGCGATCAAGGGGGACTATCACATAGGAACCTCACACCTTTGTGATCATGGGGGACTATCACATATGAGCCTCACACCTTTGTGATCTTGAAGGACTATCACATAGGAGCCTCACACCTTTGTGATCATGGGGGACTATCATATAGGAGCCTCACGCCTTTGTGATCTTGGGGGACTATCATATAGGAGCCTCACACCTTTGGGATCATGGGGGACTATCACATAGGAGCCTCACACCTTTGTGATCTTGGGGGACTATCACATAGGAGCCTCACACCTTTGTGATCTTGGGGGACTATCATATAGGAGCCTCACACCTTTGTGATCATGGGGGACTATCACATAGGAACCTCACACATTTGTGATCATGGGGGACTATCACATAGGAGCCTCACACCTTTGTGATCATGGGGGACTATCATATAGGAGCCTCACACCTTTGTGATCATGGGGGACTATCATATAGGAGCCTCACACCTTTGTGATCATGGGGGACTATCATATAGGAGCCTCACACCTTTGTGATCATGGGGGACTATCATATAGGAGCCTCACACCTTTGTGATCTTGGGGGACTATCATATAGGAGCCTCACACCTTTGTGATCATGGGGGACTATCACATAGGAACCTCACACCTTTGTGATCATGGGGGACTATCCCATAGGAGCCTCACACCTTTGTGATCATGGGGAACTATCACATAGGAGCCTCACACCTTTGTGATCATGGGGGACTATCATATAGGAGCCTCACACCTTTGTGATCATGGGGGACTATCACATAGGAGCCTCACACCTTTGTGATCATGGGGGACTATCATATAGGAGCCTCACACCTTTGTGATCATGGGGGACTATCATATAGAAGCCACACACCTTTGTGATCATGGGGGACTATCACACCTTTGACCAGCCTACAGCTCTCAGCTATTAAAATTCTTTGATAATCTCAATCATGCACTTAGCTCATCTAACTTTAAAATTATAACTAAAGGTCATATCACTTTGGATTTAAGAATTTTAGAGCTTAAATGTTAAACAATTTAAACCTGGACTAAATGCCAATGATTCTGTAATTAATTTACAGTACTATGTAATATAATACGTTGCAACAATATTACGTCATGTTACGGAACATATTTCTTGAAGATAATGACACACAAGTGTGTGCTTTTTTAAGTACACAGTAATGACCAACTATTCCGCCTTACGTCAAGGAGCGCTATAAGGCGGCTAGGATCGGAGTGAGAGAGAGAGAGAGAGAGAGAGAGAGAGAGAGAAATAGAGAGGGAGAGAGAGAGAGAAATAGAGAGGGAGAGAGAGAGAGAGGGAGGGAGGGAGAGAGGGAGGTCACACATAAGATCATTAAATTGTGTGAGCAGGTCACGCACGAGGTCATTAAGTTGCAAGAACAAGTTTTGTGAGGTAAGGTTTTCGTAATTTAATTACCTTTCGTACTGAGCCGTATAACCCTTGTAGGTTTAGCGCTTCTTTTTAATAATAATAACCTTTCGTGTGACATCTTTCTTTGATGCTAAGCTCAGTGCTCGTTTTCCTCACAAGGTGGTATATACCCTCATTCCTGTGTACTTGATAAAGACCATCCTTATGCGAAACGTTGTGTTAAAAGGATCTTTTGCTACCAGTGTCTTTATTCCCATAATCTCAATGACTACAAATCCCAGATCACATATCCTTTAGTAAATGCCTTTAATTCAGTCAAAAGGGACGTTGTACTTAGAGCCGCTCATAATTATTTTCGTAAGCTATATCCATTTATCTACTCTCACTACAACAGTGACTGGAATCTTCTCTCTGGAAAGCCCAAAATTGACTCGCATCAAGGTTTCCGGCATGAGGACTCTGTCGCCCCTTTTCTTCAAGACCATCAAAAGGTCTCGAATAATCTGACCAGGTAAAACAGAATCCATTCCAGAAAACAGAATTTTCAAGGAGCAAGGAGTGAATGTAGGCCTCTCTGAATTCGTCGAAATGCAAACTAGTGTTTTCTAATAAGCATGTCATCGAGCAAGTTCCTGGTTCCTTGTCCTCTCAGTACCCCACTTGGGTCTAATACTATTGATGAAATTATTTAAAAAAAAAAAATCGTGACCTCAAGTGAATGGAAACCAGGATCAGTAAGAGTGAAGTACACACAGTGGTTACCAACATGACAAGTGATTCACTTATTTGATAAACTGAAGGCTTAAAAGACGAGCGAGAAAACTGAACAGACTAACTCAAAGACAAAATCAAGACAGGTAACAGCTGCTACAATCATAAAGCAATAATAATAAACAAACCAATAATAATAAACAAAGCAATAATAATAATAATACAGAGGGAATAACATTGACGATCGTCAGAGATGGGCAGCTTGCTGACTTCTGACGATGCCCAGTACCACACGTAACTTACCACCCAGAGAGTCAAGAGACAGGTAGGAGGCGCTGGCGTCTGCATTCCTCAGTAACAGTCGACCTACACACCAGTCATACATGCATGCACACCAACTTATCAACATAAAAATGAACTTTTACCTCACATACTGTGATTTCAATGTTACTATAGCAAGCGACTTAAAAATAATGGCTTTGATAATTGACATTTACTCCATAACATGAGTTTTTGTTAATCCAGAAAGTTGCTTTTTATGAGAGACAAAGCTGAAGTGTCATGAATAGTTATTAAAAGGGTTTCAAGCAGTACTCTAATCTGAGTGCTTGTTCGTACATCCAAAAACAAATCAGTTACCGTACTCTAAATGACAATTTTAATCGAGTCGGTGACTTAAATTTCATTTGTTCGATGTAAAACCTAAATTAATGCCATATAGATTATCTCTAACACACATGCGTACATTGCTTCCATAACTAAACATGCTAACATTCATTAAACATTCTGAGGGAAAATACGTGGTAGCTACTTGGAGTCTACCTGGAGAGTGTCCCGGGGGTCAACGCCCCCTTGCGGCCCCGTCCTTTACTAAGCCTCCTGGTGGATCAGGACCTAATATATGTTACCTCACAACAATGCGTATAACTATATACTGAGAGAAGCAAACCTAAGAGAAACTGCAACGGAAATAATCGTCTGTTTTTAGACGGCAGGAACCCAGACTGAAGGAGATTAACGAGAGGTAGTGGATAAGGGCAAGAAAATTGACATGGACTATGAGAGCGACTCTGAAGCGGCAAAACAAAGAGGAGAGAGGGGTAGGTGCCCCCCATTCCCCTGGTTTACTTATTTCCCTAGGGAGGAAGGAATCTGGATGGAGGCAGAGAGGAGGGAGTCATGGTGGCAGGGCGACGAATGTGGATTCATGATGGAGGTGACGAGTGAAGGAAAACGTGATGGAGTAACTAAGTGGATGGAACCTTGATGGGTGTGGGAAAAGGAGCAAGGATATGGATGGAAGGGAAGGGTAAGAGTTGGAAGAGTATAAGAAGTTCGAGTGAGGACTGAAACGTAATGGGATCCCTTCAGAGTGCATTCTGCTGCATGCACTCTTTCCCTATCCTCTCCCATCCTTCCCAGTCCTCTTCTCTTCCCGTCCCCTCATCTCCCTCCTGGAATGAAACAATAAAAATTCCCCTCTGACTTTTTTCCTCCCTCCAAAAAATCAGAACCAAGAACCAGGTAGAGAGAGAAAGCGAGAGACAGAGAAAGACAGACAGACAGACTGAGACTGACTTCATCCTACTTAAAGATAGATTTCAGGTAAATCTGGCATTCAGTGTGTTTGCTTGTGAGCTCACGATGTATATTTTCAATATCTTGCAGCAAGGTTCCAGGCAACAGCGCTCGGTTGTATCAATATTTGTGCTGGGAGGGACTACTGGCGGTAAGCAAAGTCACTTTTTTCCCTCATGGAACCACGCTTCCAAAAATCTCCTCACCACATTAAACTCATTTGAATAAATTTTGAGAAAATAAAACATAATTTTTTAATGTATTTTTAACTTAATTCTTTTTTTCACGAAATGTAAAAAATGCTATTACAGAAAATTATCTGTTTGAGTTATCTTATTTTTAATTAGGCAAAGAAAATTACTTTCTCAAGAGAAATTGATATAAGAGGTAATACACTAACCCGGACGTAAAAACAGACGTTTCGGTCCTTTATAAGAGTCTCCTACGTGTGAGTTATGTGTGTATCGTAAATAACAAAAAGGCACAATATCGTGACTGGAACGATACATAAATAACCCGCACATAAAAGAGAGAAGCTTACGACGACGTTTCGGTCCGACTTGGACCATTGACAAATTCACACTTTGTCAATGGTCCAAGTCGAACCGAAACGTCGTCGTAAGCTTCTCTCTTTTATGTGCGGGTTATTTGTGTGTATTGTTCCAGTCACGGTATTGTGCCTTTTCGTTTTTGATACAAGGGATGTTTTACAGAATGATAGTCCTGAGGGACCTAAATAGTAATGGGAAACGGCTGGACAAATACATTGGTGGTTTTTCATAAGAATCTGCTTTGCATGGGCCAGTAGGCCTCATGCTGTGTTCCTTCACTCTTATATTCTAATTGAAGACCTCAAGGAAAAATGTATCTCTGTGTTCACTGCTGTATAAGATAACATCTGTTCGGATTTTCAAACCGGAAGGTTAGGTACATAATGTGACATCAGGGACTGTGTGTTTTATTTCCTTTGTGGGCCTTCAATTTTGTCGCCCAGGATGCGACCCACAACACCCGACTAACACCCAGGTGCCTACTTACTGCTAGGTGCACAGGGGCAGCAGGCGTAAGGAAACATGCCCAACGTTTCCACGCATGTTGGGGATTGAACCACGGAGGAGAGTACTCTGCCAACCGAGAGATAAGAGTCTGAGGGCCAAGCTATGGCTCTCCATAGTGGCATTCAGACCACAGGTAAGCTAGCACCCACTGATGCTGATTCCAAAGTACATCCTAGTGCCAACACACATTGTCAAATGTCTCAGCAAACACACCACCGTCCACCCCCATCAATCTCTACAGTTGCTTTTACTTGCGTCCTCGAAGAGGCAGAACAATGACACCATTGTGAGAGGTGTGCCCATAACTCAGACAGGCATAAACTATTATTTATACGTAAAAAAACAATGTGACGTCTTCATGATAAAATATGTGGTTACTGTAATCTGTGAGGTGTCCTGTGTAGTCAGGTCGAAATTAAAGAAATTCTGACAAATAAGGCATTTCTTGTTATTATCTAACTAGACGTCTTATCAATAATTATTTTCAGTACGTTAAGCTCAAAAATGGTAGTTAAAAATATTTATTTTAGTTGTTTAGTATCCAAAACGACGTGACAAAAATTATTCCAAACACGATATTACGAAATAATAAATTGATTTTGATACCTGATTATATTTAATATTGATAATGCGCACTCTGCACTATTCCAATCACGAGAACATTGATTTACAGGAGACTGGAGTTATGACATGCTTAAATTTTCTGATTTTGAAGTAGTATAGTGTCTTAATTGACAATTTTAGACATTTTAAAATGAAAATGCTTTCTGGTAACAAGCAAAATCGGATTCAACAAGTCCGAATGATCCTAAAGTCGCTTCTGACTAACTTGTAACAAAAAATGCTTTTTCAACTTGTAATGTTTTTTCTCAGTACCGAAGCCGTCTGTTACTGGGAGTGACAGTGTGCAAGGCTGTATATCCTTTGGTAAAGACAATTCTTGTGTTTTTTTAAGTTTTCTCACTTCCGTTCTTCCAGGAGATCACTGTGATGCTGATGGAGGAATTTTGGTGCAAAGGATTGGAGCTACGATTCTCTTCCTCGTGTTAAACAACCTTCACCTCTCACACTAGGCACTTTATTAGGAGCGCAAATATTTCTAATAAAAAAAAGCAAGGAACGGGTAGGGTTTGAACCAATGGAAAGTGAGCTCTAAGATTCAGGCCAGTGCGTAAGCCACTTGACCAGCTAGCTACAATAAGAGTCAACCGACTAGGTATATTTATACACCATAGGAAGGTTAGCATGGGCACCACTGTGACCACAAATGCAAGTATTTACAGATTAATCTCCCGCCAGCATCGGTGAGTCGAACTCTGTCTCAAGTCCCCTCAAGGCAGCCACCAATGACTTACGAAATGTTAATAACATGGGTGGGGTTTAAACCCCGCCCGTTCCGTGGGTTGTTTGCAATCGTGTTATTACGATTTCGTGAGTCATGATGGTGGCTTTGAGAGAACTTAATCAAGAGTTCACCACACTCACGCTGGCTGGAGATTCATCTGCAAAATCATGCATTTGTGGTGACAGTGGTGGCCCATGCTATCCTCCCTATGGTATATAAAAATATACTTAGTTAAATTAATCTTATTTTAGCCTGGAGTTATAGGACTCACTTGCCATGGGCTCATACTCCACCCGCTCCTCGGTTTGGAGGGTGATATGTGCTTCCTGTTAGACACTGTCCAAAGACTCGAGAAACAGTGGATAAGAGAAGGCATATAATGAGAGATACCCTTGTCTTGGGAGGTGCCGCCTTGATAACGCAGGTGAGGGGCTCTCAGTTCCCTTGTCTTGGGAGGTGCCTTGATAACGCCGGTGAGGGGCTCTCAGTTCCCTTGTCTTGGGAGGTGCCGCCTTGATAACGCCGGTGAGGGGCTCTCAGTTCCCTTGTCTTGGGAGGTGCCTTGATAACGCCGGTGAGAGGCTCTCTCTCAGCCTTGATCCCTTGTCTTGGGAGGTGCCTTGATAACGCCTTGATAACGCCGGTGAGGGGGTTCCCTTGCTCTCAGGTGAGGGGCTCTCAGTTCCCTTGTCTTGGGAGGTGCCGCCTTGATAACGCCGGTGAGGGGCTCTCAGTTCCCTTGTCTTGGGAGGTGCCTTGATAACGCCGGTGAGAGGCTCTCAGTTCCCTTGTCTTGGGAGGTGCCGCCTTGATAACGCCGGTGAGGGGCTCTCAGTTCCCTTGTCTTGGGAGGTGCCTTGATAACGCCGGTGAGGGGCTCTCAGTTCCCTTGTCTTGGGAGGTGCCTTGATAACGCCGGTGAGGGGCTCTCAGTTCCCTTGTCTTGGGAGGTGCCGCCTTGATAACGCAGGTGAGGGGCTCTCAGTTCCCTTGTCTTGGGAGGTGCCTTGATAACGCCGGTGAGGGGCTCTCAGTTCCCTTGTCTTGGGAGGTGCCTTGATAACGCAGGTGAGGGGCTCTGTTTCCTTGTCTTGGGAGGTGCCGCCTTGATAACGCCGGTGAGGGGCTCTCAGTTCCCTTGTCTTGGGAGGTGCCTTGATAACGCCGGTGAGGGGCTCTCAGTTCCCTTGTCTTGGGAGGTGCCGCCTTGATAACGCAGGTGAGGGGCTCTCAGTTCCCTTGTCTTGGGAGGTGCCTTGATAACGCCGGTGAGGGGCTCTCAGTTCCCTTGTCTTTTGAGGTGCCTTGATAACGCCGGTGAGGGGCTCTCAGTTCCCTTGTCTTGGGAGGTGCCGCCTTGATAACGCCGGTGAGGGGCTCTCAGTTCCCTTGACTTGGGAGGTGCCTTGATAACGCCGGTGAGAGGCTCTCAGTTCCCTTGTCTTGGGAGGTGCCTTGATAACGCCGGTGAGGGGCTCTAACGCCGGTGAGAGTTCCCTTGCTCTCAGTTCCCTTGTCTTGGGAGGTGCCTTGGGAGGTGCCTTGATAACGCCGGTGAGAGGCTCTCAGTTCCCTTGTCTTGGGAGGTGCCTTGATAACGCCGGTGAGAGGCTCTCAGTTCAAGGAATCTGACCTGCTCTTCTTTTCCTTGAATCGATCTAAGTCATAGTAGGAAGAGGTAAGAGTTTACCCATAACAAGATGGCATATAAAATAAAAGAAACACATCATTCTTACAATACGAGAATATCAAGACGTCAGTACCATCTTACCTCACTCTTAAATTAGGGACTTAGATTCATCCAGCCTCTTCATTTAACTTTGACTTCACCTCTCTACTATTAAAAGAAGATTAAAGCTTGCTCCGATCCTCTCAGTATAACCAAAAGTGCTGAACATTTCAGGTTCACTTAAAATTTATAAATACCACACAGGTTATCACAGCCCAAGTAATGCTCAGTCACGCTCATGTAATTCAAAAGGTGTTACCAATATAATTAACAGTGGGGAAATATAGTAGCATATTTTAAGGTTTATTACACAGTTTATTTTAAAACACGGAATTTTTCGTCGTATACAATAAATAAATTATTAGCATTTCGTTACTTGGGTAAGAAATTTTTACACTAAAATTTATGGAAGATACAACGTTATTTGAACACTGTAGTATTGGGATTACAAAATAACTAGGATAAAGAACAGAATAACCACTTACTCATTAAATGAAACTTTCCCAACAGGTGCCAAGACTATAGGTTTAATATCCTGTCCTCAGGAAGACTTCACTGAAAGTCTGAAACACTGCCTCAAGCCAGGCTGCCTTCCAAGTCCTCAGCTCTTGCCTCCAGAGAAGCTGCCCAATCAATCTCGAGCTTCTGCCTTCCAGCGAAGCTGCCACGTGAATCCTCTCTACTACTTTCTACTGCCTGTATATAGGTTTAAACACATTCCTATTTCTGATTAGTGGAGATCCCTCCCAGGAAGAAGGCCATGTGCTTGCCATGTGGGGGCTATAAGATCGGGAGTCGTATTTCAACACTAGGGAAGTCAGAGTTCAGCACTTATCTCGCTAACAAGATATTTGCAGACAGCAGACACGGGAGCAAATATCACGACCTGAATGCCTCCCATTCCTCCAGGTGCTGTATTATACCTACGGGTTTAGCACTCCCCCATAAATGTAATAATAATAATTTTATTATTATTATTATTATTATTATTATTAAAATTAGACAAACTGAACCTCTCGAATAGATAAAGGAAATTGTGTAATTCTAATGCATTCGTAAAAGTGGAGATTTTAATGATCTCGAGAAGAGTAAAGTGACACAGACTTGACATTTTAAAGATTAAGTAACAAATTTCTAGTTCAGTAGGAATAGCGGCCGTCTTGTGTATACTAGGTCCATAGCAGAACCAAATATTTTTTTTTTATTATAACACTGGCCGATTCCCACCAAGGCAGGGTGGCCCGAAAAAGAAAAACTTTCACCATCATTCACTCCATCACTGTCTTGCCAGAAGGGTGCTTTACACTACAGTTTTTAAACTGCAACATTAACACCCCTCCTTCAGAGTGCAGGCACTGTACTTCCCATCTCCAGGACTCAAGTCCGGCCTGCCGGTTTCCCTGAATCCCTTCATAAATGTTACTTTGCTCACACTCCAACAGCACGTCAAGTATTAAAAACCATTTGTCTCCATTCACTCCTATCAAACACGCTCATGCATGCCTGCTGGAAGTCCAAGCCCCTCGCACACAAAACCTCCTTTACCCCCTCCCTCCAACCTTTCCTAGGCCGACCCCTACCCCGCCTTCCTTCCACTACAGACTGATACACTCTTGAAGTCATTCTGTTTCGCTCCATTCTCTCTACATGTCCGAACCACCTCAACAACCCTTCCTCAGCCCTCTGGACAACAGTTTTGGTAATCCCGCACCTCCTCCTAACTTCCAAACTACGAATTCTCTGCATTATATTCACACCACACATTGCCCTCAGACATGACATCTCCACTGCCTCCAGCCTTCTCCTCGCTGCAACATTCATCACCCACGTTTCACACCCATATAAGAGCGTTGGTAAAACAATACTCTCATACATTCCCCTCTTTGCCTCCAAGGACAAAGTTCTTTGTCTCCACAGACTCCTAAGTGCACCACTCACTCTTTTTCCCTCATCAATTCTATGATTCACCTCATCTTTCATAGACCCATCCGCTGACACGTCCACTCCCAAATATCTGAATACGTTCACCTCCTCCATACTCTCTCCCTCCAATCTGATATTCAATCTTTCATCACCTAATCTTTTTGTTATCCTCATAACCTTACTCTTTCCTGTATTCACCTTTAATTTTCTTCTTTTGCACACCCTACCAAATTCATCCACCAATCTCTGCAACTTCTCTTCAGAATCTCCCAAGAGCACAGTGTCATCAGCAAAGAGCAGCTGTGACAACTCCCACTTTGTGTGTGATTCTTTATCTTTTAACTCCACGCCTCTTGCCAAGACCCTCGCATTTACTTCTCTTACAACCCCATCTATAAATATATTAAACAACCACGGTGACATCACACATCCTTGTCTAAGGCCTACTTTTACTGGGAAAAAATTTCCCTCTTTCCTACATACTCTAACTTGAGCCTCACTATCCTCGTAAAAACTCTTCACTGCTTTCAGTAACCTACCTCCTACACCATACACTTGCAACATCTGCCACATTGCCCCCCTATCCACCCTGTCATACGCCTTTTCCAAATCCATAAATGCCACAAAGACCTCTTTAGCCTTATCTAAATACTGTTCACTTATATGTTTCACTGTAAACACCTGGTCCACACACCCCCTACCTTTCCTAAAGCCTCCTTGTTCATCTGCTATCCTATTCTCCGTCTTACTCTTAATTCTTTCAATTATAACTCTACCATACACTTTACCAGGTATACTCAACAGACTTATCCCCCTATAATTTTTGCACTCTCTTTTATCCCCTTTGCCTTTATACAAAGGAACTATGCATGCTCTCTGCCAATCCCTAGGTACCTTACCCTCTTCCATACATTTATTAAATAATTGCACCAACCACTCCAAAACTATATCCCCACCTGCTTTTAACATTTCTATCTTTATCCCATCAATCCCGGCTGCCTTACCCCCTTTCATTTTACCTACTGCCTCACGAACTTCCCCCACACTCACAACTGGCTCTTTCTCACTCCTATAAGATGTTATTCCTCCTTGCCCTATACACGAAATCACAGCTTCCCTATCTTCATCAACATTTAACAATTCCTCAAAATATTCCCTCCATCTTCCCAATACCTCTAACTCTCCATTTAATAACTCTCCTCTCCTATTTTTAACTGACAAATCCATTTGTTCTCTAGGCTTTCTTAACTTGTTAATCTCACTCCAAAACTTTTTCTTATTTTCAACAAAATTTGTTGATAACATCTCACCCACTCTCTCATTTGCTCTCTTTTTACATTGCTTCACCACTCTCTTAACCTCTCTCTTTTTCTCCATATACTCTTCCCTCCTTGCATCACTTCTACTTTGTAAAAACTTCTCATATGCTAACTTTTTCTCCCTTACTACTCTCTTTACATCATCATTCCACCAATCGCTCCTCTTCCCTCCTGCACCCACTTTCCTGTAACCACAAACTTCTGCTTAACACTCTAACACTACATTTTTAAACCTACCCCATACCTCTTCGACCCCATTGCCTATGCTCTCATTAGCCCATCTATCCTCCAATAGCTGTTTATATCTTACCCTAAGTGCCTCCTCTTTTAGTTTATAAACCTTCACCTCTCTCTTCCCTGATGCTTCTATTCTCCTTGTATCCCATCTACCTTTTACTCTCAGTGTAGCTACAACTAGAAAGTGATCTGATATATCTGTGGCCCCTCTATAAACATGTACATCCTGAAGTCTACTCAACAGTCTTTTATCTACCAATACATAATCCAACAAACTACTGTCATTTCGCCCTACATCATATCTTGTATACTTATTTATCCTCTTTTTCTTAAAATATGTATTACCTATAACTAAACCCCTTTCTATACAAAGTTCAATCAAAGGGCTCCCATTATCATTTACACCTGGCACCCCAAACTTACCTACCACACCCTCTCTAAAAGTTTCTCCTACTTTAGCATTCAGGTCCCCTACCACAATTACTCTCTCACTTGGTTCAAAGGCTCCTATACATTCACTTAACATCTCCCAAAATCTCTCTCTCTCCTCTGCATTCCTCTCTTCTCCAGGTGCATACACGCTTATTATGACCCACTTCTCGCATCCAACCTTTACTTTAATCCACATAATTCTTGAATTTACACATTCATATTCTCTTTTCTCCTTCCATAACTGATCATTTAACATTACTGCTACCCCTTCCTTTGCTCTAACTCTCTCAGATACTCCAGATTTAATCCCATTTATTTCCCCCCACTGAAACTCTCCTACCCCCTTCAGCTTTGTTTCGCTTAGAGCCAGGACATCCAACTTCTTTTCGTTCATAACATCAGCAATCATCTGTTTCTTGTCATCCGCACTACATCCACGCACATTTAAGCATCCCAGTTTTATAAAGTTTTTCTTCTTCTCTTTTTTAGTAAATGTATACAGGAGAAGGGGTTACTAGCCCATTGCTCCCGGCATTTTAGTCGCCTCATACGACACGCATGGCTTACGGAGGAAAGATTCTTTTCCACTTCCCCATGGACAATAGAAGAAATAAAAAAAAGAACAAGAGCTATTTAGAAAAAGGAGAAAAACCTAGATGTATGTATATATATATATATATGCATGTGCGTGTCTGTGAAGTGTGACCAAAGTGTAAGTAGGAGTAGCAAGATATCCCTGTTATCTAGCGTGTTTATGAGACAGAAAAAGAAACCAGCAATCCTACCATCATGCAAAACAGTTACAGGTTTTGTTTCACAGTCATCTGGCAGGACGGTAGTACTTCCCTTGGTGGTTGCTGTCTACCAACCTACTACCTAAACCTACTACAGAACCAAATATATAACGATTCAAATAGTGACCTAGATAGACAGGTACTCCCATCAACCTCTTATACAACTTATGCGCCTAACAATGATCTATAACATGCCTGTAACTTACATATGACCAATTTCCAGAGTTATTCTGTGTTAACTGCCTGTTGAATTGTTGCACTGCCAGCGGTTTGCAGATATATTGATCTGGTGCTTCTCAAAACCCCCTAATCTTCTCCTGTCAATACTACTTGGCTCTGATAGTGAAAAGTTGATTTGCTGAACCAAAACGTTAAAATATAAAAATCTATATTTCTTTAAAATAAATATGAAAGTTACAATAGATGGTTGAGTAGAGTTTTTGCAGTGTTTTTGTGGTTTTGCAATTATGTAGTGTTTTTACAATGTTTTGCAGTGTGTTTATAGTGTTGTGCAGTTTTTTTTATAGTTTTTTGTGTTTTTTTGCAGTTTTTTTTGCTTGTTTACACATTAGATACATGTAAATGGTATTGAGTTACCTACTAGCTGTGAGGTATATAGTCCAGGATAATTATTAAATGAACGTTGCCCTACACATGGCTACTCCAGTCCTACTAAACTGAAGAAGTTACTGGTGTCGAAATGCTTCCTTCAGTAAATATCCTGAACTCTACGTAAGTGAGTAGGTATGAGACAATTCGCTGCTACAGTTACTGCTCAACCATATTGAATGCCAGATCTATTATGGTGCCAGGCAGCTAGAGGCTGGAGAGGGTTTAACGGCCTGAGCTGTGCCTCGAAGCAAGGAAACCTCGTCCAGTGTCTTTCTACACAACTGATGCAGTTCTGGGATTACATCATCATGTGTGTGTTAATATGAAGAAAAATAACGGGTACACACATCTTCAGAGAAAATGATTCCTCTGAAGATGTCTACGCAAGTACATGACATCTTTCTGTTTCTATTTCTTATTTTCACTGTGGTATTTTTTTCATATCTGCAATCACGCGTTTAATTGTGATTTCTTCCATATGTGATAAGAAAACCACATTTCAACCAGCTGCTTATATATATATATATATATATATATATATATATATATATATATATATATATATATATATATATATATATATATATGGAGAAAAAGAGAGAGGTTAAGAGAGTGGTGAAGCAATGTAAAAAGAGAGCAAATGAGAGAGTGGGTGAGATGTTATCAACAAATTTTGTTGAAAATAAGAAAAAGTTTTGGAGTGAGATTAACAAGTTAAGAAAGTCTAGAGAACAAATGGATTTGTCAGTTTAAAATAGGAGAGGAGAGTTATTAAATGGAGAGTTAGAGGTATTGGGAAGATGGAGGGAATATTTTGAGGAATTGTTAAATGTTGATGAAGATAGGGAAGCTGTGATTTCGTGTATAGGGCAAGGAGGAATAACATCTTGTAGGAGTGAGGAAGAGCCAGTTGTGAGTGTGGGGGAAGATCGTGAGGCAGTAGGTAAAATGAAAGGGGGTAAGGCAGCCAGCCGGGATTGATGGGATAAAGATAGAAATGTTAAAAGCAGGTGGGGATATAGTTTTGGAGTGGTTGGTGCAATTATTTAATAAATGTATGGAAGAGGGTAAGGTACCTAGGGATTGGCAGAGAGCATGCATAGTTCCTTTGTATAAAGGCAAAGGGGATAAAAGAGAGTGCAAAAATTATAGGGGGATAAGTCTGTTGAGTGTACCTGGTAAAGTGTATGGTAGAGTTATAATTGAAAGAATTAAGAGTAAGACGGAGAATAGGATAGCAGATGAACAAGGAGACTTTAGGAAAGGTAGGGGGTGTGTGGACCAGGTGTTTACAGTGAAACATATAAGTGAACAGTATTTAGATAAGGCTAAAGAGGTCTTTGTGGCATTTATGGATTTGGAAAAGGCGTATGACAGGGTGGATAGGGGGACAGTGTGGCAGATGTTGCAAGTGTATGGTGTAGGAGGTAGGTTACTGAAAGCAGTGAAGAGTTTTTACGAGGATAGTGAGGCTCAAGTTAGAGTATGTAGGAAAGAGGGAAATTTTTTCCCTGTAAAAGTAGGCCTTAGACAAGAATGTGTGATGTCACCGTGGTTGTTTAATATATTTATAGATGGGGTTGTAAGAGAAATAAATGCGAGGGTCTTGGCAAGAGGCGTGGAGTTAAAAGATAAAGAATCACACACAAAGTGGGAGTTGTCACAGCTGCTCTTTGCTGATGACACTGTGCTCTTGGGAGATTCTGAAGAGAAGCTGCAGAGATTGGTGGATGAATTTGGTAGGGTGTGCAAAAGAAGAAAATTAAAGGTGAATACAGGAAAGAGTAAGGTTATGAGGATAACAAAAAGATTAGGTGATGAAAGATTGAATATCAGATTGGAGGGTGAGAGTATGGAGGAGGTGAACGTATTCAGATATTTGGGAGTGGACGTGTCAGCGGATGGGTCTATGAAAGATGAGGTGAATCATAGAATTGATGAGGGAAAAAGAGTGAGTGGTGCACTTAGGAGTCTGTGGAGACAAAGAACTTTGTCCTTGGAGGCAAAGAGGGGAATGTATGAGAGTATAGTTTTACCAACGCTCTTATATGGGTGTGAAGCGTGGGTGATGAATGTTGCAGCGAGGAGAAGGCTGGAGGCAGTGGAGATGTCATGTCTGAGGGCAATGTGTGGTGTGAATATAATGCAGAGAATTCGTAGTTTGGAAGTTAGGAGGAGGTGCGGGATTACCAAAACTGTTGTCCAGAGGGCTGAGGAAGGGTTGTTGAGGAGGTTCGGACATGTAGAGAGAATGGAGCGAAACAGAATGACTTCAAGAGTGTATCAGTCTGTAGTGGAAGGAAGGCGGGGTAGGGGTCGGCCTAGGAAGGGTTGGAGGGAGGGGGTAAAGGAGGTTTTGTGTGCGAGGGGCTTGGACTTCCAGCAGGCATGCGTGAGCGTGCTTGATAGGAGTGAATGGAGACAAATGGTTTTTAATACTTGACGTGCTGTTGGAGTGTGAGCAAAGTAACATTTATGAAGGGATTCAGGGAAACCGGCAGGCCGGACTTGAGTCCTGGAGATGGGAAGTACAGTGCCTGCACTCTGAAGGAGGGATGTTAATGTTGCAGTTTAAAAACTGTAGTGTAAAGCACCCTTCTGGCAAGACAGTGATGGAGTGAATGATGGTGAAAGTTTTTCTTTTTCGGGCCACCCTGCCTTGGTGGGAATCGGCCAGTGTGATAATAAAAAATAATATATATATATATATATATATATATATATATATATATATATATATATATATATATATATATATATATATATATATATATATATATATATATTTCAACAAGTCGGCCGTCTCCCACCGAGGCAGGGTGACCCAAAAAAAAGAAAGAAAATCCCCAAAAAGAAAATACTTTCATCATCATTCAACACTTTCACCTCACTCACACATAATCACTGTTTTTGCAGAGGTGCTCAGAATACAACAGTTTAGAAGCATATACGTATAAAGATACACAACATATCCCTCCAAACTGCCAATATCCCAAACCCCTCCTTTAAAGTGCAGGCATTGTACTTCCCATTTCCAGGACTCAAGTCCGACTATATGAAAATAACCGGTTTCCCTGAATCCCTTCACTAAATATTACCCTGCTCACACTCCAACAGATCGTCAGGTCCCAAGTACCATTCGTCTCCATTCACTCCTATCTAACACGCTCACGCACGCTTGCTGGAAGTCCAAGCCCCTCGCCCACAAAACCTCCTTTACCCCCTCTCTCCAACCCTCTCGAGGACGACCCCTACCCCGCCTTCCTTCCCCTGTAGATTTATATGCTTTCCATGTCATTCTACTTTGATCCATTCTCTCTAAATGACCAAACCACCTCAACAACCCCTCATCTGCCTTCTAGTTAATACTTTTATTAACTCCACACCTTTTCCTAATTTCCACACTCCAATTTTTCTGCATAATATTTACATCACACATTGCCCTTAGACAGGACATCTCCACTGCCTCCAACCGTCTCCTCGCTACTGCATTTACCACCCAAGCTTCACATCCATATAAGAGTGTTGGTACTAATATACTTTCATATATTCCCTTCTTTGTCTCCATAGATAACGTTTTTTGACTCCACATATAACTCAACACACCACTCACCTTTTTTCCTTCATCAACTCTATGATTAACCTCATCCTTCATAAATTCATCCGCCGACACGTCAACTCCCAAGTATCTGAAAACATTCACTTCTTCCATACTTCTCCTCCCAAATTTGATATCCAATTTTTCTTTATCTAAATCATTTGATACCCTCATCACCTTACTCTTTTCTATGTTCACTTTCAACTTTCTACCTTTACACTCATTCCCAAACTCATCCACTAACCTTCGCAATTTTTCTTTAGAATCTCCCATAAGCACAGTATCATTAGCAAAAAGTAACTGTGTCAATTCCCATTTTGAATTTGATTCCCCATAATTTAATCCCACCCCTCTCCCGAACACCCTAGCATTTACTTCTTTTACAACGCCATCTATAAATATATTAAACAACCATGGTGACAATACACATCCCTGTCTGAGACCTACTTTTACTGGGAAGTGGTCTCCCTCTCTTCTACACACCCTAACCTGAGCCTCACTATCCTCATAAAAACTCTTTAAAGTATTTAGTAACTTACCACCTATTCCATATACTTGCAACATCTGCCAAATTGCTCCTCTATCCACTCATATGCCTTTTCTAAATCCATAAATGCAATAAAAACTTCCCTACATTTATCTAAATACTGTTCACATACATGCTTCAATGTAAACACTTGATCTACACATCCCCTACCCACTCTGAAACCTCCTTGCTCATCCGCCATCCTACATTCTGTCTTACCTCTAATTCTTTCAATTTCAACCCTACCGTACACTTTTCCTGGTATACTCAGTAAACGTATTCCTCTATAATTTTTAGAATCTCTTTTGTCCCCCTTCCCTTTCTATAAAGGGACTATACATGCTCTCCGCCAATCCCTAGGTACCTTCCCCTCTTTCATACATTTATTAAACAAAAGTACCAACCACTCCAACACTGTATCCCCCCCTGCTTTTAACATTTCTGTCATGATCCCATCAGTTCCAGCTGCTTTACCCCCTTTCATTCTACGTAATACCTCACGCACCTCCCTCACACTTACATTCTGTTCTTCTTCACTCCTAAAAGATAGTATACCTCCCTGGCCAGTGCATGAAATTACCGCCTCCCTTTCTTCCTCAACATTTAAAAGTTCCTCAAAATATTCTCGCCATCTACCTAATACCTCCCTCTTCCCATCTACTGACTCCCCTACTCTGTTTTTAACTGACAAATCCATACTTTCCCTAGGCTTTCTTAACTTGTTTAACTCCAATTTTTTTTTCTTATTTTCATTAAAATTTCTTGACAGTGCCTCTCCCACTCTATTATCTGCTCTCCTTTTGCACTCTCTCACCACTCTCTTTACCTTTCTTTTACTCTCCATATACTCTGCTCTTCTTATAACAATTCTGCTTTGTAAAAACCTCTCATAAGCTACCTTTTTCTCTTTTATCACGCCCTTTACTTCATCATTCCACCAATCACTCCTCTTTCCTCCTGCCCCCACCCTCCTATAACCACAAACTTCTGCCCCACATTCTAATACTGCATTTTTAAAACTATTCCAACCCTCTTCAACCCCCCCACCACTACTCATCTTTGCACTAGCCCACCTTTCTGCCAATAGTCGCTTATATCTCACCCGAACTTCCTCCTCCCTTAGTTTATACACTTTCACCTCCCTCTTACTTGTTGTTGCCACCTTCCTCTTTTCCCATCTACCTCTTACTCTAACTGTAGCTACAACTAAATAATGATCCGATATATCAGTTGCCCCTCTATAAACATGTACATCCTGGAGCCTACCCATCAACCCTTTATCCACCAATACATAATCTAACAAACTGCTTTCATTACGTGCTACATCATACTTTTCATATCCAATCTTTATTTTACTCCACATAATCCTTGAATTTATACATTTATAGTCCCTCTTTTCCTGTCATAGCTTATCTTTCAACATTATTGCTACTCCTTCTTTAGCTCTAACTCTGTTTGAAGCCCCTGACCTAATCCCATTTATTCCTCTCCACTGAAACTCACCCACCCCTTTCAGCTTTGTTTCACTTAAAGCCAGGACATCCAGCTTCTTCTCATTCATAACATCCACAATCATCTCTTTTTTATCATTTGCACAACATCCACGCACATTCAGACTTCCCACTTTGACAATTTCTTCTTCTTATTCTTTTTAGTAATCTTTACAGGAAAAGGGGTTACTAGCCCATTGTTCCCGGCATTTTAGTTGACTTTTACAGCACGCATGGCTTACGGAGGAAAGATTCTTATTCCACTTCCCCATGGATATAAAAGGAAAAGTAATAAGACCAAGAACTATTAAGATAAAATCAAAGAAAACTCAGATGAGTGTGTATAAATAAACGTGTACATGTATGTGTAGTGTGACCTAAGTGTAAGTAGAAGTAGCAAGACATACCTGTAATCTTGCATATTTGAGACAGACAAAAGACACCAGCAATCCTACCATCATGTAAAACAATTACAGGTTTTCGTTTTACACTCACTTGGCAGGACGGTAGTACCTCCCTGGGCGGTTGCTGTCTACCAACCTAACCTACTACCTATATATAAATATATAAATATATATAATTATATATATATATATATATATATATATATATATATATATATATATATATATATATATATATATATATATATATATATATATACATACATATATAAAGCCAGTTGGATTTTCACAGTCAGCATCCAGAAACTAACAATAGCTGGATCGATATTTGATACCAGGAACGTAGAACTGGGGTCGAACCTAGTACCATGATGCCGCTAGTCCTGTACCACAACCACTCGGTCACCGTAGTCAAGTTAAATTAGTTTAGTTTACTCTTTTTGGTGAGTACACACTGGTATGAAATGTTACTTTGGTGTGTACATGGAGGCAGTGTTGTGTATACCAGCTGTTGATGAGTGTTGAGGTGGGTGGCAGGGTGGGTGGGAGAGTATAAGGGAAGAAGGGTGGGAGATTTTAAGGGAGGGTGGGAGAGTGTAAGGGAGGGTGGGAGAGTGTAAGGGAGGGTGGAAGAATATAAGGGAGTAAGGGAGGGTGGGAGAGTATGAGAAAGAGTGGAAGAGTATAAGAGAGTTTGGGAAGGAGGGAGGGAGGGAGAGGGTGGGAGGAAGAAATTGAGGGAGACAGGGAAGGAAGGAAGGAAGGAAGGAAAGAGGGAAGAAAACTGGGAGGAACGGAAAGAGAGAGAGAGAGAGAAAAAAAAAATAGCACCCACCGTACAGTTAGACATTATAAATATTTTTTATTCCGATCAGTCAACATTTTTTTTAGACAAATTTTCAAAATTTTCCTCTCTTGTGGTAGTAGTTTCCATTATATATTAAAATATGAATGTGCAGCATTCAGAGTTTTATTCCGGTTTTCGAAAAATCTCGATTTTTTTTTTTTGCTCTGGCAGAAATGCGACCAAAATTTAAACTTTATTTACCAACATAAAATAAATAGTAATGCTAATTAATAGGGAATTTAATTTATTTTTTTACACTAATTACATTTTTTTAATTGAAAACGTTTATGCATTTTATTTTTTGACGTTTAAAAAATCAAGTAATTTTGTATTCGAACAAATACAAGGCTTTAAAAACGTTTAAATTGCTATTGTGTGAATGTTTGAGATTGTTCCATGGTATGAGATTGTTCCATGGTCTGAGATTGTTCCATGGTCTGGGATTGTTCCATGGTCTGGGATTGTTCCATGGTCTGAGATTGTTCCATGGTCTGAGGTTGTTCCATGGTCTGGGATTGTCCCATGGTATAAGATTGTTCTTTGGTATGATATTGTACCATGGTATGAGATTGTTCTATGGTATGGGATTGTTCTATGGTCTGAGATTGTTCCATGGTCTGAGATTGTTCCATGGTATGAGATTGTTCCATGGTATGAGATTGTTCTATGGTATGATATTGTACCATGGTCTGAGATTGTTTCATGGTATGAGATTGTTCTCTGGTCTGAAATTGTTCCATGGTCTGAGATTGTTCCATGGTATGGTATTGTTCTCTCGTCTGAGATTGTTCCATGGTCTGAGATTGTTCCATGGTCCGAGATTGTTCCGTGGTCCGAGATTGTTCCATGGTCTGAGATTGTTCCATGGTATGAGATTGTTGTCTGGTCTGAAATTGTTGCATGGTATTAGATTGTTCCTTGGAATGAGATTGCTCCATGGTCTGGGATTGTTCCATGCTATGAGACTGTTCCGTGGAATGAGATTGTTCCATGATCTGTGATTGTTCCATGGTATGGGATTGTTCCATTGTATGAAATTCTCTGGTCTCAAATTGTTCTCTGGTCTGAGATTGTTCCATGGTGTGAGATTGTTCCCTGGTCAGATATTGTTCTCTGGCTTGAGATTGTCCCCTGGTTTGAGATGGTTCTCTATTCTGAGATTGTTCCCTGGTCTGAGGTTGGTCCCTGGTCTAATAATGTCCCTGGTCTGAGGCTGTTCCATGGTCTGAGATTATTCCGTGGTCTGATATTGTCCCTGGTCTAAGATTGTCCCTGGTCTGAGACTGTTCCCTGGTCTGAGACTGTTCCCTGGTCTGAGACTGTTCCCTGGTCTGAGACTGTTCCCTGGTCTGAGACTGTTTCATTGTCTGAGATTGTTCCCTGGGCTGATATTGTCCATGATCTGAGGTTGATCCCTGGTATGAGGTTGATCCCTGGTCTGAGGTTGATCGCTGGTCTGAGGTTGATCGCTGGTCTGAGGTTGATCCCTGATCTGAGACTGATCCCTGATCTGAGATTGATCCCTGGTCTGAGATTGATCCCTGGTCTGAGATTGATCCCTGGTCTGAGATTGATCCCTGGTCTGAGATTGATCCCTGGTCTGAGATTGATCCCTGGTCTGAGATTGATCCCTGGTCTGAGATTGATCCCTCCTCTGAGATTGTTCCCTGGTCTGAGATAAACGTTGGTCTGAGCGTGACCGAGGTTTGAGATTGCATCAGTGTATGTGTGTCTGAGCTGAGAGTAACTTCAGGTCTGAGTGTCTCTCTTGCTTGAGTGCGTCGCTGGTCTAAGAGTGACATTCCTTGTAGTATGAGCGAAATTTTGAGTCGAATGTCTTGGACTACCTGGGTATATTACCCAGACGTTAATGAATAAGTCTCGTGTGCTGCACATGGGTATTGCATGTTTAACATGATAATCGCACACAGAGGCACCAGAATGTAAACTTATATATTGGAGCCACTGGAGGAGGTGGAGAACTGCAACCATTGAGAACAGCACGTGTGTTCAGAGCCTACCAGTGCCAGGTCAGGCTTATGACCTGGCCTGTAGAATTATCAGTGGAGTTGTGGATATAGAGAAAGGCAACAACCGTCAAATTGGTACAGAAAATTTCTTCTACATCTCTATTGCTACATTTCTGGCCAAATATTTTGGGCCTCAATTACTATTGGTAGTGAACTCTATCTACAAATGACCACCTACTTAACTGCTACATCTCTCTACATCTTCTACAACTTCACTGATAAATCTGTGACCCCACATCTGGTTCCACATGGCCCCTTGGCTCTTGGCTCGCCCTCCTCGCGTCTGCCTGGAAGAACCCTTAGCAAATAAAACCACGGTCTAGTCAACGCGTGTTTACCTTAATCTGCACTGATCCTACCTCACCAGCTACCAAGCCATTTATCTCGTTTATACGGACAAGTGGGATTGTCATAGCCAGCTACTCTCCAAGAAAACGCCATTACATATAGGCTTGATCTGTTTCTATTAATGAGACCCGTCCAGAGGTAACGATGTCTTCCGCTATTGCAACTCTTTACTTCTTCCAATGGCACCAATATAAAAGTCGCCATTCTCATGCATGTGTGTGAGACTGGTGAAGCTTTCTCACCATGAGAACCATCTCTCAACGTTGCTCTAATCTCGCCCATGTCTCATTCATTACCTCATAAAATACTGTTTAACGTAGTGATAAAGTTATGCTTATGGCATGTCTTTCTGGTGATATGTTTGTTGCAATGCTTACTTTCGGATCTTTCTCCCAATACGTTCTCTGTAGCACCTTTCTTCCGAAATTTTATTTTGCAACCACTCTTCTCACTTTCTCCTCTATTTTCAGTAATTTTGGTTATCAGGATTAAATTCAAGCGGCTAATTTTCTTGCAACGTTTTCAGCCCATTAAAGTCATTTTCAAAATTTTACGTTTCCTTTCTGAGTATCTTACTACAGTAATTAATTTTACATCAGAAAATAGTGATTCAATATTTTTGAAGTTATTTATGCATATTAACAGCAGGGGTCCAAGTACTCATCTCTGGGGAACCACACTTGTCACCTGTGTCTCTTATACCTAAATTCTTATCGTTTCCTTCTGTCTTCAAATTCATCAGATATTTTTTATATTTAGATTATCTTTCCTAGTCACTCTACTTGTTCTATCAGAATGTATGTCAGTCTCTTCTATTTTGTGTCAGATATTGTATTTCAATAAAATGTAGTCAACTCATTTCTCTCCTTTCTACTTTATTTCCGTTACCCTGTCACAAAATCTTTGGAGATTCGTAAGGCAAGATTTGCTATCAGTGAACTAATAACTACAGACACGGTGAACTAATGGAGTAACTACAGATGCCAAATCAATAATCTGAGTGAAGGACCACGGGTGACAAGTCATACTGAGTGAATAATTACAGGTACCTTCGATGTCGGCTTAATTAGGGAGTGTGTGTTGCATCCCCCTGGAGGTGCAATAAGTTCAGTTGTTCACTCCACTGAATACGGTCGCTGCATGCAGGCTTACTGGCTACTTGGAATTAAGATAAATTATATATTTTTTCAATTTTCACCAGACTTTCATGTATATTAAACCAACTTTTCACATTTGTTTGCAAAATTCTCTGCAGAGTACTTTACAATTCTTGGTTATGTAAGTATATATACCTAGAGTATACCTGGAGAGGGTTTCGGGGGTCAACGCCCCCGCGGCCCGGTCTGAGACCAGGCCTCGTAGTGAAATATACATATATATATATATATATATATATATATATATATATATATATATATATATATATATATATATATACACACACATGCTGCCGAATAGGTAAAACTGGTTAACAAGAACTCGTTAACAAGAACAAGAACTAAGTCTTTTCTAAAATTTTATCTTATACGTTTGAAGATATATATTTTTCATTTGCTTTATTGCAAAAATTAATATTTTTTGTACCAAAAGAACCTTAGAAAACTTACCAACCCTATTATAACAAGTACAATTTAATTTAGCCTAATCCAAGTAAATATTTTTAGATAAGTTTACAATAATTTAATAATGAACAAACACAATGAAATATATTATTTTTTCATTAGGTTCAGCATGATTTTTGCGAAATTATTGCATACATAAATTGTCGCCTGCCTTATTCGGCAAGAAGAGATTTGCTGTTAAAGCCAAAATTCCAAATTTTACATATTCGTAGCTGGCTCAGGAGCACCTGAGAAAAACAATCCACAAAATAAGTTATGCATTGTTTATGATTAATTTTGAGAAATATAAACAATGAGGACAAAGAGATGGGTAAAAAATGGCTTGATAATCTTGAAGGGAACCATGGTACGGGTGGGGTTAGAACCCATGGCCAGCTGGTTCAGTGGCTAACGCACCGGCCTGGAATTTTACGACTCGCTTGCCATGGGTTCTAAACTCATCCAAACCGTGGGTTGTTTGCAATCGTGGTTTTACGATTTCGTGAGTCCTGAAGAGAAAGTAGTGAGATGCTAGAAACATCATTAAAGGCAATAGCTGAAGATAATAGTTTAAGAATGTTTTAACGTAGTTAATGAAGTTATGGAAATACCTTGAGGATGTAACGAGGTGGAGTAACGAATATTAGGATGAACGAATAGCCGGGAGAAAACGAAAAATTCATTTTGTGCGCTAAAGTCATGTGGGTCATTGGGCTCGTCAAATATTTAGAGGCTCGATCCACCGTCCACTAAGTTTGAGACAGAAAGTTCTCCTGCAGCTAGAAGTTCTTGAAAGTTAGGGAAACAGTAATAAACTAGAAAGCGGAGGAAAAAAACAGTTATCGATGGAAATGAAACTAGAATTCTAGGGAGGATAATATACTTACAAAAGAAGAAGTTTTAAAAGGAGATGAAATATTGAACAAAATGATGCAATAATTAAAAGTGTGATGAAATACTAAAAAAGGATAAAAACTAAAAATAAACAAGACAAGGATTGTGAAATATTAAAAACGTTAATAAAATACTGATAAGAAAGGTAATGAAATTCTGAAAACCTGGTGACAATATACAGTGGAACCTCTGGTCACGACTATGATTCATTCCAAAACTTTCATCGCGACCCTATTTGGTCGTGATCCGAGCCTAATTTCCCCATTGGATTATATGTAAATGCGATTAATCCGTTCCAGACCCCTACGAACTGTATGTAAATATTGTTTTTATAAGGTTTTTAAACACAAAAATAGTTGATTATAGCATAGAATGCACAATGTAATAGTAAACTAAAGGTAAAAACTTTGAATAACACTAGGAAAAGCTTGAACAACAGAGAAAACTAACATTGCACGAGTCTTTGCTAGACCCCTACGAACCGTTCGTTGTAAGCAGTTTTTTAAGGGACGTCTAATGGCTGAGAAGTGAACTTCGTTATTTATCGTCCAATTTCTTTCATTTTTGGTGAACGTTAAGAAGCATCATTCCATCATACATTGCCTAAGTTGCAATAAGATAGTCCAACAAACAACTGAGAAAAAAATATTTACCAAAAATCATACTTGGCAAGCCCAAGCCGGGTACTGGCACTGCAAGGTGTTTTTGCACTACCTGCTGATAAAATATTGCTAATCTGAATTTATCACAAGGGTCTTTGTTAAGTGTACACAAACAACAGGGAGTGGGGAAAAAATTGGCGCAGAATGTGAAAATTGGCGTGGCTGTGTTTGTTCGGCACCCGATTATGTGTTCGTGACCAGAGGCAAAAATTTGGCGAAATTTTTGGTCGTGAACCGATTTGTTCGTGGTCGGAATCGTTCGTGACCAGAGGTTCTACTGTAATAAAAAAAGACAATTAACTAAAAATGACGATGTAATACTGATAAAAAGATGATGAAATACTGAAAGAAGAGGTAGCTTGTTAGACAGTACATTTACTGGGTATGTGAACGAAAGAAGGGAAGGTACCTAAGGATCGGCAGCGAGAAGGAGTTTTGAAGAGATAATTTTGAGTATGATTGGTAGTGTGTGTGTGTGCACTCATTTGTACTCGCAGGGGGTCGATTCATAGCTCCCTGACACTGCCTCTTCGCTAGTTTCTACTAGGTCCACTCTCTCCTTGCTCCAAGAGCCTTATTGTACCTCATCTTAAAGCTATGTATGGAGCCTGCCTCCACTAAATCACTCTCCAAATTGTTCCACTTCCTGACAACTCTATGGTTAAAGAAATGCTTCTTATTGTGTCTGTGTGTATGTGTGGCAGAATTATGCAGAGAGAGGCAGGCAGACAGGTGATTAAAAAGAAAGGTTGACAGACAGACAGATATAGAAAATACAGTGTGGAATGTAGACATAAAAATAAGCAAAAAAGCAGGGAACATAGGACTCCAGGCAGAATCCGGAGCAAAGACACATAGACGCATATGAAGACAGACATATAGACAGTCAGGCAGACATTCTAAACCTCATCTTGTATAATAGGGCAGCTGGTTAATGAAAGCCATTTGACCCAAAAAAAAGTCATGTGGAGAACATGGGAGGGAAACAGAGCCTTTTAATTATACAATCAAAGGTGAATGACCCAATATCTGGGACGAAGCCATTAGCAATAACAGAGCGCCATGCCACAGTTAACTTAATGTTGAGCTGTCTGGTTACTGGGCATCTATATTAGCTGCTTTAGTGGTAACGGTAGTTCTGAACCACTGTTCTTGGTAGGGGCAACGGTATTCCTGGATTATTGTTGTTGCGGCAACGGTAATCCTGAACTTGTATTGCTGATAGTAGCAATGGTAGTTTTGGATTACTGTTGTTGCGTTAGTGGCAACGGTAGTCCTGGACTACTGTTGTTGGTAGAGACAACAGTGATTCCCTACCATTAAAGTTGATAGTGGCAATATCATTTCTCAAAAATAACCCGCGCATATGAGATTGAAGCTTACGACGACGACGTTTCGGTCCGACTTGGACCATTTACAAAGTCACACTAACACACAAGAGTGAGGGAGCTAGACAGGACCAAGAGAGGAAGAAAAAGTAGTAGTGGTAAGAGTGGTAATGGAAGTAGTAGTGGAAGTTATAGTGGTATTATAATGTATGGATACTGTTTAGTGGGTTAAGAGAGTAAGGTGAGCGAAGGATGAATGGAGGCAATATTAATGGTAGTAGTAATAATAACAGAAATGGAATGATAGTTGGTGTAGTAAAGCTGGGTCTGTCTAAGCACATGGAAGAGGAGCACTACGAGAGAGCTAAGGGCCAAAACAGCGTGATGATTTGCTATACCATTTCTTGCATAAATTATATCAGTAAAAAGAATGACGGATTCTGCAAACAGGTGTTGTAGACCAGCACTTGGTGTTCACTCTGGCTTCCCTCTGGTGTTGTAGACCAGCACTTGGTGTTCACTCTGGCTTCCCTCTGGTGTTGTAGACAAGCACTTGGTGTTCACTCTGGCTTCCCTCTGGTGTTGTAGACCAGCACTTGGTGTTCACTCTGGCTTCCCTCTGGTGTTGTAGACCAGCACTTGGTGTTCACTCTGGCTTCCCTCTGGTGTGAACATTGCCTAGTGATCACTTGATGAAACCCTACGAAGAGCGAAACGCTGCCCATAATAAAGGTTTCCTCTACACAAGTGTTTTTCTATTAAAAATATGCCGTGTTTACGCTCACGAAATAAAAAAATAAATTGTGATAGCATGAACAAAAGAACAGGAAGAAGAGAGAGAGAGAGAGAGAGAGAGAGAGGCAACATTGTAGTGCCAGGCTAATTATTCAAAACAAGGTGCGACTCCAGGTGTACTGATGCGACAAATAGCCTACCTATGAGATGCATTATGAAGCCTTGTAGGGGCGGGAGCTTCTCTTGATGGAAGAACAGTGGTGTAGACTAGGGTAGAGAAAAGCTTCCATGTAGACAAGGGTAGAGGAAAGCTTCCCATGTAGACAAAGAGTAAAGTTTCCCATGTAGACAAGGGTAGAGGAAAGCTTCCCATGTAGACAAGGGTAGAGGAAAGCTTCCCATGTAGACAAGGGTAGAGGAAAGCTTCCCATGTAGACAAAGAGTAAAGTTTCCCATGTAGACAAGGGTAGAGGAAAGCTTCCCATGTAGACAAGGGTAGAGGAAAGCTTCCCATGTAGACAAGGGTAGAGGAAAGCTTCCCATGTAGACAAGGGTAGAGGAAAGCTTCCCATGTAGACAAGGGTAGAGGAAAGTTTCCCATGTAGACAAGGGTAGAGGAAAGCTTCCCATGTAGACAAAGAGGAAAGCTTCCAATGTAGACAAAGAGGAAAGCTTCCCATGTAGACAAAGAGGAAAGCTTCCCATGTAGACAAGGGTAAAGGGAAGCTTCCCATGTAGACAAGGGTAGAGGAAAGCTTCCCATGTAAACAAGGGTAGAGGAAAGCTTCCCATGTAGACAAGGGTAGAGGAAAGCTTCCCATGTAGACAAAGAGGAAAGCTTCCAATGTAGACAAAGAGGAAAGCTTCCCATGTAGACAAAGAGGAAAGCTTCCCATGTAGACAAGGGTAGAGGAAAGCTTCCCATGTAGGCAAGGGTAGAGGAAAGTTTCCCATGTAGACAATGGTAGAGGAAAGCTTCCCATGTAGACAATGGTAGAAGAAAGCTTCCCATGTAGACAATGGTAGAGGAAAGCTTCCCATGTAGACAAGGGTAGAGGAAAGCTTCCCATGTAGACAATGGTAGAAGAAAGCTTCCCATGTAGACAATGGTAGAGGAAAGCTTCCCATGTAGACAATGGTAGAGGAAAGCTTCCCATGTAGACAATGGTAGAGGAAAGCTTGCCATGTAGACAATGGTAGAGGAAAGCTTGCCATGTAGACAATGGTAGAGGAAAGCTTGCCATGTAGACAATGGTAGAGGAAAGCTTCCCATGTAGACAATGGTAGAGGAAAGCTTCCCATGTAGACAATGATAGAGGAAAGCTTCCCATGTAGACAATGGTAGAGGAAAGCTTCCCATGTAGACAATGGTAGAGGAAAGCTTCCCATGTAGACAATGGTAGAGGAAAGCTTCCCATGTAGACAATGGTAGAGGAAAGCTTCCCATGTAGACAATGGTAGAGGAAAGCTTCCCATGTAGACAATGGTAGAGGAAAGCTTCCCATGTAGACAATGGTAGAGGAAAACTTCCCATGTAGACAATAGTAGAGGAAAGCTTCCCATGTAGACAAGGGTAGAGGAAAGCTTCCCATGTAGACAAGGGTAGAGGAAAGCTTCCCATGTAGACAAGGGTAGAGGAAAGCTTCCCATGTAGACAAGGGTAGAGGAAAGCTTCCCATGTAGACAAGGGTAGAGGAAAGCTTCCCATGTAGACAATGGTAGAGGAAAGCTTCCCATGTAGACAATGGTAGAGGAAAGCTTCCCATGTAGACAATGGTAGAGGAAAGCTTCCCATGTAGACAATGGTAGAGGAAAGCTTCCCATGTAGACAAGGGTAGAGGACAGCTTCCCATGTAGATAATGGTAGAGGAAAGCTTCCCATGTAGACAAGGGTAGAGGAAAGCTTCGCATGTAGACAAGGGTAGAGGAAAGCTTCCCATGTAGACAAGGGTAGAGGAAAGCTTCCCATGTAGACAATGGTAGAGGAAAGCTTCCCATGACGTCCAGGTGTCGTACCTTACCAGAAAATGCATGTTTGGTCATACGCTATTATTTTATTTTATTTTAATTATTAATTATATTATAATTATTATTAATTATATTACAAATATTATTAATTTTATTATTATTATTATTATTATTATTATTATTATTATTATTATTATTATTATTAATTTGTTACGCCCGTCGTGGAGTATGTAGGTCTAGCCCGGAATGCACTCCTGATCAAGTATTTCAAGAAACCGGAGAAATTGCAAATCCATGTAGCGAAACAAGTCATATAACTAAAGAAAACGAACTGTCAAGCGAGACTTAAAAAACTGAACTTGATGAATTTAGAGAACTGAAAACCCAGGGGAGGCATGATAAGGACATTCCTAATACTCAGAGAAAATATGGATATATGTGCAGCAACTGAATATCTTTATTACGTTTCGCCAACCAGTGGATTTATCATTACATTACAAGGAGAAAAACAGAAGACCGACGAGGTTGAAGTTGAGGTAATCAGTCCCTCAGCCTAGCAGCAGGTGTTCACTACCGTAGTCTAGATGAGCATTAACAAGACTATGGTTCAGAACATCTGCTGTTAGGTTGAGGGACTGATTACCTGATCTTCAGCCTCTTCAGTCTTGTTTTTATCCTTGTACTATATTAATAAAGTCGCTGGTTGGCGAAACATCAACATGATAAACAAAACCATATGTTGAACTTGTGTTTAATTCTTGAAATTCTCGGCATTGTATACTATTGATGTTTTAATACTCAAAGAACTTGAAAGGGTAAACAGGAAAAGATTGAGAGGCTGGAAATGGGTACAAAAGGGCGAAGTTTTAGGTTAAAGGCAAAAATGTATCACAGGGATCTCAGGAATTATTTCTTCAGCCTGAAGGTAGGGAATGAAATGACTCATATGAAGACTTAGGGAAGGCAGCCTCTATTTGATATTTATAAATAGGTAAAATAAGGCCTAAAAAAGTGTAACCAGGCCTACGAGACTAGGAATAAATCTAGCTAGTGACAAGAGGCAAGACCGGGAGCTTATAATCGACCCCTACAACAGCATATAGGTGTTTACATAGGCGAGTGTGTACACACACACACACACACACACACACACACACACACACACACACACACTAGCGAAAAGGCGGGGCCAGGAGCTGTGAATCTACCCCTGCAACCACAAATATGTGGCTACAAATAGGAAAGTACACACACACAAATTCTGAACAACATACATAAAATATTGCTACGGGTTGATTTAAAACATTTCCGTCAAAGTAGTCAGAACTCTAAATTGGACACAAGCTAAGTATCGTGAATGGGAAACTAATCTAGACTAGCGAGCAATTCCATGCCTGGATGAACCACAGAAACAGTCACTCGGGGAACATTAACATATACATTCCCAGTGTAACAGCCATCATGTGTGCTCATCATCAAAGGCCTTAATCTGAGCAGCTGAAGTATACTGTATTGCTGAGATATACTTAACTGATGAGTAAGGGTGGTGGTGCTGTGGTTGTGGTGATAATGGTGGTGTTGTAGTAGTTCTGGTTGTGATTTAGTGATGGTGCAGTGGCAGTTCTGGTGATTGTGGTGATGATGGTGGTGCTGCTGTGGTATTCTGGTGGTTGAGGGTGATGGTGCCATGGTAGTTCTGGTGGTTGTAGTGATGGCGGTGCTATGGTTATGGTGATAGTGGTGGAGGTTGTGGTTATGGTGGGGCTGTAATAGTTCTGTTGGTGGCGGTGGCAATAGTTATAGTGGTTGTGTTGCGGTAGTTCTGGTGGTGGGTGCCATTGTAATAGTGGTGTAGCTGTGGTAGTTCTGATGGTGGCCATGGTGATAGTGGTGGTACTGTAGTAGTTCAAGTGGTGTGATGGCCATGGTGATAGTGGTGGTACTGTAGTAGTTCAAGTGGTGTGGTGGCCATGGTGATAGTGGTGGTACTGTAGTAGTTCAAGTGGTGTGGTGGCCATGGTGATAGTGGTGGTACTTGGTAGTTCAAGTGGTGTGGTGGCCATGGTGATAGTGGTGGTACTGTAGTAGTTCAAGTGGTGTGGTGGCCATGGTGATAGTGGTGGTACTGTAGTAGTTCAAGTGGTGTGGTGGCCATGGTGATAGTGGTGGTACTTGGTAGTTCTGGTGGTGGTGTTTTTACCATATAGACAAACACTTCCCAAAGGAAAAGCAAACTTTGTCTAAGTATGAAGAGATAAACAGATGTGACTCACTGATGCTGCGTTGATGCTGGTAAAGGACTCCTCATACAAAGAAACAGAGCTATCCTCCTACTCCTCTGACTCCTCATTACCTTTCATTTCTCAGGCGCTGAATATCTTAGTGCAATTATATCGCATGCGCCAAGTGCATTAGGTGTGTTTTTGAAAAATGCAGCTAATGCAGATCTCTGCTGGGACATTCATTGTTTTTGACGCATGCCATATTAAACCAGTTTCCTGTATGTCATCTTACCCAATCAGATGCAACCTTGTTTAGGGTGAATGATTAGGCTTTCTGACGTTTCAGAGGGAGTCTTGGAGGTCTGGGTGGAGGTTACATTGCTTTTAGTAACACGTCAGACACCCTGGCTCTCTGGCGCCTCTGACTGGTTCAAGCTACAGCAAAACAGTTCTGTCTTTCTGTCAGAGTGTTCTGTAGATGTAGTAGTGAGTGTTCTCGGACTCACTCTCCTAAACTCACTTCATTGTTTAGGTTCAACTTGTTCCTGAACTTTGTGCATAGTTGTATATAGAATGTAAGTAACTTCGTGTACTTGGAATATGTTATAACAGAACTATTCCAGTTGTGTTTATTACTTATTCTATTTCAGTGGTTCCCAAACTTTTTCAGCTTGTTACCCAATTTAACATGCCACATAAAGCATGTTACCCCTTTCACAAAATGTTGTTATTATTGATATATATGGCTAAACGTGAACGTATACAGCCTCGCATACTCTGCTAATCCTAGCAAAACCATTGAAAACGTAAGAACCACACATACATTATATACAAAATTAATAATAGCTACAAATTCACAGTAACAGTGGGTAAATACTAACTATATACTGCACAGGGCAGTACACATACATACCAGCTTATGTCTACCTCGGCTGATGCTCACAGATAAACTGACAGTGTGAAATAGAGGCAGCCTCAGGAAGTGAGTGACGCGTACTGGACAGGTCGATCTGGGCTACTGAGTGACTTTTGTCCTGAAGCATACTTGTCAAAATACTTTTGGGTTTCCACACACTTAGCTATATATTTCTTCTTTTCTAATACTGTATATTAGTTTTTGATGTTTATTGTTATTTGGTTTAACTTTATTACTTACTTATAATAGGTTTACTTTACAACTTTATATACTAAGACAAAGTTAACAATAATCCTCATACCGGGTACCGCATTGTTTTCTTGATTTTCAGAATTCATAACTTTTTTTCTGTCACCCCTCCATTACCCCCCAAAAATGGTTAAATTACCCCCAGGGGGTAATTTACCCCCAGATTGGGAACCACTGTTCTATTGTGTTTATTGCTTATTCTGTTCCCTATACTTCATTACTTATTCCATTGTGTTCATTATTTTATCATTGTGTTCACTTTAATAGTTGTTCTTGATTGTTCTTTGGCTGCACTTCATTTGGTTTGTAGTTTGGCCGGGTATTGCAGGACCTTGTACGGTACTTGGGTCCGTGATACCCTCACGACTCTATTAAAGTGTTGAGTCTAAAAGTGCCAGGAATGGAATGTAAAAGAAAACAACAGCTGGAAGCTGATATGAAGTTTTTGATAAATTAATCAAGTCATATGAGGATAGATTGAGGGCCCTGAATCTGCACTCTCTATGAAGGTGTAGAATTAAGGGGGATATGATTAAGGTTATAAATGGAAAACAGGGATTAATAAATGGGATGTAAATAGCGTGCTAAAAATATCTAGCGTAGACATTCAGATTCAGGAAGGATATAGGAAGCACTGGTTTGGTAATAGAGTTGTGGATGAGTGGAACAAACTCCCGGGTACCGCCATAGAAGCTAAGACGTTGTATAGTTTTAAAAATAGGTTCGATAAATACATGAGTGGATGCGAGTGGGTGTGGGTTGGACTTGACTAGCATGTGCTACTAGGTCAGATACCGTGACTGACCTGACTAGGTTAAGGCATTGGCTTAAGCCAGTGGAAGAACTGGACCTACCTCGCATGGGCCAGTGGGCCTCCTGCAGTATTCCTTCTTTCTTATCTTCTTACGGTTTAATAAAATACACAAGTTATACTGGAAAATAAATGTTAAATTTACACGATAAGTGTGACTGCTTTTAGCCAATCTGTTGTATGTTATTTTCCTCAGTCTGGTTCACACTATAAAAGCGATAGTGTTGACTCAAGTTCTCTATGGATTTGATCCTGTCAGAGTGGAAAATCCAACTTCACTCTCGTGTGACTTGCAGTAAAAAGAAACAACAGCAAAATACTCATCTTAATTAAGAGTGGAAATTCTTTTGAAGCACTGATGGCAAAGTTAATGATTTACGACTCTCCATGTATGTTTATTCAAGTATTGGTGCACATAAATACAGTTACATAAATTATTACACATGGAATATGTGTAGATTACCTAGGAAAACTCAGAAAAGTCAAAGTGACTTAAAATACAAGAACTCTCAATACAAGGACTCCACTGGAGTTCTTGTATTGTGACACCAGTGATGTATCTCATACTCTTGTTCAGCTATCAGGATCAATACTGCAATAGATTCTGATATTATAAACAAGAATATCTCATCCAGTAAATTTTAAAACTTCATATTTCTCATCAGGAAAATAATGACAAAAATTAACAGACAAAGCAGAGAGGTGTAAGTGCATAAAACCTTTCAGCTTTTTGCAGTGATGGTGTCTTCTTGTGTTGCATTAATAATAATTTAGCAATAATAAAATTAGTAATAAATTGATAAAACTGGTAATTAAATTAATTAAATTATTAATAAATTTGATAATTAAATTAGTAATTAAATTAGCAATAATGAAATTATTGATAATAAAATTGGTAATTAGTAATAATAATTAATTAGTAATATTTTTTAAAATGCTTTGAATTTTTCAGACTGAAAGTAATTAATGTAATTAAATTTAGACATGAAAAATGTCTAGTATATATGACTGTTGTCCAGCTGTCTTTATATTTGCCAATTTGGATATTTTTTTCCAAAGATAAAAATGAATTTCCATCTTTGGCTCACAAACCCCTGTAAGGACACTTCAATGTCATAAAATAAATAAAAATTATTTATTTATTATCACACTGGCCGATTCCCACCAAGGCAGGGTGGCCCATAAATAAAAATGATCATCAATATTTATTAGGCACAACAATTTAAACAGCTAAGTGATCAATAAGTTTACCTTGATGATTTTACCTTGATTTTATTTTGATGATTTTACCTTGATGATTTTACCTTGATGATTTTACCTTGATGATTTTACCTTGATGATTTTACCTTGATTTTACCTTGATGATTTTAAAGAGGTGGACCGGTAAGCAGCTGAAGTCCTCGGTCATGTACATTGACCAATATTTTAAAAAGTATTATATTTCCAACAAAATAATTTAATGGTTTATCTAAATTGCTTTAATGGCTCATGTATCTTATGATTAAGATTTCCGGTTAATTTAAATCATGTAGATGCAAATTTGCCAATATACTAAATTGATTTTTGTGTGTGTGTTATCTGGAGAATGCCACTTCTGATCGGCTTGAAAATAATAGGACTGATGTGCCTTTCTCAAATTATAGTTCTTCTTATTTTTGTTTGTGTAAGTTCTGTTACTTGGCTTGACCTACTACCACTGGTAGGGCCCTGTCCACAGGTGATCATATCTTCAACTGCTGCATCTCACTACTTCATTCACTGGCTGCAGTATAAAAGTCTCCGTGTTCATGCCTCGGTATTAGACCGATAAAGGTTCTTGCTTAGGTAAACAAGTCCCTCAGTAAAGATACCGAGCTGCTCTTCATGTATTTTATTCATCATCTTAACGGTATCATAGCATTGATCTTATATTTGTGTGACACAGCAACACCACATAATCTTGATACACATAATATCTTCTACAATACTAAAGTCAGTTATCTGACCACCTTACGAGCCTCGTATATTTCCTATAGTGGGCCCCGCCAACATGTAACAGTGTCGTTAACTGCTGAATTTCACCACTCCTTCCAATTTCTCTTATATAAAAGTCTTCGTGCTTATGCCTGTATTAGCCTGGTGTGTATGCAGTCTCTCAGAATAGATATCTAAGTATTACACGCGTCTCTTGTTCATCGACTCGTCTGTGGTATACCTTGATCTTGTTATTTTTTAACGATGCATTAGTATTTTTATTCATTCACTGATACATGCTGTCCCGTCTACAAGTAAAACTATCATCTAAAAATTTCTTTTATTAAAATTATGCTGATTCTTTTTCTTTTCTTTTTTTTGTAAACAATTAAGGCGTGAAAGTGACCATGTGACCAGCCACAAAGATTAGGATTTAAGCAAGTAAGTCTATTGCAGTTTTTTGAAAGGTAAATGGAAGAAAGGTTTTTATTGAAACGATAATAATTAAGTTGAATGTAATTTACAGTTCAACAAATGAACAATAGTTCAGTAAATATCACCTTTGGGTCATTTTTGTGTCTGCGAAACTGACCTTTGGCTTTGCAAATTTGACATTTAGCTCTATGAACTTCGACATTTTCTCTTTAAATTTGATAGCTTTCTCTGCGAAAACAAGCTAATTTCTTTCTCTCTATAAGCAGATGGAGGATAGAGCCTCCGGAAATACATGGATCTTGCCCTTCATACAAATTATAAATATAATATACATGAACTTGTCGCCCGACTCTGTGATCTTACCAATGCAAGACATTGAAAATTCTTAAAAAAAAAAAAAGTGAAATATTACTTTTGAAGGAGAGGGCAAAAATGCCAACAACAACAACAGACAGACAGAGGCGAACATGTATTTAGAAGGACCCGCTAAAATACTTGGCAAATTTACACTCACAGTTACAAGGTAGCACAAAACACACGTAAGGCCGGGACAAAATATTTGGTAAATTTTCGGGAAATAGAAAGCCACGGAAAGCAATATTTTTGTGAGGCAACGGTGCTACCATAAAACCAGAGAGAGAGAGAGAGAGAGAGAGAGAGAGAGAGAGAGAGAGAGAGAGAGAGAGAGGAAGGGAGGGAGGGAGAGAGGAGAGGGAGGGAGGGAGGGAGAGAGGAAGGGAGGGAGGGAGAGAGAGAGGAAGGGAGGGAGGGAAGGATAATGGGAAGTGGGAAGACGGGACAAAATGGTAGAGACAGTGTGGTAACACAGTGCTTAAATTCGGATGAGTAAGGAAAAGAGCTTTGCAATTTAAACCAAAAAAAAAAAAAAAAATTCTGGGCTCTTCGTCTACGGACTGTGTTTGGCAGATGATAGTCAAGTAAACACAGTCCCCGGCACTGTTTGGCAGATGGTAGTCAAGTAAACACAGTCCCCGGTACTGTTTGGCAGATGGTAGTCAAGTAAACACAGTCCCCGGCACTGTTTGGCAGATGGTAGTCAAGTAAACACAGTCCCGGTACTGTGTTTGGCAGATGGTAGTCAAGTAAACACAGTCCCGGTACTGTGTTTGGCAGATGGTAGTCGAGTAAACACAGTCCCCGGCACTGTTTGGCAGATGGTAGTCAAGTAAACACAGTCCCCGGCACTGTGTTTGGCAGATGGTAGTCAAGTAAACACAGTCCCGGTACTGTGTTTGGCAGATGGTAGTCAAGTAAACACAGTCCCGGTACTGTGTTTGGCAGATGGTAGTCAAGTAAACACAGTCCCCAGCACTGTGTTTGGCAGAAGGTAGTCGAGTAAACACAGTCCCCGGAACTGTGTTTGGCAGATGGTAGTCAAGTAAACACAGTCCCGGTACTGTGTTTGGCAGATGGTAGTCAAGTAAACACAGTCCCCGGCACTGTGTTTGGCAGATGGTAGTCAAGTAAACACAGTCCCGGTACTGTGTTTGGCAGATGGTAGTCAAGCAAACACAGTCCCCGGCACTGTGTTTGGCAGATGGTAGTCAAGTAAACACAGTCCCCGGCACTGTGTTTGGCAGATGGTAGTCGAGTAAACACAGTCCCCGGCACTGTTTGGCAGATGGTAGTCGAGTAAACACAGTCCCCGGCACTGTTTGGCAGATGGTAGTCAAGTAAACACAGTCCCCGGCACTGTTTGGCAGATGGTAGTCGAGTAAACACAGTCAACGGCACTGTTTGGCAGATGGTAGTCAAGTAAACACAGTCCCAGTACTGTGTTTGGCAGATGGTAGCCAAGTAAACACAGTCCCCGGTACTGTTTGGCAGATGGTAGCCAAGCAAACACAGTCCCCGGCACTGTTTGGCAGATGGTAGTCGAGTAAACACAGTCCCCGGCACTGTTTGGCAGATGGTAGTCAAGTAAACACAGTCCCAGGTACTGTGTTTGGCAGATGGTAGTCAAGCGAACACAGTCCCAGGTACTGTGTTTGGCAGATGGTAGCCAAATAAACACAGTCCCCAGCACTGTGTTTGGCAGATGGTAGTCAAGTAAACACAGTCCCCGGTACTGTTTGGCAGATGGTAGTCAAGTAAACACAGTCCCAGGTACTGTGTTTGGCAGATGGTAGTCAAGTAAACACAGTCCCCAGCACTGTGTTTGGCAGATGGTAGCCAAATAAACACAGTCCCCAGCACTGTGTTTGGCAGATGGTAGTCAAGTAAACACAGTCCCCAGCACTGTGTTTGGCAGATGGTAGCCAAATAAACACAGTCCCCAGCACTGTGTTTGGCAGATGGTAGTCAAGTAAACACAGTCCCCGGTACTGTGTTTGGCAGATGGTAGTCAAGTAAACACAGTCCCCGGTACTGTGTTTGGCAGATGGTAGTCAAGTAAACACAGTCCCCGGTACTGTGTTTGGCAGATGGTAGTCAAGTAAACACAGTCCCCGGTACTGTGTTTGGCAGATGGTAGTCAAGTAAACACAGTCCCCGGTACTGTGTTTGGCAGATGGTAGTCAAGTAAACACAGTCCCCGGTACTGTGTTTGGCAGATGGTAGTCAAGTAAACACAGTCCCCGGTACTGTGTTTGGCAGATGGTAGTCAAGTAAACACAGTCCCCGGTACTGTGTTTGGCAGATGGTAGTCAAGTAAACACAGTCCCCGGCACTGTGTTTGGCAGATGGTAGTCAAATAAACACAGTCCCCGGCACTTCAAGGTGACACAGCTTCCTGGATGGGAAAAGAGTGAAAGATAAAGTATTAAATAGCACCTTTGAGTACACAGTGTTTTGATGTCTACACAGAAACAAGCCGCGGGTTATTTGTGTATTGTTCCAGTGAGAGAATTGTGTCTTTTTATTCTTTTGAGGTCAATACTGAAGTTAAATTCTGAGGAATATCCTCTTTCTCCAGCAACATTGCCAGCTTGAAAATCTTGATGTGTAATTACCATGAATCTCAGACAAGCGTGCATGGATATTTTATAGAGTTTTAATGATCAGTGGTAACTTTAGTAACAGTAATAAAGTTACTACCACTGTTACTGTTCAACTTATACTACTACTACTACTACTACTACTACTACTACTACTACTACTACTACTACAATGGCCTGGATGGTCAGAGAAATGTTGTCATCAGCTTTTATTTAAAAATTGTAGTCATCACACCATGAAATATACTGATAGTCAATCAAAGTTAACTTTGTGTTGTGATTCGTGACTCAGTTATATGGGGGTGTTTAGTTATGGTTACAATTTGCTGTTTGAAACAGTGACATAAAATTATGCTCATTTTGGAAATAATTTTTAGAGATAGGTGTATGTGTGTGTACTCACCTAGTTGTGGTTGCAGGGGTTGAGTCACAGCTATTGGACCCGCCTCTTCACTGGTCGATAAGCTCCGGGACTTGCCTTGTTTTAAACCTTTGTACTTTCTCTAGTTTCCTTACGTATGGGTTCCAAACTGGGGCTGCATACTCCAATATAGGCCTAACGTACGCGGTGTACAGGGCCCTGAACGATTCCTTATTGGGGTGTCGGAATGCTGTTCTTAGGTTTGCTAGGCGCCAATATCCTGCAGCAGTTATTGGATTAATGTGCGCCTCAGGAGATGTGCTCGATGTTATACTCACCCCGGGATCCTTTTCCTTGAGTGAGGTTTGTAGCCTCTGGCCCCTTAGACTGTACTCCGTCTGCTGTCTTCTTTGCCTGTCCCCAATCTTTATGACTTTGCACTTGTGTGTGTGTGCTCACGTATTTATGGATGCAGAGGTCGATTCACAGCTCCTGACCCCGCCTCTTCGCTGGTCACTATGTTCACTCTCTTCGCTCCAAGAATCTTATCGTTTCTCTTTCCACTTCCTGACAACCCTAACGCTGAAGAAATACTTCCTAACACCCCTATTTCTCATCTGAGTTTTCAACTTCTGGTTGTGTCCTCTTGCTCCTGTAACCCGTATTTGAAATATTCTGCCCCTGTTTACCTTGTCAGTTCATCTCAGTATTTTGTACGTCTTTATATCTCCCTATCTCTCTTGTCTTTGTGTGTGTGTGTGTGTGTGTGTGTGTGTGTGTGTGTGTGTGTGTGTGTGTGTGTGTGTGTAACGGTTAAGCCCTGGTGTACCCTTCATTATATACTAATATTACAATAATTATTACAATAATTATTACAATTATTATTATTACAATTATTATTAGTTATTATTAGATATTAATATTTTTATTATTATTATTATTATTACTATTTTACTGATGGGGAAAGGCTAAACCTGTATTTCAGCGCCATTGCTGGAGTTGTAACATGTGTATTAATCGCAGCCGAGAAAGAACTTTATCTGGCACTAGCTGCTACGCTAACAGGTAGTGTTTATATTTAAAGAGCTGTCAGCGGCAGAGAGTGCAGACTTACCTGTTATTGGAACACAGGCTGAATTATTCCCCAATTGGTTCTTGTGAGATTTATCACAACTTTGCCATTTCCTCTCACACACAGTACGAATTTAAGGATTGGAGGAAAAAATATGAGCTCTAGAGAGAGCTTTCCCTTCATTTGGAGCTCACCGATGCTTGTGAAGTGATCTTCATCCAAGGGATTGGAGCTGCTTTTCCATTCCTTGGATTGAGTCGGATTACCTATTTTTTTTTTTTTGGTTGTTTTTTTGACCCCCTACGGGATTACAGCTCCGATTTTCTCGATAGTAAAGACTAAGCTGCAGTAGCCCGTAGCTCATTTGGTAGCGCACCCGGCTCACACACCTAGTGTCAGCGGTTCGATTCCTGGTAAGAGTAGAAGCACTGGGCGTATTTCCCTACGACTGTCCCTGTTCACCTAACAGTAAGTAACAGATGCGAGTCTCATCCTGGGGGACAAGATTAACCCAAGAGTCTCGAAATATTTTGCATAACCAGAGACTTTCTATACAGTATGTCTTTGATGTGAGCTATGGTCTGTATAAGTTGTATCATGTACTTGTGGAAATTAAGATTATTGTTATTATTATTATTATTGAACTCTCGGCTCACAAGGGAAATGACAAGGGGTTCGATTACCCGGCACATATTCTTTAACGTTCTGTTATTATTCCCTTAGCAAATAGACAACCTGGAGGTGGGTAATGTACATTATATAGCACTGGCCTTTGAAATTAGCTGAGGTAAAATAACAGAAGTGAAGACAAGATTAAAAGAAAAGTGCGATTTTTGGGAGATGTTTCGCTCTGTGTGGAGCTTTATCGAGTCAAAGTTAATGTGGGGCCGAAACGTCGTTATCAGTTTCTTCTATGTCCAAGTTATTTGTGTATTGTTCCAATCACGGTATTGTGACTTTTCGTTCTTTAATAAATCTCTGCACAGAATGAAACATGACTTAACGAAACTCTAAACGTAATAAAACCTGAATTAATAAACCTCTTCGCAATGAAAAATGACTTAATAAAGTCTCACACAACTTATTATGACGTAATGAAGCTACTGAGAGAAACGTGGTCTCAATGTAAGCAGGTGCTGCGACGTGACGTTTCTCCACCCCCGTCTGCAGTACCGTGACATCTGGACCCATATTACAACGAAACATTACATAAATGTTATTGTGACCTCTTATAGCAGTGTGAATGACAGTAGTTAGTGCATGGTACAGCTCTGGTAATATCTGTAAATATGCTTTGACAATGAGAAGGCGCAGTAGGAAACGCAATTAGTACTCGTTACTGGTCAAATAACAGCAAAAGATGTGCCTCCATTATTGTTTAAGTGGTTGTTACAGCAAGGATATGAGTAGTTGATTTTTTTTACTGGACTTTGTTTATTGTTGGTTTGAGTTCAGACGATGGCACATAATGCTGCTGAAATGACCATTGTTTTAATATATTTTTAATATTAACACATTGCCGATTCCCACCGAGGCAGGGTGAGTCTAAAAAGAAGAAGCACTTTCACCATCACTCACTCCATCACTGTCTTGCCAAGGCATGTTCAAAGACTACAACTTATCTCCACCCTTCCTTCAGAGTGCAGGTACTGTACTTCCCACCTCTAGAACTCGAGTCTAGCTAACCGGTTTCCCTGAATCCCATTGTTATTTACTAAATTTACTGAAAGCTCCAAGCGGCCAGCGGTAATGGCCTGGTTGATTAAGCCCTAATGCACCGGGAAGCCTGGTCAAGGACTGGGCCACAGGGGCATTGACCCCCGGAACACCCAGGTAGACTCCAGGTAAACCCGTAGGGACTCGCACAGTACCAGAGATTTCAGCATTACAGTTTATACGGTGATTGTAATTCCAATTCCTGGGATCTAGAGCATTTCACCGGCATCAAGGCATCGCATCCCTCCTTGAAAGGTTAAAGTGGATAGACCTTTAAAGTAAAGTGTTTATTCTGGAGACTAGTGAAGTGCAGGGATGTAAGAATTAATTGCCACGAGGGCCTTTATTGAATTATTAATCCCAGTAAGATTATACATCTTGATTCTTCTGTGTTTTGTTGGAGAATCAATATGGAATAAATCTTCATGATCCTGTATCATATCAGAGCAGAATGGAAAAAAAAAGCTTAAGCTTATTATATTATATAAGAACATCAATGCATAATTAAAGCTTAAGAATAGCATATTAGGTAAGACCATCAATGTGCAATAATAATTTTAGACTACAGTGTTAATTAGCAACATCAATGTGTAATAAATACTTCTTAACACAAAATAAGTAACACTTGAGCACAAGTGTACGACACGTCGTTCTTATTAAAAGATGTAAAACCCATTAAAAATTAAACTCGTTCAGAAGAGGCACTCTTAAGTTACTTAAAAAAAAGGTCATGGAATTTTTTAAATTGGCAAATTGGCATCTGCATACTAGAATAACAATGGTTCCTTCAATTCTTGAAGATTGGTAATGTTGTGGCTGGAACAATAGACAAATAACCCGCAGATATAAGAATGAAACTAATGACGTTTCGATCCGACTTGGACCATCAAACTAGTGTCTAGTTAATGGTCCACTTAGGACCGAAACGTCGTCATAAGTTTGTCTCCTGTGTGCGGCTGTGTGTATATCATCTTCTACGTATGATGCATCAGTGTTGAAAATTTATTGCCAGTCATATAAAGCTTTCCAAACCAAAAGGACAGACACACGTGCAATTAATATGACATTAACTGCACATGTAATGGCTTAACAAAGCTCCTGGAGAGCGAAACGTTGCCACAATAAAATCTCACATTAGCCACACTTGTGTCCTTTTAGCTAACATATTGTCTGCAATTCTGCCAACATTATTGCAAGATTTTTTAAGTTACTGTATGAAATTCTAATATGAAATGATTTTTACGAAAGGGAAAAGAGAACAAGTTCATGGCAATAGTTCCATGAACCATTACCTAGTTATTGTTCACCGCAGCTGAAATTTTGAAGCGGATTGGCTGAAATAATTCCCAGTTATAAACGAATACTGTGAAGGAAAAATGAGATTTAAGAGTTCTTTTAATTTGTGGAAATTTAATCCCCCAGATAAAATACGAGTTTTCAGTATTTCTTAATTTTTTTCAGTTTGTTTCAAATTCTCTACAATCCTATGAGAAAAATAGTTTTTTTTATCGAACTGGAATTTGTATACTTCGTCTATTGGTTGAAGTGATATTTAATAAACTACGACTTACAATTATCAATGACAATGTGAAGTCAGTTAAATTAAATATTTACAAACTTTCGCATGAAAATCAGTATTTAAATATTAATATTTTCTTCATTAAACTGGCAACTACATAGATCAAGACTTTTCTAACAATTTCTTAATTAAGATACAGTAAAATTCTTCTCCAGTAATTCCATGGAAACAAGTTTTTTTTAATATGAGTAAGTTAAAGCTTAATCCAGCTCAAATTTTCGAACTTTGTTCTCAGAAGTGCCATCCATTGAGAGTTTGAAGCCGACCAGAAGATCCATTCTTCATATATTGTTCGGAATCCCACGAGTCCAAGACTAAACTGTTACAGGAAATTGACAAATATGCATCTAGAGCCTAAACATGTTAGGTATCGGCCTATTTACGAACTATAACATTCATTAAAAACTGAAGCCGTTCAGTGTAGGCCTACTCAACTCAGGTTTTCCTTTGAAAAATAATTTTAAAAAATACAATTAACTAGTTGGCAACTTTACACAAGAATAATAATTTCAACATTTTTAAGCACGATACACCAATGTTTAAAGTTTGAAACCGATCTCGAAGAGATTTTCTCGTTTTACCATGAGAACTAAACCCTGGAATGGTCTATATACAACTTGGCCAGTTGGCACTTGCATATCACAACACATGCATAAACCTTATCCTAGTTAAAATACCACAGCCTCGAAAATTGGGAGGTGATCTAGTGTAGCGTTCTCAAGTTCTGAACGAAAACCTTGGAGGAAGAAAAAATTAAACTTGCACATCAAGGTAACCCTTCAGGGATTAATAACCCTTCAGGGATACACAATAAGACGTATGCATCCTTAGGATACTTTTGTAACCCTCGGTGGACAAACTTGCCCAAGCAGAAAATCAACAAAACAAACACGTCGTCGTCTTGAAAAGCAACTTTGACCTCTATGAACTACCTTCGTGGCTTTCCGCCTCACCCTGCCACTATGTATACTTGTTACTTAGTTATCTCTGTATTAGGACTGAAGAAGCCACTCGTGGCTAACCTTTTCATTTAATAAATCTCCTGAACTCTGCGCAAGCGTCTTTTTCCACATCTTGTCGATACCACAATACCATTTCTCAGTTGCAGATGCGTCTTCATGTTCCTCATCATTACTGAGTGTGTCATCATTGTATATTGTACATTTTTCATCGATTTCAATTCGCATTCCAATACTCCTATGTAATAAATTTAATGTATTAACCAAAGAAAGTGTTTTTAAGGAAGAAATTGGATCTTGTTAAGTCTGTGACTACCCAAAGAAATATCAGGAAAGAAATAAATCCTAATATAAAAAAAATACTCTTAGAAGCGGGAGTCCACATGTAATTTTCTGTGATAACATGAATGAAGATAAGTAAATTTACTGAGCAACTTGCAATATTAACAGATTGACTGATATTGCAATAGCAAGGTTTAGGCTTAATTACAAGTAATTCTGGCAATTTATAATTTACAGACTATTATCAAATTTAATGTCAAGTATGTGAGCACATGATGCCAGACATTTTGAGAGATCCAGATATGTTTATTAGAGATGAAACATAAATTACAAATAAATACCCAGCCTTAGGCCTCTTGTGTATCCATATGCTGTTGACCTACCGTCAGCAGGATGGCTGTGAGATGCACAGTAAACTAGCCTCTTCAACAGCAAAAATCTTAAATCAGACGTGGCTGGAACAAATGGCTGGAAGATATGGCTGGAAAATATGGAGGTGGTGAATCACCTAAGTTGTCTTGCCGAACAATCCTTCCTATGCAACATTATCTTTAACCTTGGTGTCTATTCTACTAATATTTTACAGTAATTATGTATTTACGTTTTAAAAATGGAAAATTTAACAATTGGAAATGCAGAAAAAAAACAGAACATTATCGTTTAGAATGAAATATAACAGCACTAAAAATATTATATAAAAAAAACTAGCATGATGGATGCACGACACTGCAAAGTGTTTAATTATTTGTTCTGCAGAACGGTAATGGAAATTCATCTTTGCATCATATAAACAAATATATAATTTACAAGAGGATATACACCAGTATATGTATACTTCTCAGTGTATATAAACCAATATATGTATACTTCTCAGTGTATACACACCAATATATGTATACTTCTCAGTGTATATACACCAATGTATGTATACTTCTCAGTGTATATAAACCAATATATGTATACTTCTCAGTGTATATACACCAATGTATGTATACTTTTCAATGTATATAAACCAATATATGTATACTTCTCAGTGTATATACACCAATATATGCATACTTCTCAGTGTATACACACCAATATATGTATACTTCTCAGTGTATACACACCAATGTATGTATACTTCTCAGTGTATATACACCAATATGTGTATATCTGTGTTTATACACCAATATATGTATATCTGTATGTAAACCAATATATTATTACTGTGTATATACACCATTATATCATAACTCTCAATGTATATACACCATTATATGCATATTTCAATGTATATACACCAATATGTTTAAATCCCAGTGAATATACACTTAGAATTACTTAATATTATTTTAAGATTTAAAAATTCCTATACCTGTGGTATTCCGTTGACACGCAGTCTTAATAACCCATTATGTAGTCGATAGATTTTAAACCCAATTAATCAGCAAACCTTATAAACGCCATTTTTGTGTATTATATAGGAGTGAGGTTTATACTATCAAATAATATTTATTTCAGTTTGTTGAATGTGGTATTTAATTAGTCGTTAACAAAGAGATTTTGTCATATTACTGGTACAATATTTTTCTCGCATTTCTCGGCAAATTTCCCTGAAATTTCTGTCATTTCAGCAGCATGGATGTAATTCATTATATTTTCTTCAAATTAATTAATGAAATGTTAAAAAAACATTCTGTCTCCAACTCTTTTTCTGTTAATATGAAATTTATGTATAAATAGTGAAATTAAATAGCACATCCTCGTCAATTACTTTGTTAGAACCCGTAGAAGTGGCTGGAAAAAGTGACTGGAAGAAGTGGTTAGAAGACAGGGCTGGAAGAAGTGGCTGGAAGAAGTGGTTAGAAGACAGGGCTGGAAGAAGTGGCTGGAAGACATGGCTGGAAGACATGGCTGGAAGAAGTGGCTGGAAGAAAAGACGTAGAACAGGTTACACCTTCTTGAAAAAGACGCCTATGGTCAATTCAGGACATTTATTAGAGAAAACGTTTCGATACTAGTAGCGAAACGTTTCCTCTAACAAAAATCCAAAACCGTACACAAGTATTTTTTATCCACATCTTGTTGGTATCACCTTGACATTCTTCAAGTTAAACCTTTATTAAAACCTTTCGCTCAAGGGGAAACTTTATCAAGTTATAATATAATCTGATAAAGTTTTGTGTCTTTTCCTCCACTTGTGGCCCCCCAGACTCCTCCACTAAGACATGGCGGGTATTTACTTAAGGAGCACAAATTGCTTGATGAAGAGCAGGTAAAAAGTGTCTTCAACACTGGCGAGGGAGACGACGCGTCGTCCTACCATCATCAAATTTGTTTTCCATTAGGGACTTGACGACGTTCAAACATTCCCCTCTTATTATTTCTTTATTGTTTATCGCTCCAATGACACGAGAAAAATGGCAGAGGGGATTCCTTCATTTACTGAATCGTATGAATGGAGAGACTGAATATTTATTAAACGTTAACTGTTATATTTAAGGATACAAGTTAACGAAGACACTAACGACGTTTAAATATTCTCCTTTATTATTTTTTATCGTTTATCGCTCCACTGACATGAGAAAAACAACAAAGGGAATTCTTTCATTTACTAAATCATATAAATACGGATGCTAAATACTTTTAAACGCTAACTGTTTTTTAAAGGATAAAAGTTAACAGAAGGATGAATTTAATTATAATGGAATACATCAGCTAGTACGTGTTATTCACAGCTAGTACGTGATATTCACAGCTAGTACGTGATATTCACAGCTAGTACGTGATATTCACAGCTAGTACGTGATATTTACAGCTAGTACGTGATATTCACAGCTAGTACGTGATATTCACAGCTAGTACGTGATATTCACAGCTAGTACGTGTTATTCACAGCTAGTACGTGTTATTCACAGCTAGTACGTGTTATTCACAGCTAGTACGTGTTATTCACAGCTAGTACGTGTTATTCACAGCTAGTACGTGTTATTCACAGCTAGTACGTGTTATTCACAGCTAGTACGTGTTATTCACAGCTAGTACGTGTTATTCACAGCTAGTACACGTTCTTCACAGGTAGTACAAGTTGTTTACAACTTATTATGACATTTTCTATAAATGTGAATCAGACGTATACAGAAAAAAATGGGATTTACAGCTAATTTAAGATGCATTTTCTTATTTTTTTTTCTTTGAAACGATGATGGCTTGATGCTCATTCAGAAGATTGAACTTGCCTGTCCATCACGTCAGGTCCTCTCAAGGAAGGTTCCTTGATGTTGGTGAGGGGCTCTTGATTTAGAGAATTGGATTTGTGCTCCAGTTCCCCGAATTAAGCCTGAATGCCTTCCACATACCCCCCCAGGCGCTGTATAATCCTCTGGGTTTAGCGCTTCCCCCTTGATTATAATAATAATCACGTCAGGTGGCACTATATTTGATAATGGTGGAAATACACACACGAGGATAAATTAGAATGCAGTTAATCCCAGTTAGTGCTCCTTTGTATCGTGCAAGATTTTGGATATGTCTACCTGGAGTTTACCTGGAGAGAGTTCCGGGGGTCAACGCCCCCGCGGCCCGATCTGTGACCAGGCCTCCTGGTGGATCAGAGCCTGATCAACCAGGCTGTTACTGCTGGCTGCACGCAAACCAACGTACGAGCCACAGCCCGGCTGGTCAGGAACCGACTTTAGGTGCTTGTCCAGTGCCAGGTGCGCATCCAAGATTGAATAGGGCGTTCTGTGGAGACATTTACTCCCGCTGTGTTATTTTGGATGCCCCTTTTTAATCACATACAAAAAAAAATTGCCCTCTTTGCAGCAACCAATTACATTTTTATTGCATATAAAAAATCTTGTATATACATCACTGCCACTGAGACTCTCAGTCTTAATTAGAAATAAACACAAATATTCTTATAATTATTTGCTCAATGTGGGATCATTTTTCATATTTTCTTTTATCAATTTTATGTATTTATGCAATTAACACTATTAATTAGAAACCTAAATTCGTTAGAGCTATACAGAGTCATTTAGAATGAGAAGTGATCACGTTTGATCCAGGAAAGAAGAGTAATAATAATATAATAATAATAATAATAATAATAATAATAATAATACTTCTACGAGCACATGGTACAACTTAAATAGATCATATCTGATATCAGTGACTACTGTATAATAAGCCCCTTAGTTTAGGGCAACTTACGTTAATTTTGTTCCCCAGGATGCGACCCACACCAGTCGGCTAAGACAAGTGTACCTATTTGCTGTTAAGTGAACAGGGACAACAGTTGTAAGGAAACACGCCCAGAGTTAGCAACACCCGCACCGGGGATCGAACCACAGACACTAAATGCGTGAGCTGAGTGCGTTACCAATCTGTTAAATGCATCAAGGCACCCTCATAAGGGGTCTACTACTGGTATGGGCAATCAAGTAGATTTTCTACGTAAACAAAGACAGGTTATCTAGGCAATGTAAAGCTCCTGACAGAGCGATAAGGTGTCCCACTAAGAGGTTGTCTGGCACCCTGTGTATTTGTCTCCACACTTGTCGACACCACACTTGGTTCAGAAAGACACGTGAGCAAGCACTAGGGCATATTTATTCGAAAAACTTTCGGTCCTGAGACCTTGATCAGAAGTGATCAAGGTCCCAGGACCGAAATTTTGTTTTTAATAAATATGTCCTAGTGTTTGCTCACGTGACTTTCTAAACCAACTTGTCGGTACCTATTATCAGGGTTTATACCACTTCATTTTGTCCAAGATTTTGCTAACAAACAAGGTTCTGCGGGAGAGACTTGTATTTAGGCCAACCGTTACCTCGAGAGTCCTGAAAGATAACATTCCTTGTAGGAGGCTATAACACTACAGTGGGGTAGCTTGTCTTTGTTCCCCCTACATGGAGGGAGAGTAGAACCTCCACCACTCCATGTATCCTAAGAAAAATTTTTTAACTCTGGGAACAAGATTTCAATCTTCATTTCTTAAAGGAAAATAAGTTCAGCGTCTCTTTTTTTCCTTTACGCCCCGGCAGTGCTGGGGGTCTATTTTTTAAAACAATTTAAGGAGCTTATTATGTAAGGTCTGCAGAAGTTACTGCTAAACCCTTCACTGGTAATTTTCTTTGTTTATTATCAAACTGTTTTTTATCATTGTCAAGTGTTTTGAACTTCACGTATGTGTATGTGCTATATATTTACACGACTGGCAGCGCAGTACGTTTGTTTACACCATCATCGTGTATGTGGTCCGTCGTTGACCGTAACGTCGTTATGAGGCGCATGACTGTCATAGGTATATTGCCCTTCTCTGCATCCTTTTTCTCTTCACACAAGACATTCTGGTCTCAAAGAAGTGATTTTTCTTTGGAGATAATGTTCACGTCTCTTCAGAGGACTGTCTAATGTTTTACAAGAACACTGTTGCCAAATTACACACACACACACACACACACACACACACACTCCCTCTCTCCCTCCCCTGTCTCCCCTCTCCCCCTCCCTCTCTCCCTCCCCTGTCTCCCCTCTCCCCCTCCCCTGTCTCCCCTCTCCCCCTCCCTCACCCTCCCTCTCGCTCCCTCCCTCCCTTCGACCTGTCTTATTCATCAATACTCATTTGCATATAATTTCCAGCGCAGAATAACGTTTGTCTGCCTTTAGATAGGCAATTATCATCCAATATCGGTTTGTAATTTTTTTTATTCGCAAATGTAATGGTAAATCTTAGAAATAATATTTATAATTTTCCATATTATTTGATTATTTTATATATATCTTACAATCAATAATTATATGTGGAATTAGATTTGTTACTGTTATTCTACAGTACAAGAAACCTTGTCATTTATTGTAATTATTATTATTATTGTTATTATCATTATTATTATAAATTTTTATGCTAAATATTAATATAAATAAAATGCACGTTATTACAATTATTTATTATTATTATTATTATTATTATTATTATTATTATTATTATTATTATTATTATTATTATAAGACGGTGTAGGTCACATTATATCTGGAAACATACAAGGTAGTTAGGATTGATCCGCGGAAGGCCAGGATAGCTCCAATCCCTTGGATCGTGAGCCCGCCATGATCTAAACAATTCCCATAGAGGGGATATATTGATAAGACTCTGAAAGACATAAAATGGGGTTCCGAAGTTATTTTCTTCTCGGAGAAGTGTCGATGAGTCTTGAAGCAAATTATTGAGAGAGGACGTTTGAGGAAGTGTGGTACCTGTTAAGTGTCCTGTCTAGTGACGGATGGTATTTAACACCTCCCATAGTACCTAACATCTATGGTAGTGTCTTGTGTGGGGTGGTACCTTTTGCTGGATGGTACCTAACACCTCCCATTGTAAATAACACCTCCCATGGTGCTAACACTTCCCTTGGTGCCTAACACCTCCCATGGTACCTAACACCTCCCATGGTGCCTAACATCTCCCATGGAATCCAATACCTTTAATCTTGTAGCTAACATCATTCGTGGTAGTGTCTGCTGAATGATGGGTATGGGGGTGTCTACGATCCCATGATTATGGGGTGACTACCATCATTTGATGAGTATGGGGTGACTACCATCATTTGATGAGTATGGAGTGACTACCATCAATTAAGGAGTATGGAGTGACTACTTCCCGAAGGATAAGTATGGGCTGACCGTCTTCCACAGTATTGGTCTGAAGTAACTACCGTCCAAAGTATTGGTCTGAAGTAACTACCGTCCATAGTATTGGTCTGAAGTAACTACCGTCCATAGTATTGGTCTGAAGTAACTACCGTCCATAGTATGGGTCTGAAGTAACTACCGTCCATAGTATGGGTCTGAAGTAGCTACAGTCCATAGTATGGGTCTGAAGGAACTACCGTCCGCAGTATGGGTCCGAAATAAGTACCGTCTTATAGTATGGGTCTGAGGTGACTATCGTTTTATAACATGGGACTAAATGAGGCAACTATTGGATAGGTAACTATAGGGCCGCACGATAAACCTTTTTATATGACACAATAGGTAAACAGCGAGAGCAGTGACATCGGGGCATTCTGCCATCCGTCGGGCCAATAGACTGTAGCATGCCCAAGAATAGGTTCAGTCTATTCTTACACTGATTCGACCTATCCTCATTTTTTACTACGCCACTTACTTGACGTAATAATGTTCGTCAGTTTCTTAACGCTTCCTTTTTCTTCGAGTCCTATTTTCTTTAAGTTTGGCTAGTTCTATTTAGATGATGTGATGCTTAATAGGGTTGTATTATTCTAGGTTAGACGTAGTTAGGTTAAGATACATAAACGTAGAGTAATGTGTATTTATCCACAACAAAAGGCAGCTATACGTCTGGTAACGTATATAACTGTTTCAGAATTAGACACAATTAGAGATACCCAAGTGTTGCACGAGTATCTAATTTATCAACGTCTGGTTTGGCAACGTTCAGATCTAAATGTTTATCTCTCGTGGTACGAGAATGTGCCTGGCCTGGTTTAAAATTGCATTTCAGTTGGCATAAAACGCTTGCTAAACCTGACTCCTCCATCAATACGTGTCGGCTAACAAACCTGATGGTAGTGAGTTTCCAGTTCCAAATTTATTTGGAAAATGGTTGTATGAAAACACTCACTTTGGGCTACATCAGCCGCTGAAATAAACCAAAATAAAACCATAGATCAATATTGGACACCGCCCCTCAGCCCGGCAGCAATAAAATTGAAAAAGATACTATTGCACACACTCTCCAATTTCAGGTATTAACAAGGGTGATCAGTGTTAACTGTCACTCATTAAATTGTAACAAGATTGTGATGAGTCTGAGAGACTCAACGTCTTACCCAGGGTCCAGAACAGTTGCTCAACTTTGTGTATCAGCTAGCCTGTTCTATTCATATCTAATATATAGGTGTCCTTTCCTGAACGAGGCTTCCTGTGTGTATCTTACCCAAGCTTATTTTGTTGTCTACCAGTGGAGCAAAGTACTGTTATTGTCTACCAGTGTGCCAAGGTACC
>NC_091368.1:9125116-9151829 GCF_038502225.1 Cherax quadricarinatus
AAGTTCTTGTTAAAGTTTTTGTTTGTTAAAGTTCTTGTCTGTTAAAGTTCTTGTTTGTTAAAGTTCTTGTTAAAGTTTTTGTTTGTTAAAGTTCTTGTCTGTTAAAGTTCTTGTCTGTTAAAGTTCTTGTTGTTAAAGTTCTTGTTTGTTAAAGTTCTTGTTTGTAAAAGTTCTTGATTGTTAAAGTTCTTGATGTTAAAGTCCCTTTTCTTAAGGTTCTTGTTGTTAAAGGTCTTTCTGTTATAGCTTTTACTGTTAAAATTACTACTGTTACAGTTTTTGCTGATAACGTTAAGGTTACAACAATTTTGACTGCTGTGTTGTGTGTCCCATACCTACGATGCCTGGCTGGTAAGCTTAGTCTGGAAAGCTCGGTGAATATCCACAGTGTATACATGATATAGGAATACATGTAGTGAATAATGTATACACAGCGTCAGGAAAATATTCGAAATAAAACTGACAAATAAAAAAAATAGCTGTATTACATCTGGCATTGCAATTGCAAGACTCCATTTTGATATGTAAAAAATTTACGTGCAGGAAAAAAGTATACACTCTTCATGCACATTTTTTTTTGCAGAAAAAAAAGTTTTTTTTTCCAACATTCTTCTCGCTTGGTTAAATTAAAAGATATGAAGCATGATAAACGAGAGGAGTGAGTAATGGATCATTTTACTGTGCAGAGGTTTTCAAGAGAAAACTGAAAAACTGCTTCAAATTCCTGATCAGCCAGGCTGTGATGGCCTGGGGGACGATAGCGCAAACAGCCCGGTTGACCAGGTGATCAACATAGAAAACTAGCAGGGCTAGGTTTCCATGCTGGAAGAAAATAGGAAGACTAGGTGGTACTGGTTTTTCGAACAGAGTTGTGGATGCGTGGAGGAATCTTCCGAGTAGGGTGATCGAGGCTAGGACCTTGGGTGGCTTTAAAAAGAGACTGGACAAAAATATGAGTGGGAGGAGCTGGGTTTGATTGGTGTCGTGGGTAGGAGAGGAAATCCTTGGGTAGCTGGGTAGTGGTGGTTTTGATAAGGACCTGCCTTGTTTGGGCCACTAGGCCTTCTGCAGTGTTCCTCCATTCTTATGTTCTTAGTAATAATCTGGATCGAAGAAGAGAAAATATATATTTTAATCTGCCCTTTGCAAAGTACCGGATTTGTATTTTACTATTCTAGTAAGAATTAAATAAATACGTACTTTATTAATAGTTATGGTGCACAGTAAATGAAATCGTACGAGACTTTACCGTATACTTGTTCCTTACTGGATTACCCTATTTGTAGTTTTCTGGAGTTTACCTAGAGAGAGTTCCGGGGGTCAACGCCCCCGCGGTCCGGTCTGTGACCAGGCCTCCTAGCGGATCAGAGCCTGATCAACCAGGCTGTTACTGCTGGCTGCACGCAATCCAACGCACGAGCCATAGCCCGGCTGGTCAGGTACCGACTTTAGGTGCTTGTCCAGTGCCTACTTGAAGACAGCCAGGGGTCTATTGGTAATCCCCCTTATGTATACTGGGAGGCAGTTGAACATTCTCGGGCCCCTGACACTTATTGTATTGTCTCTTAACGTGCTAGTGACACCCCTGCTTTTCATTGGGGGGATGTTACATCGTCTGCAGAGTCTTTTGCTCTCGTTGTGAGTGATTTTCGTGTGCAAGTTCGGTACTAGTCCCTCTAGGATTTTCCAGGTGTATATAATCATGTATCTCTCCAGCCTGCGTTTCAGGGAGTACAGGTTCAGGAACTTCAAGCGCTCCCAGTAATTGAGGTGTTTTATCTCCGTTATTCGAGCCGTGAACGTTCTCTGTACATTTTCTAGGTTAGCAATTTCACCTGCATTGAAAGATGCTGTTAGTGTGCAGCTGTTAGTATTCTAGCCTAGATAGAACAAGCGACCTGAAGAGTGTCATCATGGGCTTGGCATCCCTAGTTTTGAAGGTTCTTATTGTCCATCCTGTCATTTTTCTAGCAGATGCGACTGATACAATGTTATGATCCTTGAAGGTGAGATCCTCCGACATGATCACTCCCAGATCTTTGACGTTGGTTTTTCGCTCTATTTTGTGGCCGAAATTTGTTTTGTACTCTGATGAAGTTTTAATTTCCTTATGTTTACCATATCGGAGCAATTGAAATTTCTCATCGTTGAACTTCATATTGTTTTCTGCAGCCCATTGAAAGATTTGGTTGATGTCCGCCTGGAGCCTTGCAGTGTCTGCAATGGAAGACACTGTCATGCAGATTCGGGTGTCATCTGCAAAGGAAGACACGGTGCTGTGGCTGATATCCTTGTCTGTCAGATATAAGAACATAAGAACAGAAGAAAGAAGGAACACTGCAACAGGCCTACTGACCCACTCAGAGCAGGTCCATGTTTCCCCCCCGGATTAGACCAATGACCCACCCCCCGGATTATCCCAATGACCCACCCCCCGGATTATCCCAATGACCCACCCCCCGGATTATCCCAATGACCCACCCAGTCTGGTCATCCCCACTCAAGGATGGAGCACTGTACCAGACCCAGCAGCAAAGCTAGTCAGGTCCAACTCACACCCACCCACACCCACTCATGTATTTATCTAACCTATTTTTAAAACTACACAACGTTTTAGCCTCAATAACTGTACTCGGGAGCTTGTTCCACTCATCCGCAACTCTATTACCAAACCAGTGCTTTCCTATATCCTTCCTGAATCTGAATTTTTCCAACTTGAAACCATTGCTGCGAATCCTGTCTTGGCTGGAAATTTTCAGCACACTATTTACATCCCCTTTATTTATTCCTCTTTTCCATTTATACACCTCGATCATAACCCCCCTAATTCTACGCCTTTCGAGAGAGTGCTGATTCAGGGCCCTCAGTCTATCCTCATAGGGAAGATTTCTGATACATGGGATCATCTTTGTCATCTTCCTCTGTACGTTTTCCAGAGCATTTATATCCATTCTGTAATACGGTGACCAGAACTGAGCAGCATAGTCTAAATGAGGCCTAACCAAGGATATATAGAGTTGAAGAATAACCTGAGGACTTCTATTATTTATACTTCTAGATATGAAGCCAAGAATTCTGTTAGCTTATTGCGAACACTAATGCACTGTTGTCTTGGTTTTAGATTACTGCTAACCAGAACTCCTAAATCCTTTTCGCAATCGGTAGTATTAAGATCTACATTATTTAGTTTATATGTGGCATGGTTATTTACCTGTCCAACATTTAGAACTTTGCATTTGTCAATATTAAACTGCATCTGCCATTTCTCCGACCATTGCGTCAGTCTATTCAAATCATCCTGGAGTGCTCTAATGGCCTCATGAGAATGAATTGGACGGCCTATTTTGGTGTCATCAGCAAATTTGCTTATGTCGCTATTTATTCCCTCATCTATGTCGTTTAATGAAATTGTGAACAACAACGGGCCCAACACTGGCCCCTGAGGAACACCGCTTGTGACGTGCCCCCATTCTGATTTCTCCCCATTTACGCAAACTCTCTGCTGTCTATTTGTCAGCCATGCCTCTACCAAGGAAAAAATTTCTCCTCCTATTCCGTTTGCCCTAAGTTTCCTCAATAGTCTATGGTATGGAACTCTACCGAAAGCCTTACTGAAGTCCATATACACAATATCATATTCATTACCATGATCTACCTCCTCAAACACCTTAGTGAAAAAAGTTAGTAAATTCGTAAGACAGGAACGCCCCTTTGTAAAACCGTGTTGAGAATCATTAATCAATCTGTGCCTGTCAAGATAGATGGCTACGAATTGCTTCGGCAATTATTGATTCCATAAATTTTCCCACTATGGAGGTAAGGCTTATTGGTCTATAGTTTGAAGCCAAGGACCTATCACCTGTGCCTTGTGGAACAGAGCTTTTCACCGTAGCCGCCTCAGACTTTACTCTGTTGACTACTACTCTTTCTGTTCTGTTTATGAGGAAATTAAAGATCCATCTACCAACTTTTCCTGTTATTCCTTTAGCACGCATTTTGTGCGCTATTACGAGATGGTCACACTTGTCGAAGGCTTTTGCAAAGTCTGTATATATTACATCTGCATTCTTTTCGTCTTTTAGTGCATCTAGGACCTTGTCGTAGTGATCCAGTAGTTGAGACAGACAGGAGCGACCTGCTCTAAACCCATGTTGCTCTGGGTTGTGTAATTGATGGGTATCTAGATGGGTGGCGATCTTGCTTCATAGGACCCTTTCAAAGATTTTTATGATATGGGATGTTAGTGCTATCGGTCTGTAGTTCTTTGCTATTGCTTTACTGCAACCTTTGTGGAGTGGGGCTATGTCTGTTGTTTTTAGTAGCTGTGGGACGACCCCCGTGTCCATAGGATGGTAAAGGCTCGTGATAGGGGCTTCTTGCAGTTCTTGATGAACACGGAGTTCCATGAGTCTGTCCCTGGGGCAGAGTGCATGGGCATGTCATTTATCGCCTGTTCGAAGTCATTTGGCGTCAGGATAACATCAGATAGGCTTGTGTTAACCAAATTCTGTGACTCTCTCATAAAAAAATCATTTTGATCTTCGACTCTCAGTCTGGTTAGCGGCTTGCTAAAAACTGAGTCATACTGGGACTTGAGTAGCTCACTCATTTCCTTGCTGTCATCTGTGTAGGACCCATCCTGTTTATGTAGGGGCCCAATACTGGATGTTGTTCTCGACTTTGATTTGGCAAAAGAAAAGAAATACTTTGGGCTTCTTTCGATTTCATTTATGGCTTTTAGTTCTTCCCGCGATTCCTGACTCCTATAAGATTCCTTTAGCTTAAGTTCGATGTTTGCTATTTCTCTGACCAGTAACTCCCTACGCATTTCAGACATATTGGCCTCTTTTAGCCGCTTTGTTATTATTTTCCGTCGCCTGTAAAGGGAGCGCCTGTCTCTTTCTATTTTACATCTACTCCTCCTTTTTCTTAAAGGAATAAGCCTTGAGCATACATCGAGTGCCACCGAGTTAATCTGTTCTAGGCATAAGTTGGGGTCTGGGTCTATCTTCCCAGCTTATATCGTTTAGGACTTGGTTTACTTGGTCCCACTTTATGTTCTTGTTATTGAAGTTGAATTTGGTGAAGGCTCCCTCGTGACTAATCTCATTATATCGGTCTGGGGCTCCACGCATACATGTTTGAACCTCGATTATGTTGTGATCTGAGTATATTGTTTTTGATATGATGACGTTTCGTATCAGATCATCATTGTTAGTGAAGATGAGGTCTAGTGTATTCTCCAGTCTAGTAGGCTCTATTATTTGCTGGTTTAAATTGAATTTTGTGCAGAGATTTAAAAGCTCGTGTGAGTGTGAGTTTCTCACATCAGAGCTGCCTCCTGGTGTTATTACTGTAACAACATTATTTGCTAAATTCCTCCAATTTAGGTGCCTCAAGTAATTTCCGTTTCTTTATTACCCTTTATGTGATTTCTTTTTCTTTATTACCCTATTTTTAGTTTCCTTTTTAGATTACCCAATTTGTAGTTTCTTTACTATCTTATTTTTAAATTTCCTTTTCTGTATTAATTGTAGTTTTCTTTATTATTTATTTGTAAGTTCCTTTTCTTAATTATTTATTTGTAAGTTCCTTTTCTTGATTATTTATTTGTAAGTTCCTTTTCTTGATTATTTATTTGTAAGTTCCTTTTCTTGATTATTTATTTGTAAGTTCCTTTTCTTAATTATTTATTTGTAAGTTCCTTTTCTTTATTATTTATTTGTAAGTTCCTTTTCTTTATTATTTATTTGTAAGTTCCTTTTCTTTATTATTTATTTGTAAGTTCCTTTTCTTTATTATTTATTTGTAAGTTCCTTTTCTTGATTATTTATTTGTAAGTTCCTTTTCTTGATTATTTACTTGTAAGTTTCTTTTCTTTATTATTTATTTGTAAGTTTCTTTTCTTTATTGCCCTATTTGTAATTTTTTGGGAAATTCTCTAACTGTAATCTCCTTTCTTTGGCAATTATTTATATATACTTTTAAATTGCCTGTATGTAATTATTCACTTGCAACTACAGAAGCAGAACTAGATTGTCTTGAGCGAAACGTCGACAGGTAAGTAAATAAAGACACAACACACAAGTGTACCTGAAAAGCCATTTCTTGAACCAACTTTAGCTCAAAGGAGACACTTTTTTCAATTCTTTCTATACCAAGTGCATTCATGTTGAGAAATGTTATGGTGATACCAACAAAATATTGAAAAAGACATGTACAGTTAGGGACATTAATTATATTAAATGTCCTTAAATGTTCGGGTTAGTCGCTTGCGTCTGGATAATTATAATTTGAACAAATGTTATGGAAACTCAATTTGGAACAGAGAATTGCTAGCGATTAATCAAATCAAGTGATATTGTTTTAAAACTTGTGCTAAGATAAATTCCCAACTGTTAAAAAACTAAATTTAAATTTACGTGAAGATATTGCAATTCTGCCCAAATAATAATCACTGGTTACATGCGTTGATAGAGTTTAATAAGAAATTTTGGCTACAAATACAATACGACTTTTGCAATTGTTTAGTGTACATAAGTAACTTTTTTCACACTGTACATGATATTCTGAACTACGGAGCTGAGATTATCTAGTCACATTTCGACTTTTCAGAACACTTTGAGGAGTTTTCTGACGTCTGATCTTCATCTCTGAGTTAGTAAACTATCTTAGGAATCTTTTCAATTGTGTGACAGAGCTTGGAGGAGACGGCCGCCCCAGCTGAGAACAGACATGTCGAGAAGTCGCAAAAGTCTTATCGGGTAACAAGCCCGAAAGTAGTGAGGAAAGTTAAATTGAGAGTTTCAACCAGGGTGGTGTGTCCGGAGGTAGGTGGTGTGTCCGGAGGTAGGTGGTGTGTCCGGAGGTAGGTGGTGTGTCCGGAGGTAGGTGGTGTGTCCGGAGGTAGGTGGTGTGTCCGGAGGTAGGTGGTGTGTCCGGAGGTAGGTGGTGTGTTCGAAGGCAGGTGGTGTGTTCAAAGGTATGAGGCGTGTTCGAAGATAGGTAGGGTGTACATATCCGGAATGATGTGTACACCTTGGTAGTGTACTCACCTATTTTTCATTGCAGATATCGAGTCCCAGCGTCTAACTCCACCTTTTAAATTGGTCGTTACTTGGCTCAATCTCCTGAGTTCTTAAGCTCTGTCATATCAGTTCATGAAGCAGTGAATGTATTCTGCTTCTTTCAACTCGTTATCCAGCTTATTCCTCCTCCTGACCGCTTCGAGGCTGAAAACGTATCTCCTGACATCTCTTGTGGCTCATCTGTGTTTTTTTAACAACTTTGTGTATCTTGTACTTATTTTATGCATCTCAAACTGTCTGTCCCCGGCCATCCTAAGTATTCACCTTCCCCCACCCGCGAGTATATTACATGTCGTTATCAAATCTTCCCTTTTGCTTCTGTTGAGCTATTTATTGTCTCCTCATAGCTTATATTCCCTAGTTCTGGGATAGTTACGTTTCAAACCGCTGCACTTTCTCGAGTTTCTTTACATGCTTAATCAGATGTGAGTTCTATACCAGAGTTGCATATTCCCAGTAAAAAGGCATGAGATATATCTTTCATAGTGTCGTAAATGACTTCTCGTTGAGTTTCGTACAAATTAATCTTGGATTTGTCAGATGAGTATATGAAGTAAAAGTTGCTTGTTTAATATTTGCCTGAAGTGATATGTTCGGTTGTATACTCACTCCGTCATCTTTCTGTGTGAGTTAGGTTGCAGCTTTTGTCCACTTTTTCGTCTAGCGTCCTTCCTAAATTTTCATAACCCTCCGATTGTTATGACTGAACTCTAGTAACCACTTATCAGACCATTTCAGCAGTCTGTCCAGGTCTGTTTGTAACCTTTCCAAGGCCTCTTCTATTTTTATTTCCTTCGTTACTTTCAAATCATTTGTGGAAAGGGATACGTGTATCTTTTATTACTTTGGCCTGCTTTTCCAGCCTATGTCCCTCTGTCTGGTGCAGTATGAATAAAAAACCATTTAGAGTTCAAGAAGCCATTTGACACAGTCAACCCAATCCTTTCTCTCTCTCTCTCTCACTCTCAGTGTCTCCTCAAATCTATTACCTTGTCATACAACTAAAGCAGGATTGTGAGACAGGATTTACTACCAGGTTTGATTATTTTAAACATTATCTTACGAAGTAAATGTGTCAGTGACACTGCCTTGTAGTTATGTAGTAAGTTTATCAGTGACACTGGCTTGTAGTTATGTAGTAAATATATCAGTGGCACTGGCTTGTAGTTATAAAGTAAGTGCATCAGTGGCACTGGCTTGTAGTTAAGCGATACCTGTCTCTAATCATTCTTAAATTCGGCAGATACATCTACCGTCATCCAGTCTATTTTCTTAATAGTTCTTGTTCTTATCTATTTCCTTTCAACTCCATGGAAAGTGGAACAGAATCCTTCCTCCGTAAGCCATGCATGTCGTAAGAGGCGACTTAAATGCAGGAAGCAAGGGGTAGGAACCCCTTCTATATAAATTACTAAATGTAAAAGGAGAAACTTTTGTTTTTCTTTTTAGATCACCCTGCCTCGGTGGGATACGGCCGGTGTTTTGAAAAACACAATATTGAGAGAGAGAAGTATTGGTTCATTACCCTGATGTTGTGAAGCGTCATCATAGGCGTCTATCTGACTGTAGTAGTGTAATAAACAATACATTTTTATTATATACGTGAAGAGAGTCTTTGGAAATCTAATTAAATTCTTACCACCCACGCTAATGAGCTATAGTAATGATCATCAAGTATACAAGAAATTCGTTTGGTATTAACTCTCCTGGGAATATATTAAAACAAATAAAGAGTTGTATTGTAATGTTGCACCGCAATATTAAATGACTATGATTATTTACGTCAAAAAAAAAGTCTGCTCCAGTGGTGCTAATGAAGAGATGTTTGGATGAAATGGCGCATTACCGAACATTGTAATGGGGAAGACACAAGCTGCAGCATAATAGGTATTTGGGACACCTCGCTTTGAGTAGAGATTTTTCAAATATAGTTGTATTAACGTTTATAATATAGAGAGGTGTAGAGCTTTATTAAATAAATAGAACTGAATAGTGTTATCAAATTGAGATGTGTTAAGCTTTACCAAACAAAGCTATTTAAACCTTTATTAAATAGAGCTACGTAAAGCTTTATGAAATAAGTTTGTAGATTTTCAGAAAGTGATGCTGTGTAGAGATTTATCAGAACAGTATTGTAGAGCTTTATGAAACAGAGCTGTGTAGAGCTTTAGAGTGTTCTGCAACTTGTGTCTGTGATTTCAAAAATGCATCTGTTAGAGGCTGATACGAAGTCTTTTAACCTGGGTCCAACACCAAAGCAAGCTGTCAGTCAGACTGACACACTGTCAGTTGTGCCAACCCCGGGAGACCCTGAGCTGCTAGAGGCTGGCAGGCTTTCAGATGATGAGATCTCACCAGTCATCTTTACAATGACTTTTGGGCTGAGGACATTTTCGTATTCTCTCTGAACATTTTTGCCTTTCACTGTAAATATCTAGGTAATTAAACTATTTATTTGCATGGTACTCTAGACACGGTTAACCGATAAACACGTAGGGGCTATTCAGCTTTCGAGGAATGCGAGTTGATTAGGTATGATCCAGGAAACATGAGTAACTCAATTGCATTGGGCCAAGAGCTATTAACCAGCACTCCCCTTTAAAGGGATTTCACGCGTAAAAGCGCAAGACATTTTATGACTAGGTGCAGATATACAAGTGTTGGCTCTGCTGTATATTAATCAAGTTATTATAGAATGTATCTTCATAAGCCAAAGGCACATTAACTCCCTCAGTTCACGAACAAAGGTTAGTTGGTTAATTGGCTACATAAAGGTCATTAAGTCTACGTGTTACTTTGTAAACACAAAAAAGAATACTTTAATCTCAGAAGCAGGTTCAAACTCTGAACATCCTTTAAGTACACTAAGAAACGTACACCTCACGGTGTATATAAGGGCTCAGAGGGGCTCATGGTGAGATATAAGAAGAGAAGCCAGCGGTAAGGTCCTTCCTTGAAGAGTAAAAATAAAAAAGTGAAGAATGGTAACATTTTTTTCAGCGGTGATTCCTAGTCCTCCAGTGATGCGAGAAACAGTTTTGGAAGATAAAAGCCGCCTTAATGAAGGCCTTCCAGGACTTACCCTGGGGGTCACGGGTTATATTGTATTTACTTGGGTTCTACAAAGAGCGAGCTGTCTGGTACTGTTGTAGCTGCTCTGGTTCTAATGAAGGCTCTCGGGCCCTGTCCCAGGATTCACGGGTTCTACTGAGGGTTCTCGGATTTTGCTAAAAAATTTCTGGTCCTGCCCCGTGTTCGGGAATCCTACCTCTGCTTCTTACATCCTACCTCCTCTTCTCGGATCATACGAGTGAAATTTTGATTCTGTAAAAAAATTCATTTGTGTCTTGCCATCATGTTTTTTTCCAACCCGATATAAACTATTATGTGACACACACGAGATCACGACTGAACCAACGCGATCAGCAGATTCACAAATCTTCCCAATCACGATTAATGCTTAGTAACTGGATTCTAGTAACGACAATTTTGTATAAAATCACTTTATACATTCCTGTTGTAAGTCGCACATTCACGTGATTACGCGAATGTAAAACACTTACATTAAAATGTTAATAGAACTGATTAAAGATTTAAGAGTTAAAACCCTTTACCAGAGTTAAAGGTAGTAATAAGGAACTTCGACTCCTTGAATTCCACTATGTGAAAGGCTGTTGATAAAGATAATGATGGTGTTGTCTTATCAGTCATGTTACTGATGATCAAGATAGTACTGTATTTATACACAAATGCCTCTGCTTTTTTTTCTATTTACGTCTGATCATTCATCTTTCTGCAGCTTGGCTTGGAGCTTTCAAGGAATATAATTATAATTAGTAAAAATAATAATCATAATAGTGCATATTTTAAGAAAAAAATGAATAAGTATACGTGATACATTGGGCGTAATGACAGTAGTTTGTTGGACTGTGTACTGGTGGATAAAACACATGTATAAACTTCTGAATGTTTATCTGGAGAGAGTTCCGGGGGTCAACGCCCCCGCGGCCCGGTCTGTGACCAGGCCTCCTTAGGTCAGTGTCCCAGGATGCGACCCACACCAGTCGACTAACACCCAGGTACCCATTTTACTGATGGGGAACATAGACAACAGGTGGAAAGAAACACGTCCAATGTTTCTACTCTGGCTGGGAATCGAACCCAGACCCTCGCCGTGTGAAGCGAGAGCGTTAACCACCAGGCCACCAGAGCATGTATTTATAAAGGGGCCACAAATCCACAGATATATCCGATCATTTTTTAGTATTAGCTACAGTGAGAGTAAAAGGTAGATGGGATACAAGAAGAATGGTATCAGCAAGTAAGAGACAGGTGAAGGTATATAAACTAAAGGACGAGGCAGTTAGGGTAAGATATAAAAATCTATTAGTAGAAAGATGGGCTAGTGGGAGTAAAAGCATTGAGGCTGAAGAGGTATGGAGTAGATTTAAGAATGCATTGTTAGTGTTCAGCAGTCATTAGTGGATATAGGAGGGTGGATGAGGGAGTGAAAAGGCAAGTGGTAAAGAGAGGAAAAAGAAAGAGTCAGCGTATGAGAGGTTTTCACAAAGTAGAAGTGATATTAGGAGAGAGGAGTATATGGAGAGGTGAAAAAGAAGGTTAAGAAAGTAGTGAAGGAATGTAAAAGGAAAGCAAACAAGAGAGTGGGAGATGCTGTCAACAAAGGTCTTTGAGTGATATTAATAAGCTGAGAAAGCATAGGGAACGAATGAACTTGACAGTTAAAAATAAATGAGGATAGTTATTAGTTCGAGAGTTAGATGTATCGGGAAGATGGAAGGAATATTTTGAGAAACTGTTAAATGTTGATGAAGGTAGAGAAACTGATTTTGTGTTTGAGCAGGAGGTATAACATCTTGTAGGAGTGAGGAAGAACCAGATGTGAGTGTGGGGGAGGTGGGTGAGGCTGTGGGAAGAATAAAAGGTTGCTAAACAGCTGGGATTCATGGCAGGTGGGGATAAGTTTTGGAATTGTTGGTGCGTTTATTTAATAAATGTATGAAAGAGGGGAACGTACCTAAGGATTGGCAGAGAGCATGCATTATTCTTTTGTATAAAAGTAAAGGGGACAAAGGAGAGTGTAAAAAATATAGGGAAATAAGCCTGCTGAATATACCTGGTAAGGTGTATGGTAGAGTTATCATGGAAAGAATTAAGAGTAGGACGGAGAGCATGATTACAGATGAACAAGGAGGCTTTAGGAAGGGTAGGGGATGTGTAGCCCCAGTGTTTACAGTGAAATATATAAGGGGGGGAACAGTATTTAGATAAGGGCAAAGAGGTTTTCGTTGCATTTATGGATTTTAAGAAGCATGTAAGAGTGGATAGGGGAGCAACTTGGCAGATATTGCAAATGTATGAAATAGGAGGTCGGTTACTGAAAGCAGTGAAGAGATTTTACGAGGATAGTGAGGATCAGGTTAGAATACGTAGCAGAGAGGGAGATTATTTCCCAGTAAAAGCAGGCCTTAGACAAGGATGTGTGATGTCACCATGGTTGTTCAGTATATTTATGGTTTGATAATTAAAAATATTTAAAAAACAAGTAATGTATAAGAATGATTTTTAAATTAAATAATAATTTCTTTAAATCACTCTTAACATCATTGATAATTAGGAAATGATAATTCTTATTACTCACTGTTATTACCATTAACTGTTACGTAAATACAAAATAATCATTCATAAATTTTTATTTTCATTAATAAATACGTAAAAAGAAATAATCATTATCACAGTTTACAACCGCAGTATTTAATTATCGAAGTCTATGGTGGAATTACCTAAGAATCAATCCCTTCTGAGGGTGAATTGACGCTAGTGAAGGGAATTGAAGGTGCCTTCTCTTTCCTCGGGTCAAATTTTATCAACTTCCATTTTCTTCGAGTACTGTATGATGCAAGGATGTTGTTGAATGGTGTTGGTTGATAATAATATTAGTTTCAAGTATTGCAAATTAGCCTGATGTTGGTGTTGTTGTTGTTGTTGGTGGTGTTGGTGTTGGTGTTGTTGGTGGTGGTGTTGGTGTTGTTGGAGGTGGTGTTGGTGTTGTTGGTGGTGGTGGTGTTGGTGTTGTTGTTGGTGGTGGTGGTGTTGGTGTTGTTTGGTGGCGTTGGTGTTGTTTGGTGATGGTGGTGGTGGTGGTGGTGTTGGTGTTGTTTGGTGTGGTGGTTTTGGTGTTGTTGTTGTTGTTAGTGGTGGTGGTGGTGTTAGTGGTAGTAGTGGTGGTGTTGGTGGTAGTAGAGATGGTGTTGGTGGTAGTAGAGATGGTGTTGGTGGTAGTAGAGATGGTGTTGGTGGTAGTAGTGGTGGTGTTGGTGGTAATGGTGGTGGTGTTGGTGGTAATGGTGGTGGTGTTGGTGGTAGTAGTGGTGGTGTTGGTGGTAATGGTGGTGGTGTTGGTGGTAATGGTGGTGGTGTTGGTGGTAGTGGTGTTGGTATTGTTGTTGATTTTTCTGCTACTGCTATTGTTGTTGCTGCTTCTATTGTCGTTGTTGGTGATGTTGCTGCTGCTTCTATTGTTGTTGTTGGTGATGTTGCTGCTGCTTCTATTGTCGTTGTTGGTGATGTTGCTGCTGCTTCTATTGTCGTTGTTGGTGGTGGTGCTGCTGCTATTGTTGTTACTGCTGCTGCTCCTGTCATTGTTGTTATTCCTGGTGTTGTTGTTGTTGACATTCTTGTTTACCATCATCATCGTCTTCCTCATCATCTTCCTGTGAAAAGAATCCCAGTTGACAAATCTGGTCAGCAGTTGAAGTCTTGGTATACATGTGGCACAGAATACATCACAAACGAGGCTACTGCGTCGCCCGGAGACGTGTCTCCCCGCTGAGGTGTTGAAAGATTCATGTGAAGTTTCCATGTTAGTGACGGCACGCAGCCTGAGACTCTCTTATCTTGTTGTTCTTGTACACCTTGGTCTCTCAACTGTGACTACCAAGTCGTAGATTGGTGACTACGAAGTCGTAGGTTGGTGACTACGAAGTTATAGACCGGTGACTACGAAGTCAAGTTATCCATTATTGCAATATGGGAATTATGCTTGCGCTTCGCTCAGGTAGGATTAACTAGAATTTATCTGCAGAGATATCCACTCCAAAATAATGTAGGTACATTCAGTTCCTCTATTATTATTATTATTATTATTATTATTATTATTACTATTATTATTATTATTCTGAAGCTTTAAACCCGTTTGGGTAATACAGTACCTGAGGAATGGGAAATAATCAGGTCACTTCATACTCATTCTCGTAATGAAACCTTTCACTCCCTGGAATTCCACTTACTCTCTCCACCATAAACATTTCTGTGTCCACTTTTAACATTCTTCTCATTAACACCATCACAAACTCTTCCATTGAATATTCCAAAATCACTCTATTATCAGTTCTTTATTACGGAGAAAACTTCTGGTTTATATTATATCTCTTACGAGGAAATATCTCCCGACTCTCCAGTGTTCACCTCGTTCACGATCCTAACTATGAACTCAGTAAATAATGATAATAACCTCTAACATCTGTATGTAAAGTCAATTCTTACTTGAAATTCTTGTCCTTATTGCCAATAATCTTCTCAATCTGTTCAATTTACTCTCAGCAGCAGCTACTACATGCAGCGTTCATTTATTTTACAAACCTTATTTCCTTTCAAAATCAGATGTAATAAGCACTTCCTTGCTGTCTTCTAATTATTGGTAATTAATGTGCTACAACGCAATTATTATTATTATTATTATTATTATTATTATTATTGTACAGGTAGCGTTAAACCCATGGGAGTCTTGTAGCAGCTATAGAAATGGAAGGAAATGGGGTTCAGTCCAAGGAAGAATAGGTCACATCCAGTTCCTTGGATCAAAAAAACCCTCGCCAACACCAAAGCACACCGTCGAGGGGCGTCAACATAAATATTAGAAATAAAGCAACAACTTCCCGAACACGGAAACTCTACGTTGTTTACGTGTAATCATAATTTACATTTTATCCGAAAAGCGCTTTTATGATAGTGAAGAGCTCTTGATCCGAGGAATTAGAGCGAACCTTCCCTTCCTTAAATTAACCCTGATTATCACCCATATCCCAGAAGCTGCATGAACCTTGTATACAAACAAATCAAAGAGAAAACAATAATATTCCCCAAAATAATCAATGCTCATTCCCCTTCTGTTATACATTACCTTTATACATAACAGAAAAATTTCCACATTATTCTTGCATTCTCTCTTTTCCTCTCGTCTCACAAAAAAACTACGCATATTGTCTGTTAATATTTTTTTTTTTTCATTTTTTTTTCCTTTTTTGTGAGTTTAATAACAGCACCAACAAGAATAAAACTTTGTTCCTGCATCAAAAAGTCGTTACTGTGCAGGTGGTTCATGCAGGTACGGTGCAAATACTATGCAGGAAATGATTCATAGGTAATGCTAGTGATAAATCAAACACATGTGCAACATCTGGGTATCTTTAATATGTAGACGTTTCGCCAATCATCAGTTCAATACAGAAGACTGGAGAAGACAAAATAAGGTATTCAGTCCCTCAGTCTAGAGGCAGGTGGTCAGCACAGCAGTCTTGATGACTGTGAAGACGTGGCAGCAAGAACTGCCTTATATACTGCTTGTAGTTAGGCAGGTACCATGTAGTAGTGGTTCATATATAATGTATGTAGTCGGCGGGTACAGTTCAGTAGTAGTTCATGTATAATGTATATACTTAGGTACAATTCAGTAGTTCATGTATAATGCATGTAGTTATGCAGGTGTCATGCACGTACAAGAAGCTGCATCATGACTCTTGCTAAAATTTGAAACCAAAACTTTTTAATAACGCACAAGCTTAAAGTTAATTTTCTTAACTTTATACTTGATTAATGTTATCTCTTTATTTTATGGAAATAAAAACATTTAGGAATTTAAAAATCATCTTAAAGAATATCCCATTTTCTTTTTCCCTTAACAGAACTATTAAAATTTCTTAGTATATATATATATATATATATATATATATATATATATATATATATATATATATATATATATATATATATATATATATATATATATATATATATATACATATATATATATATATATATATATGTCGTGCCGAATAGGCAGAACTTGCGATCTTGGCTTAAATAGCAACGCTCATCTTGCCATATAGGACAAGTGAAAATTTGTGTATGCAATAATTTCGCCAAAATCATTCTGAACCTAACGAAAAAAATATATTTGATTGTGTTTGTTTAGTATTAAATTATTGTAAACGTATTTAAAATATATTTAGTTGGGTTAGGCTAAAATAAATTGCGCTTGTTATAATAAGGTTAGGTAAGTTTTCTAAGTTCCTTTTGGTGCAAAATTATAAATTTTTTCATCAACATTAATGAAAAAAATGTATCTTTAAACGTATAAGAGAAAATTTCAGAAAGGACTTAATTTTAAATGAGTTCTTGCTAATTGACCAGTTTTACATATTCGGCACGACATATACATATATGTATATATATATATATATATATATATATATATATATATATATATATATATATATATATACATATATATATATATATATATATATATATATATATATATATATATATATATATATATATATATATATACAAACACTGATCTCTGGCCGAAGGAGACTCAAACCTACGAACCTTGGAACAAGGTACGCAGTGCTATACCATTCTCACCACACTGGACAATACCTTGGCGTGCAGCTTGCGCTACACGTTGATCCAAGGCAGCCAGCTTTCAGGGAGAAGGCTTACAGCTTTTCATCTCATCCCCTGCATGCATCAGCTTTACTAAAGATTTTAAGAATGCAAGGAATTCGCAAGAGCAGGCGAAATATACACAAACACTGATCTCTGGCCGAAGGAGACTCAAACCTACGAACCTTGGAACAAGGTATGCAATGCCTTGCCATTCTCGCCACACTGGACCAATACCTTGGCGTCCAGCTTGCGCTGTTAAAATCACCTTACTCTTTTCTATGTTTATTTTCAACTTTCTACCTTTACACACACTCCCAAACTCATCCACTGACCTTTGCAACTTTTCTTTAGAATCTCTCAAAAGCACAGTATCATTAGCAAAAAGTAACTGTGTCAACTCCCACTTTGTATTTGACTCTACATAATTTAATCCCACCCCTCTCCCCATCTACAAATATGTTAAACAACCATGGTGACATTACACATCCCTGTCTAAGACCTACTTTACCGGGAAGTAGTCTCCCTCTCTTCTACACACCCTAACCTGAGCCTCACTATCCTCATAAAAACTCTTTACAGCATTTAGTAACTTATTACCTATTACATACACTTGCAACATCTGCCACATTGCTCCCTTATCCACTCTATCATATGCATTTTCTAAATCCATAAATGCAATGATCGCTTCCCTACTTTTATCTAAATACTGTTCACATATATGCTTCAATGTGAACACTTGATCTACACATCCCCTTCCCATTCTAAAGCCCTGCTCTAAATAACAAAAAGGCACAATACCGTGACTGGAACAATACACAAATAACCCGCACATAAAAGAGAGAAGCTTACGACGACGTTTCGGGCCGACTTGGCCCATTGACAAAGTCACATTGACAAAGTCGGACCGACACGTCGTCGTAAGCTTCTCTCTTTTATGTGCGGGTTATTTGTGTAAAGCCCTGCTCATCTGCAGTCCTGCTCTCTGTCTTATCTACAATTCTTTCAATAATAACTCTACCATACACTTTACCGCACGCTGTACCTGCGCCTAATTTTGAATAATAAAAGTAAAACACGCTGCTATCTTTCTAAAAATTTCTCAAACAGTTCCATACTTGAAAGCGCTGCCGAAATGCTCTGTGAAGGACCCCGAACGATCGTTGAACTGTCAAGTTTCGGGTTACCGTAGTCATCTTCACTGTCTGCCTGAGTCCCCACCAACACTCCCAGACGGCCCCTGGACCTTCATGCTCTGAGAGGTAAGTCTCCCTTAGGCAGGAGAGTACCAAGGCCCAGAGACCGTTGCAAGAGCAAGACTGGTGTGTGAAAGGTACTCACAACCTCCATGCCAGTTCACCAAGTCCTTATGTGCCTCTCTCCAGTCCTGAGCAGCTCGGGATGTATAGTAGCCTGTCTTAGAGCGATGGTGTCTCCACGTTGCCTGTTTGAACTGGAGATTAGATTTAGATTTTCCCAACGAAGTGGGTAGTTTATTGTGCACCCCATATCCATCCTGTGAACAGTAACGCAAGAGCATGTGGATATACAAAAGACCAAGGATCTAGGCCCCAGAAGGTTAACAAGAGTACCTCTGAATTTATATCTGCAGTTAACTTCTCTGTTATAAGATTGTTCAAACTGGAGGACAGGACGGGCGGCACAGCAGATTTCCTAGGAGCATAAGTTGTTGATCCCGTGACAGCTCACTCCTCTATGCTCTTACTGAGTCCAAGGTTGGGTTAGGTAAGGTTTGTCAGGAAAAAAGACAAGTGTTTCCTAATGTGGGTCTTCGATGATGACCCGCAGCTGGAGCTTTTGGCCATCTGACCGAGGCGTTTCACTTACTTACCAGTCTATGTATTGACTCTTCAGTTTCATGTCCTTTGAATGGGAAAGTCTAATTGCAGTGAAGGGATTTTAATCCAATGAATTGAAGGTACTCTCATCTTCCTTGAATCAAATCTGATTACGCCTCATTTCCCAACGACTATACTATAATATAGACTTGCTTAAGTTAGTCATACATGCTGATAAATGATACTACACTAATATCAAGACTGGTGGACTGAACACATCGACTCCAGGCTGAGGGACTGATTACCTCAAACTCCTCATCTTTCACCTTTCTCTGCATTCCACTGAAGAAGCCACTGGCTGGAGAAACATTTCCAGAATAAAGAGACCCAAATATTGCATAAGTGTCTCGTTTATCAACAAACAGATATGCATAGGGCGCCTCTCAGGCGTCAGTCTTCCTGTTGTACAAGAATATTGTGAACTGTTAATTAAGGAGGACTTGTAATATTTAGCACCTGTGTTGAGCCTTTAGCTGGTTTCAAGAATTCTTCTCCTATCGAAGCCCAGCCTGAGGCCAGATTTTGTGGTTTGTTTGGTCTTCCAGACTGTTGGTGCTAGCGGTCCGCAGGCTCACATCCAGGCCGATCTGCCATTCTCAGCAGGATAGTTGTTCAGTAACTTCCTGAAAACTTTCATGTTTTTGATAAAGATAAGTAATAATGTTGATAGAATTACCGATAAAACATGTGCAGCTAATAATAAATTTTACTGTAGCAACGTTTCGCTCTCCAGGAGCTTAGTCCCTTACGTTAGGTTAGTATCAACGAAGGAGGAATTTTATGACTGAAAGCAACCGAAATAAATCTGGTTATTATTATTATTATTATTATTATTATTATTATTATTATTATTATTATTATTATTATGGAAACACTAAGCCCTCAGGGATGACAGAGGGGTCTGTGATCAAGGCATAAAGACGGTATTTCCGCTTCATTAGATGAGCTGTCTGTGTTAGTGCACATGACCTCCAGTCATCAGCATATTAATCAATCTATTCACTGACAGGTTATGTATTCTGCTTTGTACCTTTGGCGAGTATTTATTTCACATTTTATGTTTATACACACACACACACACACACACACACACACACACAAAAGAGGCGGGGCCAGGAGCTGAGTCTCGACCCCTGCAACCACAATTAGATGAGTACACACACACACACACACACACACACACACACACACACACACACACACACACACACACACACATACACACACACACACACACATGTAATTATTATACATATTGACAAAGATTTATGTGTACACATACTGAGAAAGAGGCCAAGGCACCTCGCCACAAGATCCCTCCCAGCTACCAGCAGACACAATACTTCCTGAAAACTCCTCTTTAACGATCGTCAGTTGTCATTGCTGTGAAATGTTGAAATGGTGAACCTTGCACCCTTGTTAAGCTGACGCTTGTGCTGTCTTGGGGGAACAGAGTGTTGCAGCTGTGATGTGAGCCCCTCTCCCTCCAGACGGAGGCTGACGAAGGCTTCAGTCGATGGAAGCAGGGCATTGTATTATTTGCCAGTATTCCCTAGGGGATACAGGCAGCGACCTCAGCCATGTCAGTAACGTCAGGAAGTGGGTGATCTAAAATTCCAATGACTCCAATTTTGGAACTTTTGTTGAACATTCAAGATGAATAATTTCCCAAACATATCAAGACAGATTTGTACTGTTTTTTTTTTCATTGGCCTTTATATGAAATGTTTCATAGCTGATTTGTACTCTTTCTATTTTTTATTATTCTTTATATATTTTATGTTAATGTCCAGGGTTTATTACCTGGACCTCAGCAATGAGAGTCGCTGCTCTCACCGCTGGGCAACGGCGACCAATGCATCTTTATATGAATCCGGTAATGTTGATCTTAAAAGAGAATGTATGGACGTGTTATTAATTGTCCTCAATGTAAATCTTTAGTGGTTCACTGAATATTTTTAATTTTCTTCGTTCTGAATATTTTTAATTTTTCTTTCGATGTTATTTCGCTCATAACTCAAGAACGCCTCCTCAAGATCATTGTTGATTGAAAGTTAAGACACATGTGCAACATCTGGATATCTTTATTGTAGACGTTTCGCCATCCAGTGGCTTTATCAATACAGATTGTTGATTTGTCTGTTACGTACTTTACTCTTACATTAAACTTGCTGTACTCTCTTAAAACTAAAGAATTATACACATGTGCAGCATCTGGGTATCTTTATAGTAGACGTTTTGCCAACCAGTGAATTTATCAGTACAAGTTAAAGGACTTAATGTGAAAACAGTTGAACTATATGCAAATCTTAGAGAAAAAAATTTAATTGATTTTGACCTGTGTAGGTCCTAATTTGCTTTTTTGGGAAGATATTGGTAAAACTGAAATATTGTTTTTCATGTGATAATTTCTGAGTATCACACCTGATTAATTTTAACCCTTCTACGCTGATACCTTAATAATGCAACTTCCCAGAGGCTTCAAACTTAATGTGCTTGTGTATTTTAGGATACTGGATTCGCTGAAAGGATTGAATTAGATCTGGGCTGAGCACCCTTTTTGTTGAGGAACTTTAGATAATAGTTCCCATGTGATGACTTGTAAATGTCTTTCATTATCAACACTTATGCCGCACTCTGCACTAATCCAGTCGTGGTTATTGAAGCACAGAGGACTGGGATTATAAAATTCGAGGTTACCATTCTTGGCTTGTGCAGCAGCAAGATACATCTAGTATTTTTAATTTTTTTTTAATGTTGCATGTTAAACATACTCATGAATGCTAAGTAATATATATATATATATATATATATATATATATATATATATATATATATATATATATATATATATATATATATATATATAATGTCGTGCCGAATATGTAAAACTGGTCAATTAGCAAGAACTCATTTAAAATTAAATCCTTTCTGAAATTTTCTCTTATACGTTTAAAGATATATTTTTTTCATTAATGTTAATGTAAAAAAATTTTAATTTTGAACCAAAAGAATCTCAGAAAACTTACCTAAACTTATAATAACAAGAACAATTTATTTTAGCCTAACCTAACTAAATATATTTTAAATACGTTTACAATAATTTAGTACTAAACAAACACAATCAAATATTTTTTTTCCTTTAGGTTCAGAATAATTTTGGCGAAATTATTGCATACACAAATTTTCGCTTGTCCTATATGGCAAGATGAGCGTTGCTATTTAAGCCAAGACCGCAAGTTCTGCCTATTCGGCACGACATATATATATATATATATATATATATATATATATATATATATATATATATATATATATATATATATATATATATATATATATATATATAAGAGTGTATTTTCATTCTCTTTTTTCCGTACCTGAGAAATTTTTTAGATGTTTGTGTTTGTGGAGATGGTTTATTTGCTCTTTTCACATATGCCAGAAAGGGAGACCTGTATAAGAGGGGTGCCTGCCTCTTTTTTCTATTGTTTCTTACTCCAACTCGAAAAGGCTTCAATCAGTCGGCAAGATTTCAATGTATGTGTACAATCACAAGCTGTAGGATTCTTGGAAGATTTGGCACGTGCAGGTGCACTATGATCAAAGATGTTGGGATCAGTTCCAGCATCCTCGAATGGCTTTACCTGGAGTTTACCTGGAGAGAGTTCCGGGGGTCAACGCCCCCGCGGCCCGGTCTGTGACCAGGCCTCCTTAGGTCAATGTCCCAGGATGCGACCCACACCAGTCGACTAACACCCAGGTACCCATTTTACTGATGGGGAACATAGACAACAGGTTGAAAGAAACACGTCCAATGTTTCTACTCTGGCTGGGAATCGAACCCAGGCCCTCGCCGTGTGAAGCGAGAGCGTTAACCACCAAAAACCTCAATGGTGTAGCTTTAAATGTTCGAAAACAATGCCTCCTAATTCGATGACGACAGAGAAACGCAAATGTTTAGCTGCAGATTTGACCAGTTTATGCGTAAAAGGGTGTGAAATTTTTATTCTCGTAAAAACACGCTAAACAAATTCCAGTTCACCTTTTCTGACCGGCTTCTATATTTAACAGCTGATCCATCAACGACCAGGATAAAATCCATTAAGCTTTGTTTTCATCCAGGCAAATTTGTTGATGCAGTAATATAGGTAATAAAACTTAGGAATCCGTACCGTAACTGGAGAATAACTCATCTGATTGGCTTCAGTTTTTACCACTGTTGGGGCTTCCTGAACTTAAGTACAATGCTGCTGAAATTGGCTGCCATACATCCCACTCTGCCCATTTTATTGAAGAATGAGTGAAATTAATATATGGTCAATAATTTCTTAAAAATTAAGAATCAAGTATCTTATTGGACGGGAGGGAATTTAAAACGGAATGCAAATGAGGAAAGAAAAAAAAACAGAGTTCTCGTTTTATGGGAAATTTTCAATTTAACGAGGATGGGCCTACGTTATCTCAGAACTCTACTCGCTATTATTTTTTACTTTCTTCAAATATTTCGCAAATAATTCGAGAATGCCTTTTTCGATAGGCTTTAAATTTACATCTCCAGTACAGCATCTAAGGTAAGATTCATAGGACTACTTACACACCTGGGCGCTCTGTAATATAATGTTGCACAGCTCATTCCCAAATTTAATTTTTTCGTTTGAAGACAGGAGACGAACCGCCTTTCAGCAACTTCAGAATTTTCCACACTGGTGTATTCTACTTATAAGAAGGTTTGTATTGTGTTTAGCTGCGTTTTGTTAATTTTAAACTCGAAATGGGCTCACACGCCATGGGTTCAAACCCCACCCGTTCCCTGGTTTGTTTACAATCGTTTTATTACGATTTCGTGAGTCATGGTATAGTATTATTGTACATCACTGTATTATTTTGCCTTGATGTTGGTAATGGGCTCTTGGTCCAGGGAACTGGATTTCTACTCTCCTTGTTTTAACTGAATTTGAATCATCACTTTCCAGTATGATGGATTCTGTGAAATAGCTAAAAAATGCCTCTTCTGGTCGACTTTAAACTTAAAACTATTGAAGTATTTTCCTGAAAGGAAGTTTTGCTTTTATTTAATGTCATGTAAGTTTTATTAAGCCAATTTCATCAATCAAATTGGTTTCCTTTGAAATAATTGGAGTATGTTTATTCTCATCAGAAATAAATCACAGAATCTGACTTTACGACGACGGTTTTATTTTTGTCTAGAATAAACTATAAAAATTTAAATTATGATTTACATCCTATAATTTCTGATTACCTCAATCTTCCTTCAGCTTTCAACTCTAATACCTTGATAATTGAAATTCTGATTGGAAACAAACTTGAATGTGCTACCATGTTATAAGATATTGATTTCTCTGGGATAAGTGATTTTGTCTTTATTTTGGCTTCTGAGGACATGTACATAACCTTCACGACTACGACAACTACTACTACAACTAACCCATCTCTTTGGGTAGGACCTACTTCCACTGGGGAATCCCGCCTACCAGTGACTATGCCCTCATCTGCTACCCGTCCCATTTCCACCTGACGTTACTATATAAGCATCAGGCGCCTTGTTTCTACTTCAGAATCTCCTCGACTATGGTGCTCTTCGCACCTACTCCAAGGTTGAGGGACTGATTACCTCATCTTCTGTATATAGTTCTACTATCTTCAAGTTATGTCCTGGAATTTGTATTGATAAAGCCACTGGATGGCGAAACGTCTGCAATAAAGATACCCAGATGTTGCACATGTGTCTTAATTTCACAAAGTCGTTTCTGTCCGATTTGGACCATTGACTAGTTCATGGTCCAAGTCGGACCGAAACGTCATCATAAGCTTCTTTCTCCTATGTGCGGGTTATTTGTGTATTGTTCCAGTCATGGTATTGTGTCTTCATGTACTTCACCAAGAGCTTCATGTACTTCACCAAGAGCTTACTTTATGTACTTCACCAAGAGCTTACTTTATGTACTTCACCAAGAGCTTACTTTATGTACTTCACCAAGAGCTTACTTTATGTACTTCACCAAGAGCTTATTATTATGTACTTCACCAAGAGCTTATTATGTACTTCACCAAGAGCTTATTGTTATGTACTTCACCAAGAACTTACTTTATGTACTTCACCAAGAGCTTATTATTAAGTACTTCACCAAGAGCTTACTTTATGTACTTCACCAAGAGCTTTATGTACTTCACCAAGAGCTTATTATTAAGTACTTCACCAAGAGCTTACTTTATGTACTTCACCAAGAGCTTATTATTATGTACTTCAAGAGCTTACTTTATGTACTTCACCAAGAGCTTACTATTGTGTACTTCACCAAGAGCTTATTTTATGTACTTCACCAAGAGCTTACTTTATGTACTTCACCAAGAGCTTACTTTATGTACTTCACCAAGAGCTTTAATGACCCTCGTTACTAGTAGTATACAGGTGACCTGCAGTCTTAATGAGAGTTACGTAGCGAGGGTAACATATATTACTCACGAATTAAACGCAAGACCTCGTTCTCTGCTGTAACATCATGTCACTGCTCGTTTATCTAAATATAAAAGCTAAAACAGAAACAAAATTCAATTGCACTGCGGCTTGCGAGAGCGAAAAAAAAAAACAGCCTGCCTTCATGTCATTCATATTTAATAGTAGATTATTAATTACACTACGGAAATGGAAATGGAGCATTAATTATGAGTTATTCTAAATTATATAGAATTCATTACACCAGCGAACTGTGAATCTTTTGCATAAACCAGTGAATATTACTCCTGTTGCCCATTGTAATACCTGGTCATTATACAGTCGTTTAAGAGGATTATTGTTCATTATATCAGCAAATAATACATCTGTTACTTATTATAAGAGTAAAAATACATAACTCTGTCATCGAATATTATACACATTACTCATTATGAATGCAAATTGAACATGTAATTATAACAACATTTTTTTGTGTGTATAATCGCTATTATAGTCCTTACTGCATTACGCTTTATATCAGTAAATATTACATGTATTAATAACAAAATTGACTTTCAGCAAATATTGTCTTTATTAATGCAGTGAATATTACATTTATAATTCTTTATATTACCAAATATCGTATTATTGTAGGTGACGTGAGAAAATATACATGAAACGAACGCGTCTTGGTCTCAGAAGCTGTTGAAGGCTGTGTGTGTGTGTGTGTGTGTGTGTGTGTGTGTGTGTGTGTGTGTGTGTGTGTGTGTGTGTGTGTGTGTGTGAAAGATGGCAAAGCAGAAGCCAGAGAGAGTGCATCGTATTCAACCAGCAGGTAGGCAAGTCTGCCCATGCTTACCGCAAGTGAACCACGTTGTTTCACCTTTGGCGGGCTTGCCTGTGAGTGGTCAATGAACCAAGGTATTGATTTAACGACGGGTACCCTACTGATTGTTAAACCCTGAGCACCCGGTTCGATGGCTGGGAGGCAGCCTTTATGGGAAAGTGACATACGCCGAATAAATTATAACATACTCTGTGCATGCCACACCCCCACCCAAAAAAGGCTCAAATAGCCAGGACTAGTCCTCCACCTCTATGGGTACTGTGCCGCCATGGCACTGAACAATAATGGAACCGCCTTTCCTCTCAACCATCCAACTCATTAGATAGAGCTCAACTGTTTGTAATAGTAGTCGTCTTACACTCGCTACAGACACTATAAAAAGCCGTGCGGCCGTCTTTCACTAATTAGACACACTATACAAAGCCGCGTGGTTGGCATACAGTCATTATATAGAATATAAGGTTGTGGTCGCCTCTCAGTAGTTACACACATACATACTATCAAGCCGTGTGGCTGTCTTTGTTACTACACAGTACATAAGGGAGTGCAACACTTTTAAACTCACTATCTGCGTTATTTAAGACTAAATGATCATCTTACACTCATACACACACATATAAGAGTGTTGCTATCTTACGATATTCATACTGTAAAAGGCTGCGTGGCTGTCAAACACTCGGTAAATACAATTAAAAAAGACTGATAGACAAAC